>NW_025220865.1:2592017-2696711 GCF_014066325.1 Apis laboriosa
ATCATCAAGTTTTAAATTTCTTGTTGCATATTTACAGGATTTGAAAGAATATCCAGGATTTTATATTCTAGAGATTTTCTAGGAAATTTTTACGTAATTATTACGTAATTATCAAAACGTATGAGAATCCAAGGTATCAAGAACTTGAAAATTTCTTAAAAATATCTAGGATTTTATATATTTAGGGATATTCTAGGGAATTTTAAATATATTCAGGAGTCTTGATTAATAATAAGTAATTACATTATCGTATTCTATAACGATATTTTAAATAAATACGAGTTTTATCCAAAAATTGAAATTTGTTGAATAGCATTAATTATATAATATGAATTTAATGCGTGAAAGAAAGATTTTTCGTTTACCGAAGCGAAGAGATCCAAAGATACAGTGAAGAACTTCGCCCCTGAAATCGACATCGCCTTCTGACACTGTTGACAGACAATCTGTACAAAGGTTTTGGCCTCCTCTGATCCATCATACCAGTGGCAAGAATAAGCTGCTTCCATCACTGACGAGCTCTATATATGGAATACAATTTTAAATTTTATTATAATTTTTAAACTATTAAATAATTGTTTTTCACTTGATTAAAAATTAAGAAGTAAGAATAAGTAAGAATAATCGTATATACGTACCTCTTCAATGAGACGATTTCCAAATATACAGAGCATAAATACTTGTCCTAGAGAGTACAGCAAATAACCTACTACTGATGCTGCGTACGTATCTACTGCGTGTATCTAAAAGATAAAATATTAAATTCTCTTTGTTAATATTGACACTTAGAATAATAGAATCTTTCTAATTTTGTTTTGATATATTTTACTTTGTATCTCGATACTTTATGTATATAAAAATTACCTTTGTTGCTTGGTAAGCGAGCAAAGTTAATGTAATAGTGGTAGTCAACATGTGTAGCAGCAAAGCTACACCATAGGCGTCTCCAATTGCAGTTACGAGTCTAACGAAATAAAACGTTTTAACAATCAAAGTTAATTTTTAATGTTAATATAATTTTTTTGATTATTAATATTTTTTATCTTTCAAAAACAATATTTTATTTTCACGTATATATGTTCTCTTTAGTACAATTACAGAGTAATGTAAGCGTATTATAGATAAATATTAATTTTATGGAATAATTTTCTGTATCGTTTCTAAATCAACTTAAAAATTTTGTGCTGCATTTCACTGTTTGTTTGAATATATCATAGGCTTAGAGTTCTCGTTAAAACAGGACAAATTCAATCTGTTATTAAGCTCCTGTGGCTACGATACAACAAAGTTTTAATTCGACCTAGTTCATTGGATTGCATTTAACCAGTTGATTAGAGTTCATGATTGAACAATCTCTCTCTCTCTTTTTGCCTCCTCTTTATTTCTCCTCGTGATTCTGTGCTTCCTTTTTTAACGTTTAAATAATACAATTCACAAGGGTATCGTTAAATCAAGTTGAATCGATATCTGGAAGTATCTTAAAAGGAAAAAAATTAAGGAGTGAAGTGTTATTCAATTTATTATTTTCTTCTTATATATATATTATTTCTTATCTTGATTACTTTTTATATTTATATATACATAAATTTTTATGGTATTTTGTTTGTTCCCTTTAATCAAAACTTCTTTCAAACTTTAAATTAAAATATAAAATGATTCTTACTCGTGAGAATTATCATAAATAAGCCTCTTGCAAACTTTCAAACTAGATATAAAACTAATATTTCTTATTTTCTTTCAATATAAGGATTAATCTTAAATGATATCTATCTGCAAAAAATTTTCTTTCAAATTGTATCGAAATAATAATTTATTTCTTCTTAATTCCTAATTTTATTCATTATTTATTTAACGTAGGATTAAATATTTTAGAGTTGAAAAAATTTTATTTCTAATTTCTCGTTGAGATCCTCTATTTTTTATCTTTTTTAGAACGAGAATAAAATAAAAGATAAATATTTCAATTTCTTCGTAACATTATCATCTTTCAATCGTTTTAAAATTTTAGGAATTCAAGAAGCAAATACCTTCGAATATCAATTTCCAAGAAAAAAATTCATCAGACTGATACAATACGAACACTCTCCAATTATGGAAAGCATTTATCTAAAGAAGAATGCCATTCGTGGCAAATCGAGATAAATGTTTTACAACTTCATCCATGAATTTTTAAGGAATGATACTTTATAGTTCAATTTATTGCTTTTCTTATCTCGTATTTTTACATTTTGTCTGCAGACATTAAATCTTTTATCAACCTTTTTAACAAAACGTTGTATTTACTTAAGATTCAAGCAAAATTCAAAATATTAACGTTGATAAAAAAAAACAAAAAAATTAATAAATATATTTTATATTGATAAATACATTAATAAATAATATTATTATTAATATCTATAATTTCATATTATTTTACAGGTTCTTTTTAGAGCTGAATAAAATATTATTTTAAATAATAATAAATAATCCTATTTATTTTAAAGTATATAAAGTATATAATTTTAAAAATGAAATATTTTATTTGATACAGTAAATTTTTAAAACAGTATTTCAAAGTATTTGGATTTTGTTTTATTCACTTTAATTTATTTCCATTACTTTAAATATTATTATTGAATATAATACATTCGAATTCAATATATTTATGATTAAAATACGTTATTTAGATTATTAAAACAAAATATTCTATTTTTTATTTCGTTCAAATTGTTAAAATGAAAATATTTTACTTCCCTTGTGAAATTTTACTCTTTCAAACATTATTTTATTTAAACCGAACAAAATTTAATAATAATTAAACAATATTTGAAATATTTATTATTCGACACCCGCTTCTTTCCACAAAGCGTAAGGCAACAGGTTTTCGTGTATTTTTCCTTGCCGTAAAGCGGAGCAAGGATCCGGTCGAAGGGCAAACTTCGAACATGCTCTGCATTCTGTGCATTCTGTCCAGTGACAACGATGAAAACGTGTACATACACGTGTCGGAACACGTATACCGATCGCACACGTGAACAAGTAAGTACAACCTATGAATTGTCCAATAAATTGTCCACCACGCGCTCTGCACGTCCCCAGTTGCGGTCAATATCGCGTTCTCTTAGAAATAAATACTTCACCACCGTGGGAACACACGCACTCCCCTTCTGTCTTTCCTGCGCTGTTCAACAATCTATATCGTATATTCTTTCTTCCACTTCTTTGAAAATTTACTCGCGGAAAGACTTTACGCGCGACTTTTCGTTCTACTCGACGTTTCAAATGTTCCCGCCTTTTGCGAGTAACTAGCTCGCAATACGCGAAACTTTATCGCGAATTTACGCTCTGTTGGATTTTCGGTGATTCTTTTTGACAGTTTCTCGTATTGTTTCGGGATATTTTACTTGTAGATCTGTATATTTTTATTTCTTTTTTTTTTTATGTTTAAATTAGAAATAGTGTTTGTTTGAAAGTCATGTGATTGGGAAGAAATATGAAATGAAATTTACGCGATTGTAAATTGGAGGTTATGGTAATACGATTAAGAAATAGAAGAAATAGAAGATTGTAATTGTAGAAAATATTAATTGGAAATTAGTTGTAAGAAATAAAGAATATCATTAAATTAAATATTTTATAGTAATGAATTATAATATTATAACGAAAGATATTTAATATAATATTCGAATATCTATTATATATATTACTGATTAGAATAATGTATTAAAAGCATACAAAAATACAACTCGTTTAATAAAGTAATTAATAATTTCAAGTTCATTTTTGTTTCATAAGTTATCTATTTATTAACTGTGCTTGTTAAATTATAACTATATAAAAAGCGCGATAAATTTGCGTAGAATCGCGAATCCAACTCGTCATTAAAGTTTATCGATATATGAAAAATTACCACTCGTTAATGGTAGAGATTATTCGATTGTTGAAGAGTAAATTTCTCCACGAAACAAATGACAAATATTGTGTGTATGTTCGACTAATTATAAGAGTCCAGATTAAATTGACTGAAATGAAACAGACTTGTTCAAACTCGATATCTTTCTATCGAAATTCCGTCAAAGAAATTTCGAAAAAAAATAAATTTTTTAAACAAAATTTCCATGGACGACATGTTTCGCGGATAGAACGAGCGTGTTTGTTTCCAACTAAGATTGGCTCGAGTAATAGAAAACGTGGAGTAAACAGAATATTGATTTTACATTCGCGTACATGTAACGTGGAGGAAAAAATTTCTGTCTTTTGTGAATTATTCACTGGTAGTGCAGCAGACGTGAAAATTGAGACTCGCACGTAAAATTATGCTAATCCAAAATTGGAAAAATAGATATTTATTTATTTTTTTTTCTTATATTTTTTACAATTCGTACTTTTTATTTTTAAACTTTATTGCATTTTTTTTATTACTTTTTTAAATTTTTGAATTTCGAGAATTCGTGCAGTCTTTTAAAAATGCATTATTTTTATCTCTGACATAATTTTTTATTCAATTTTACACTTCTCTGAAAAACTGTAAAATTAAAGACTATTGTTTCAACAATGGTTTCTAAATTTTATGTACTGTTACTTGTGTCTTTTAATTTTATTTCTTAAATAATAAAAAAAATATTACAATAAATATATACATATATATTTTACTTTTTTGAACAAAAATATTAGAATATCTCTGTTATACAAATAAAAATTGTTAAAGATTATTTCTATTATGAACTTTTGAACTTTAAATTGAAAATATTAATAAAAACATATTAATTTATGTACATTCATTTAATCCTTTCTCATGGTTATTTTTCTTTACTTTTCTTCTGATATTTCATAAGTAATGATAATTTATACGAAAACTTTTGATCAATTAGAATTATTCCATGCAATTCTCCTCGAATAACAAATCCAGTTCCATCAATTTATGCGAAGAGTTTTTGTTAATTTCAAATTATTTTCTTAATTAAAAAATTGTCTTTATAAAATCTAAGTAAAAATACTCGAAGAATTCTCCTCTGATTTTAAACAAACAGAATTTCAATCAGAATTTCTCAATCTCTTTTTTCGATATTAACTAAAATAAAGACTTTCTCTCAAAAATCGAAAAAGATATATATATATTTTTTTGATACTAATATATTCTTTTAATATCAATAATCTCATCCGTTGGAAACATTTTCTAAACAATTCTTTTTAATCATCATTTTCAAAGAAATAAAAAATTTCGAGTCAAAAATTTCGAACTTATTAATATTTTCGAATCGAATTAACCATTTTTTTCCCACAATGGCATCCCCTTAAAAGTGTAAGCCGCAACGAAATCGCGCGAATTTTCTCGATCGCCTATCTCTGCGATTATTATCCTAATGGAAGTCTCCCATTGTTGGAGTCACGAATGTGAAAGGTTCTCTCGTTGTCGGCGTGAATTACATTTCCGTGTGGAGAAACGAACTCGAGATGAGAATCGAAATTGGGAAACTGGGTTGCAGTCAAGACGTTGACGAACTTTGAAATTGCAATTTGATGTGTAATTTAACTTCGATATGGAAATTTTATTCTCGATCCCGTGGGAAAAAATTTAAATAGTAAAAATTATTTTTCAAGCGAGGAATATTGTTATTCCTTTTTTTCTTCCTTTAGTAGTGATATAATTTCGATTGAAGATATACGTGTTCTTTCAAAATTCAATTAAATCTATCTAATTTTAAAAAATAAAAATTTTATTTTTAATTTCAAATAATTCAATGGAATTTCTTCATTGAAAAATTTTATTCTTCAAAACTAATTACTAAATTTTTCCTTGCGTTATGAAAAGATAATTCATCGTATTGTAATAACAAATATTAGAAAAATAAAAATACGTACTCACCTAACGATATGCTTGTGCCTCTCTACCCAGTACTTGATGGCGCTTCGTACCAGCATTTCCTGTTTCTTGGTTAATCCATTTGGCCCAACACCACCGTTGAACGTCATTCCAGCAGTTGGCCTGAAGGTGGTCGTGAAGTCGGTCCTGTTGCTGTATATCCCTCGAAGATCCATGTCCAACATATTTTCACCCTGGGGTGGTGTGATTGGTGGCAATGGCTCCTGTTCCTTCGGTTGCTCTGCGCTACCAGCCTGAATAAGGAGGCAAATTTAATGATCATCCACCTCTCTTGTGTTGGTATCAAGTTTCTATTATTTTTTTTTTTTTCATTTTATAGATTTTTCTCGTTATACCAATTTATCGTTATTATTAGATTTTTTTTCTTTTTCAATTTTTCTGTAGATAGAAATATGCAGATCCCTCTAGCTTAACCTTGAACAGCTCTCCACTGTTTGGCACGACGGTGTCCAGCGTGGCGCTGAATTCCATCAGAGGTTTCATGATATTCTTCAAATGCTGAATCTGCTCGCAAGCGAACAGGAGCCACGAGCAGAACAGCACGTCCAATAGATTCGCGTCTGCCATGCAGAATATCAGCCAGTAAAATTGGAATATCAATGTTAAAATATGGGCCATCCCGTGACTGGGATCGTACGGGTACCAGGAACGAACCATCAATCTTGGTATCTGGATAAAAACACGTGCTTTCGATTAAAATTGATTCGGATATAAATTCTGACTTTGTGGAAGTTAAACAATTTTTAGATAATCTTCAATAATCATCTTTTTTTATTAATTTTTCAAATCAAACTCACGAATCCAAGAATTCAAGAAAATTAAATCGATTACAACAATTTGCTTAAAATAATCCAAGTAATTTTAATTTTAATAAATTGATACTTAATATACTTTATTATCGCGCAATTTAATGCGCAATATCCGATATTTTAATAATGAATAAATATTGTGTAAAAAAAGAGTAAGAAAAATAATCAGGTCACCTCGACGTAGGTTGTTTCGTTAGTGACAGGATCGATGACCTTTTTCACAGAGTCACCAATGAACGTGATGGTGGTCCAAGAAATGGTGGACAGCACTGTGGTCCCTATAACCGCCAGCAGGAGTATCCTCATCTTCTTAACGGCTATCTGATGGTATCGCGCGTTGCTCTCGGCGAAGAGGGGATGGCTGTTCGGATTGTTCCATATGCCAAGCGTTCTGTAGAACAATTTACTCCTGACCGCGAAATAAACGAGCTTGACCACGCTGTGCGTGAAGAAGAGCATGGTGATGGTGTTCGCGGTGAGATCGTCCACGTCGTCGCTCTCCATCATTAGATTGATACCGCAGAATCCGAACTGCATCAGTATCAGGATCAGGTGGACCTGGTTCCATTTTTTTTTTTTTTTTATTTTAAATCGTTCGATTTTGGATTGAAAATTGTTGATAGATGGAATAAGTGATACGATAAGGTGTAGTATAGAATTTAGAGATTAATTTAGAGATTGGTTGCAGAGTTTGGTAACGATGCGAATGATATTTAGAAGTTTTTTTAGGCATCGAACGAAAGATATACCGGGTGTCCTATGTAACTTTATTACGAATAAATGAAATATCTCGGTTACTTTTGAAAATATTAGAAAATGTTTGGGACAAAAGTTGAATGGTTTCGAAAGGGGTATAGCGTGATATAATTGCTTTTGTGCTTTGACGGCAAGTAGAGATCGTATGAAGATCAACTTTATTTTCTTAAATAGAATTATATATTTTTCAATGCATAAGTAAATGCAGCTTATTACACTCTATAAAAAAGTATTGAAGCATTTATTGCGAAAAGTTATTATTTTAGGAGATATTTAATTATATTTAATTATCTGGTAAACTAATAATTTTTTAATTTATATGGTCAAATATATAGTTTTTTATAGGGAATGTTGAGATACATTGATATATTAAAAAGTATGCGATTTCATTTAAGAAAATAAAATTGAGTTTCAATTTCTTCATTCTTTCTTGAGAAAAAAATTAATAGCAGGAACATAGCTCCCTTGAAACCATTCAACTTTTATTTGAAACATTTTTCAATATTATAGAAAATAAGCGAGATATTCTAAATATAAAGATATATGAAATACTCGGTATATGAATTCTTTAAAATTAAAAAAACATTGACAGATGATAGCTTTCTTTGTAAGAAGTAAGTATGCAAAAGGTAAGTATCTTTAGAATTAAGAAAACTGTTGAAAAAAAAAATAAAAAAATGATGGTGTAACAAACAGGTAAGTATTTTACAGGTAAGTATATTTAATTTCGTAAAAATTTGTTTTAACGAAATTAAACGTTATTTGTTTTTAAAAAAAAATCTCCTATCCAATTATATTCTGCTAATTCAAAGTAAAAAAATCGACCAAAAATTTTTGTTGCACAAAATTTAGACTTTGTATTAAGAGAACATAATTTGATAGGAAGTCATTCGAGAAATTTTTCCAAGAATTTTAGCAATTCTTGGAAATGACGCCAAATTCTAAGAATTTCTAAAATTCTTCGAAGTGACGTAAAATTCCTGGAATTTTCTGAATGAATGAAACGAAATAAATTTTGGCCAAAAATTTCATTTTATATTAGGAGAACATGATACGATAGGAGGTCGATCGAAAAATTTTTCCGAGAAATGACGTCAAATTCTCGGAAGCCCTGAAATTCTTGGAAATGACGTCAAATTCCTAGAATTTTAGAAATTCTCGGAACTGACGTCAAATTCTTGGAACTCTCCGACCGAACGAAACATTCGGCACAAAAATTCGACTTTGTATTAGGAGAACATAATTTAAAAGGAGTTTTTACACATTTATCATACATGTGCCGTTCCCATACTTACTTTTTTATCACTTTTCATAGTGTTGCTATTTCTCAGGGCTTTTGAATATTTTTTTTTACAATTTCACATAAATTTGAATACATATCACTTGGAAACTTGTATTCTATCATAAAAACTGCTACTTTTAGTGCGTTTTTTATCATTTTTTTAATTTTTTAAGAATTCAAAGATTTTTTTTTTTTATTCGAAATTTCTCGATTGTTTTTAACAACCGATTGCATAATATATTATACCGGGTGTCCGAATAATATTATCTGATGTATCTCGTTTGTTTTTGGAAATATTAAAAAATGTTTGAAATAAAAGCTGAAGGGTTTCAAGGAAGTAAATATTGTTTTTTTAAATGGAAGTATACACTTATTAATGCTCCAGTAGATGTATCATGATATTCTGTATAAAAAAGTGCTAAACCGTATATAATAAAAAATTTGTAGTTGGAATGATAAATAAATTTAATAAATTTAAATAATAAAATTAAATAACTTTTAAACCAATGGTTTTTTGCTATAAATGGTTCGATACGTTTTTGTAGAGAATGCCACGATACATAAATTGGCGCATTAAAAAATATATGATGCCATTTAAAAAAAATTGGTTGAGGTTGATTACTTTTTTATGAGTCCACCTACGAAAAAATTGAGGGCTCCAGAATATAGCCCTTTTGAAGCTGTTCAACTTTTATTCCAAGCATTTTTTCGTATTATGATGAATAAGCGAGATATTTAATAAAAAGGATTGAAATCGAAATTCCCCGAGCGATAGAAAAATTTTTGTCCAAAAATTCGACTTTGTATTAGGAGAACATGATACGATAGGAGGTCGATCGAAAAATTTTTCCGAGAAATGACGTCAAATTCTCGGAAGTCCTGAAATTCTTGGAAATGACGTCAAATTCGTAGAATTTTCTAAATTCTCGGAACTGACGTCAAATTCCTAGAATTTCTGAAATGCTTAGAATTACATTGAATGAAATCTTCGTCCAATTTTTCAACTTTGTATTAGGAGAATATAATTTTTGAAGAGGTTAAATTTTTTTGCAATTTAATATTCTTACCTGTTTTGTACTTGTACATACTTACCTTTTTAATTCATTTTTTGATAGTTTACTTAATTCTATGAGATTAACAAATATATAGGATATTTCACGTAATTTTATCACTTATTTTCATATTTTGCTTATTTTTTATAATATTAAAAAATGTTTCAGACAAAAGTTAAACAATTTCATAGGGACTAAATTCTGACGTTATTAATCTTTTCGTAGATAGATATGTAAAAAAGTTAAGAAAGTTAATTTCGTTTTCTTAAATAGAATCGTGTATTTTTTATGCAAACGAATCGATGTATCCTAACATTTTCTACAAAAAAAATGTTTCACCATATTTTTTATTTTAACTTTTATTCGAAACATTTTTAACACTTTTTAAAAATGAAATATTCTTTACGCGAAACACCCGTTATAATTGCTTTTTACTTTTCATACGTCTCGACCAGAGTTCACTTTGTCTACGTTTTTTCCAACCGTAAAAAAAACGCCAAACGTAAAAAAGGCTAGCAAGTGAAAGGGAAAGAACTACAACAAATTGAAAAGCTCAATAAAAGAAAAAAAGGAAGAATATCAATCAAACAATAAATGAAGCAATTAATACAAATGGAAAATTCTTTTTACTTTTATCTTTTTTTTTTTAAATTAAATTCTAATTTTTAAAATTTCTACATATTAATATATAACCAAACATTTTATAACTTTTATTATATATATTTATTTATTTGACAAATAATAAACAAAATTATTATTCATCAAATACAAGATACAATTATATCATTATTTCCAATAAATCTTTATTTTAATCAAATAAACATTGTCAAACGTATTACTATATAAAAAAATATTGTTAAAAAAAAAATAAAATTTTTATCGTTGCTTTGTATTATTATTTCAAGGATACTTGATCTCTGGATTTATGATTGTAGCTCCTCTTCCTCTCTCCCCCCTCTCCCCTCTCTCTCATCCTTTTTTCACATTCGAAAAAAATAAATTAAAAGACTCTGGTTTGCATGAAAAGTAAAAATCGATACTTACCTCTGAATGGAATAGTCAATCCTTTCTCTCCAGTAATTGATCTTTTGCAATTGTAGAATATTTATTTTATATATAAATATTTAAATAATTTTTTTTATCTGTTCTACGTACGATACAGTAGATCTTGTGTATGTGTTTCGTGGAACTGTCAGTGTAGTAATTGAACATGAAGTGGCCAGTTGCTTTCATCAAGTTTATGTTGGGCATCAAGTCGGCGATTAGCCCCTGTTGCTTGAACTTCATCATCTGAGAAAGATTGAAATTGATTCGATATATATTTTTATTTATTTATTTATTTATTTTTGGATATTTCATTATATATATTATATCTTCTTATTAGAATTAATTATTTTGAAATGAATCTGATATCTGTGCACTGTCGTGATTGACGTTATATCTAATGATCAATGTCAGTGCATGGTGCATGTACATTTTCATCCATTGTTAATCTTTACTCTTTTATTAATTAAAAAATAATTGTGAAAAAATAGCAGAAAAATATCTGAATTATTGATTATATATATATTTATATATGTTTTTCATTTATTTTTACTTTCAAATTAATTAAAGGTAGTTGTAAAAAAATTATCAGAAAAATATCTGAATTATTGATAATATTTTGTCGCATTAAAAAATTAGGCTGCCTAAGGAGGGATTGAAATAAAAGAGGAAAAAATAATAGACGAACGAGTTTATAATAATTGAACAATAAAATAAAATTGAATTTTTTTCGAAACGCGATATAAAAAGGGAATTTTTTTTTTTTTGAAAATAAATTCGACGCACAATGAGCACAATACGAGTAAAAAGAGGAAAGGATGTTTTTTTTTTTAACTTTAAACCATTATTCTCTGGTTTATGGTTATTGCATCAGAATGTAAAAGTCGTTTGTAAAGTGTATATACAAAAAAAAAAAAAAAAAAAAAGAAAAAAAATGTGTATAATCCATTCTAAAAGAAATGATTACAAAGTGTTGTAATAGATTGCACATTTGTCATTGAATGCATTAAACCAAAGCCAAAGCAGAAATACTCTAAGCCTTCCTTGCTAAGCCCATTGTCCAAAGATCATCAACAAATATATTCATTCAAATTTTCTCATATATATATACATTTCTAAATAGTTTAAAACAATTACATATACACAGAAATCAACATGTATTATTTTCTTTATCCTTAATTCTCTTAATAATAAGTGAGAAACAAAGATGGACATAAATTGCAGGGAATGAACTAATATAATCTATTTATAAGTTAAATTATAAAGAGATAAAAATTTATAATTAAATATGTATAATATCTTCTTTAATGGGACATATATAAGAAGTGTATAGTTTTATAATTGGTTGATATATCATAGCTTGTGCCCTTGAGCTATAATTAATGGGCAATGTTTAATTTCGCATCTGTTGTCGCATTATTGATGAGATTTCCAGTTTGTGAAATGCAGAATCGTAGTCTATAATCTATAACATGACAAAATTTTGCAAGTTTTGCAATTCTTCTTTGGAAATTAAAAGAATAAAGTTGGCAAACGAGTGGAGAAATGAAAATTGTTTGTTGTTGAGTTGTGGTAAGATTTTTTTTTTATTCATGAAAATTAATTTAAATGATTATTTAACTTAAATTTAACTTTGCTTTCTGACTAAACACTGTTTTTCTTTTTCTTTTATTCTTGAGAATTAAGAAGATGTGACTTGTTGCTTCCATGTACATTTGTAGATAGAAGAAATGTAATTTTATAAAATTTTGATCTACTGTGAAATAGCAGAGAATTAATTTCAAGTGAAGTACAAATGAAAAATCTTTATTTAGCATTTTGAAGAAATTTTCTTGTTGAATAAAAAATACTAAGAAACTTGGATAATTTATAATAAATTTTATAATTAAAAATAAGAAATATGAATGAAAATTATTAAAATATTTTTCTCTTTAATAACTTGATTGTGCTACCCATTTATTAACCCTTCAACAAGTTGTACAAATTTTTGCGTGACAAACGGACTAACCACAAACGACTATGTTTTGTGATTCCACTAACTTTTCTGAAAAGACCACAGATAAAAAGACCACAAATAATAGAAACCACAAATAATAGAAATTACATTTCGTGGCCATAAATGACAGCAGATTTCATTGTCTTTTGATCACTAAAAGACTGCTAGATATTTTATTATTACATGCAAATCGATCACAACTCGTTGAAATTCTATGATTTTAATAAATTTTTAATAAATTTCTCAATTTTATGAATTTTGGAAATTCTTCCAATTATTTTGCAACTCTTCAAACAACTGCACAAATATAATCTAAATTAATATTATTTCTAGTCTCAAATAGTGGAAGAGAAAAGAATATAAAAAATCTTAAAATTTCTCAATCTTAACTTTTCAGTTCTTATGCATGATTAAGTTTCTTTAAACATTCAAAAATCCCAACTTAAATCACTTTTTAATAATTAAAACACGTATCATCATCAACTCTATTGAAAATAAAATAAAACAATTTCCTTCAATTTTCAAAGTGCATAATAAATATCAAATTCCATTTCCAATCAAAAAAGAGATCAGCAAACATTCAAAAACCTCAATCAAATCAGAGCACAGACATCATCAATCCCCCTATCAAAAATATCAAAGATAAAACAATTTACTAATATACTATTATTGATAAATTTCAAATTCTCTCATTTCAGCTTCAATCAAAAACTTCAACCTGTCACTTCCTGTCATCAGTCCCCCTAACCAAAGTACCAAGAATAAATTTCAAATTCTTTCACTCCAATTCTTAAAAACTTCATAATAATAAAACCATAGGACCATTATCAATTTCCTATCAAAAATACCAGACACAAAGGAATTTCTTCATATCTACTACACTAGTATATTATCACTAATAAATTTAAAATTCTCTTATTCCATTCCCAATGAAGAAAGAAAAATCACCAAACATTCAAAAACTTCAATCATAAATCCCTCATCAAAAATACCAGAGATAAAACAATTTCTTCAAAATCTGCTCACTATAATATAATAACGACTAATAAATTTCCAAATCTCGATTCCAATTTAAAAAAAAAAGGAAAAGAGAAATTATCAAATTAATCAAAATTAACCATAGTCATCATCAATCAACCCCCTGCCAACAACAAAATCAATTCCATCGACCCTAAGACCAAAAGACGGAGAAAAAAGAATTTCGAATCCCAAGCTCGAAAACCCAACCAACCCTCGACTCTTTCTCTCACCTTGAGGCGGGTACGTGGGCCACGCGGTTCAAATCCACGGCGAACAACGCGAACTCCTCGCGGGAGGATCGAGGAAAACTAAGAAAACGAGTCGCTCCAACCCCCCACGGGGGTTCGTCTCCTCTCTTCCTTCTCCACCTTGCCTCACCTGCCACCTGTCGCCCCTGTGCGACCCCTCCAACGGTGCAGGGCACCAAACGTGGACCAATGGGCGGCCATCCCGCCCTGGGCGCAGACGTCCGCTCGCTCACCGTGCCCGCCATCTTGTTTCTTGTTTCTCGACGGGGAGCCCCCCTCCCCTAATCGCATCAATTATTCAGATCATTCGAAAGAGCGGCGATGGAGCAGGGGAACCGATTGGAGCAGGGGATGGATAAATACGTTGGGGGAAGAAGGTCTCGAACACGGTTTATTCTAGAAAGTTTGTTGTATAATATGGTTTAAGAGGATCTTTGGACATCTTTCTTTGTCGAGGGATGATTTTTTTTTATTAATTTTCGACTTCGAATCTTTCCTCACGAGTTTAAATCTGGCAATTTGGTTGGTTGTTAAAGGATAGAAGTTAAAAGGAATATTTAAATTAAAATAAAAGGAATATTTAAATTAAATTAAAAGGAATATTTAAATTATAAAAGTTTAATATTTTCTATATCAAGGGGAAGAAGAAAGGGTAAAGGGTAAAAGCGTGACACAGTGTCATCCATTTGAGAGAAATTGTTTTTATTTTTATTTGTGAAAAAATATGGATAGATTGGAATAAAGTAACGTTGGAATAAGTTAATAAATAATTGAGAGTAGAATAATTTGGAAAATGATGAAATTGTGATATGATAAGAGAGTAGATTTAATTTAAATTCATCCTGATGAAATGAAAAGCAAGGTAAAACGTGATCAATAATTTCATTGCTGTTGTGTTGTTGTCAAAGAAATTTTCTTTATGTCGATAAAATAAACAGGGTATCCGTAGACTATAGTAAGAATCTAATGTTCTTCCATCGAACCGTGCCTTCTAACGTCCAGCTCAACTTTGTAATAGAAGAAAAAGAAATAATATTTAAGTTAAATTTATCGGTTGATCAGAAAATCTTAACGAATTCAAAATATGAAAATCCAATAAGAAACTGTGAGAAACTGTCAATATTGAAATTGAAACTGTTTACAATAGAAATAAATATTTTTATAAATCAATTATTTTAATTTCCATATATCAAAATAATTATATAATAATAATAAAACATCAACATTCATAAAAATCTTTTATCTTTAATTATTTTAAAATTAAAGTTTTCAAAAATTAAGAATTTATTCTTTCATTTTGAACAATATGCCCAGTTTCCTTGAAAGTTTTGCTATTTTCTACTTTTCAACTAAATTTATTAGTCAAAATTATTTGTAAATTTTATTTACTTGAATTTTTCTATATTTTAATAAAAAATATTTTGTAGGATTAACAAAGAATTCAATGAAAAATGTTTTTCAAACACGTAAACTCACACATTTTTTTTTAACAATTGTCAATATAAAGACTTGTTTGTTTTAAATAATGGAAGACTATGATTACACGTAATGTCCCTATTTTCTTTACATAATCCTTCTTTTAAGTCAATATGATACGTTTAAAAAATAATTATATAGGTCACTTAAAATATCAGATAAATGATTGACACATTTAAAATTTAATTCATTGATAACCACCTATTAGTTAAGTTATAAAATATTTTATATTTGGAATAATTTGAAAGAGAAAAAAATCAATTCTTTGTTATATATTTATTAATTACTTTTAAGTAGATAATTCATCCAATCTATATAATCCAATCTATATTTCTTTTTTTATTTATTGTACTTATTATTGTAAATAATAAAACTGTAAAAAATATCCTAAGAATATATTTATCTAGGCTATCTTATAGATGTTCATACGTGCTTATTATCAGAGGTTACTTTAAACAACCTTGACATCATTGAAATGATCACAGTTAAAGAATAATGGTACCCAACTTATGATTTATTAAAATGTCTAAGAAGAATCTTGCATTTCTTCAACAAAATTAAAGAAACTGATATATCTATCATACAAGTTCTCAAATGCAAAATTATAATACATATGTTGTTACTTGTTATCTTCTATTATTCAAGAAACAAATTGTAATTTTATTAAAAGTTGTGTATTTTTTTATATATATAAAATTAAGATAATGTAAATTATAATACGCAAGATAAATAAATTTTTGTCGTTGAAGAAGAAGAAGTTCCAGAGACATCAATGCCAGAAACGGAGTGAAGATGAATTTCAAATAAATAACTTTGTGAAAAATATGTATCTATCTATTTAGAAATACATATCCTAATACCAATATTTATCTCATCTTTTTTTAAAACTTTTATATCCATTTTTCTATTAAATATTGATCGTATGATATACTATATTAATTATGTCATGATAATAAATATTAATATTGCAAAAAAAAAAAGGATTAATTATAATGGAGTAGTTTCAAGTATCTCGGAAAACAAATATTGCATCAAATATCAACACTCTTATGTTCACTTGGCAATCATCTTTTGTCGATTGTGCATCCATCATCCATAAACGTCTTCTTTCGAGAGAAGGTAACAGACGTATTTATCGTTCGCGGATTTTTAAGTAAAAAAGAAAAAAAGAAAAAAAGAAAATACAATTTATACGTTATATTTAAAAAAAAAACTTTAAACAAAAAAAGAAAAAAATACATCAAAGATACAAGGCTGAATCTTTTAATAGTGAGATTTATGCCAAGTATGAAAAGATTTTTCAATTTTTGATATCACGAATTGACATTTACTCTTTGATCGAATACGAATTTTTTATTTTAAGAAGCAAAAAATGTTTCAAGAACGTTTTTTGACGGTTTTGTTCGGCGCAGTAATGTCGATAACGGTGCCTTCCACTGGATTTAGTCCTGAACGATCAGGTAATCATTTCAAAAAAAAAAAAAAATTCTTTAAAGTCAATTGAGATATATGAATTAATATTTATGGAATCTTCTTGGTAATAATTAATCTTTTCAATTTTGAAATAAAAATGATTAGTAAAAATTGGAATATTTTCAATAAAGTTTAATTTATTTGTAAGATACTTTTATTTAATTTAGTAATAATGTTTCTCTTTTTTTTAAAATTAATATTATAATACTAATTATTTTGAGGTACATAGAGAAGAAGATTTCAATTAGATCAAATTTTATTCTTGTGAATACTTTACTATTGAAGAAATCTTGTGACAAAATAATGTAAAAAAAATTTACTGCATAATAAGATAGAAATCTAACAAGGTATCCTGAATTTTTTCAGAATTTTTGAATACCCAAAACGAAAAATTCAAAGGTGAACAAAAATATTATCAGAAATATTAATAAAAATCTATTTTCATATTTCTATACATTACATTGCAATTTATCTTTCTTCTAGTAAATATTCCAGCTACTTGGAACGTGGTGCCATCGTTAGAGACAGATCAAAAAATCACCGTGGACCACACTTCCAGCCCGAAAACGGAAGTGACCGGTATCGATAAGGGTCTGCAAATCTCAGACACGAAGGTAGCGACGAAGACGATGGAGCAAACGAGTCCTGCAGACGCGGCACGCGATAAAAGATTCGATTTCGTCATAGACAATGGGAAAAACATTAATATTGTCATGATCATTGCTGATCCTGGCCAGGATCAGGAGGAATTCTGGAAGAACTTCAAGGCTTCTCATCTCTTCTCTGTAGAAGGAATGCTTCAAGTATAATTTTCCATTATCTTTGATTAATCTTGATCAATTTTCATTTATTTTTATAAAAGAAATTCTTAATAATTGATTTATTAGAGAATTTATTAAGTGAAGAAATAGAGATATTGATATTTTATTTTATTAGTTATCATTTATCATCAAGTTATATAAAAAAAAAGTTATTAATATAATTCTATTATATATATATTAAAATATATTAAATTTTTATTATATTTAAAATATATTTAAAATATAATTAAATTAAAATATAATATATTTATATTTAAAATATATTAAATTTCTGTTGTAACAACAGAGTTGTAACAACAATCAAGTGGACAAGATTCAATCAAGATTCTCACTGGACGATGCATTGATTTCTGCTAACAGAGACAAGAAACACGATTGTGAGCACATGTTGCGTTCAAACATTGCGTCATTATTGCTTTGGACACGAGACGTTAAAGGAATGACTACAGGTTTGATTGATAAATTTTTATCCTTCTTCTTCTATGAAGAATCTTAATCTTTTCAAAATATATTTTGTAGAGAATACAAATTATGTATAAATATTGATTATAAATTAAATTATTCCATCAAATATCTATTCAACAATATAGAAAAATAATTTTGTATATTATAATTATCTATTTATTAGGAACATTGTCAAATGGGAACTTCACAATTCCATCCTTATTTGGATTCGAAGAAACTGTAGGGCTTTCGAAAGAGTTCGACGAAATTGAAGAGAATAACATGAAACCAGAGATTCACAAGCTCAAACCGGAAATTCGTGACTGGCACGTGATCGACGTAGCAAAACCAACCAATCGTGTTTCCTCATTTATGTCTACGCAAAGCAATCGAGAAGATGGTCTCATTTTCATTTTATTAATATATAATATTTCTATTTTTTTAATAAGTACTATATATTAAAAAATTCTTGCTTTATAATTTACATATGCTATTGCATATGTTATCCATTACTAGTACTACATTAACCTATTGCAGTTTTATTAAGATATCTTAGAATGATATTCTACAAATTTTTAAATATATATATTTTTGAAATGTAAAACTAAAAGAAATCACGCAATTCTGAAGTTGCTACTGATTGCAACTTCTATTGTCCGTTTTACAAATCTAATTAATTGTTAATTGTCGATCGAATATTTTTATTATTTTATCTCACTTCATTCGTGTAAATAATATTTCTTAATATTTTTCTCGCCCAGCATGTTTAAATTTTAAAGCAAAGAGTTAAAATAAAATTTCATCTATCACGAACAGACGAAACTGCATGGAACGTGTTCGACATGTTCTCGAAGATAAGGATGGTCCTGTTCCGCTCGTTGTTGGAATCTCTTGGAAACGTTGGCGCCTCTGAGGAACCCATTCCGTCTCGCAGAGCGCATTTCCTTCGATCCAATTTAATAGACATGGTCGAGGAATTGAAGTCGGTTGAAAACGAAAAAGGTTTCATATTGGTCGCCTCAGTACCTGCCTCTGAAGTTAATTCTGCGTTGGAAACTCTACAACGTGAAGTAAATAATTTCGTAAAAATTAATAGTTCTTTCGACACTGATTAAGTTTATTAACAAATATGGATGATGTGAACGTATGCATCATAGGGATTTCATATTTTATAGTGGTCAATGCGTACGATCGCGTCATCGAGAGTTTCTATTTTATGGTAACAATGTATACGGTCGCATCATGAAGAGTTCTTATTCTACAGCAATTGGTCACGAACTTTTACAAGAAATGTGAAAGATGAAAAGAAATTTTTCACATAACCTGGCTTTCCTTTTACATATAGTCATCGTGAACAATCATTTTTTATTTCGTTGCATTTTATTCATCGAAAATTAATATCCATCACTAGAGTATGACTCTTTGATATATTGAATGTGTTAATGAACATATTTTCTTATTAATTAATAATAAATTGGATTATTATCTTACATTTTTATTTTAATAAGGTTATAATTCTGTAATAATTAAAAGAGTTATAATTTTTACGATTTAAGGCACAGGATACTCTTGTTATCATAACTGGAGTCTGCACACACGATGGCAAGCCTGTGCCATATTTTGCCAGAGGTCCATCCGCCAAAGTAATTCGTGAGGCGACGAAAATTTGGGATATTCCCAATGCAATCAGAAATGTTATCGCGAATGGTTGTCAGGACTGCAAAAATCGTCGACACGATGCTTCTCCACCTCCAATTGCAGTCAATCAGTTGAAGATCGTTCCCCATAACTTGGCCAATTTGAAGAGATCTTTGCGAGACACTGTTAAAAAAACGGTAAGTAAATTTTGTGAAATAAATAAAAGATATATACAATATATTTCTTTCCTCTTTACATAACATATAAGACTGATTATTATATATAATATATGGTTGACTACTACATATAAAATGATCATTTTAACGACCAATTTTTTCTTTAAGAGAATTTACAATAAAAAGATTTTATAAGAATAATTTTAATAATAATAAATGGTTTATTAATGATATTGAAAACTGTCTATCATAAATGAACGATAAAATGGTAAATATTAAATGAAGAATAGAGACCGAGGTGAAGTGTTCGGTGAAAGTTAGAATCGAATTCAATGGTATGACGACAGTTTCAAACTGTCCAAGAATACTTGATACAAACCACCTGCGAGTATAAATAGCATTCCTCGATAGTGACCTAGACATTGAACCTGAAAAAATAATATAGTGATAATCGTCGTGATAGTTTCAGAAAAAATGTATGTTGATTCAGTTTCTTAGATATTTTATACAAAATAAATATTCACTCGATATTTATAAATAGTACTTATGAAAAAAAAAACAAAATTTTTATAATTTTCTAATATTAATATATTTTTAAAATGAATACAATTTTATTTCATTAAGATTTAAAATTTAATTGATTATATTTCATTATTAACGTTTATATAATTTATTTTTTTTTATATTAAAAATATAAATTAGATTATTTCTTTAATATATGTTATAATATCATTCTTTTTTATTTTTTATCAAAAAAAAAACTTTCAACTTATTTAATCTAATTTAAAATCAATAATATCATATTAATCAATTAAAAATTGAATTGTAAAATATTTTATAATATTATTATTTCACTTATAAAGATATTTATATAATTAAAATTCATAATTTTGACATAATAAAATCGAGGTAACATGAAATTAATCATGACCTTACTGGGTATAAGATGAATCAAATAATCTTTCTAACATACATTCTGCACATATGCATAAATCGATATGTAACAGTATGTAGAGCTACTTCGAATTCGTGAATGACGTCCAATTACGATCTTTGATCATACTTTAATATGATACCTTCTTATTTTACTAAGATATTATTCTCTATTAGTAAAACATGAAAATTATATTTACCAAATTAAACACATAGATACGAATACAAAAATTTTATGTTTTTATTTATAATAATATATTAATATATTTATAAATTAATAATAATATAAAAAATATTCTAGCATCTTTTGCAATTTAATGAATATTTTATTAATGAAAATTTAAATTTATTTACAATCAGAATTATTATTTCATAAAAAATAAAGTACACTTTTATATAAAGATAATAAAAATCATATCAGCGTTTTGAATTACTAGTTCTGTTTTTCTTTTTTTAATTTTATTCTTAGATGAATATCGAATAGAATTCGATTCGAAAAAATTAAGAATCGAGAAAACGATACGAAGGAGAGGCTGACATTTGAAACTATTTCAATAGAGAAGAAACTATTTCATAGAATATATGTATATGTAATATATTATAATTATGATTGAATATAATTAACATTATGAATATAATGAAACAGAATAATTTAACCATTAGATAAATGAAACGAGTTTAATTATGATTGAAAATGAACTATTTATTCAAACACAATTAAACTTACAAGAATATTTTTTATTTAATTCTTCTTATCAGATTTTTATAATTAATTAATACTTAGAAGTTAATTAATTCATTTATTCATAATATAGCATTGTATTGTGCAATATGAAATATATTTTTTTTTTTCGTTTTTCTCGCATTTAATATGATAATAGGAAATTTGTATGAATCGGATGAGTATAATAAAAAATATGAAAAATTATTTTTTTCACATTTTTCCTTAAAATTATAAGTAATTTTTTTTAATGTTATTTTTGAAATAGTTAAAGAATAAAATAAGAGATAATATTCTTTTATTTAACTTGTTAACTAGATCATTTCTCTTTAAAAAGAGAATCTCCTTTTGGCACGGAATTGAGAATTAATAAAGATGATCCAATTTTAGTTAAATTGATTTCAGATTTTGTGTAGAAATATAATATATGTACATATAATATAAAGCTCTTTTCAGATATTTTCAATTTTTAATAAAATTTCAATATTTCATATGAATCATAAATTTTTTTTGCATTTATAAATAACCAATGTATTATTAATTATAGCAATATAATATACAAAATTAAATCAAATTGCAATTCTACAACTATACATATATAATATTACATATATTATATAACACATATATTATATAATTTTAATTTTGTACAATGTAAATTAAAAATTATTTTATATTTATTAATTGTCTTATTAATATATTTATAAACATAAAACGAATTTAATAAAACAAATTAATATTATATGCTTTTAGAATTGTTTTAAAAAGAGTTTTTTAACACAAAGTTAGAAATTCATTTAGTTCTGAAACTGGCCGCTATGGTGCGTTTTGAATGAACTTGATTCTCGTTTTTAAAAGTATTCTGCAGCTATAGCAAATATAATGGAACACAGGAGGAAAGCATACTTACCTGGCGTGGAGGATACCGTGATCACAAAGGCGGTTCCTCCAGGGTGAGGCTCTTCCATTGCACCATGGTTGAGCTGACCCCTGCGAATACCCCTAACGTGGGTATCTCGGACGTATAATTTTTGATAGTCGGGAACAGCGTTCGCGCTATCCCGGTCAATTTAATGAGAAAAAAAAATGTATATATTATATTTTTAGATTTTTTAGAAATTTCAATTTGAGATTTTATGATCTCGAAATTTGAATTCGATACTTTGAAATTCGAATTTGAATACTTGTGAAAAAATCAAAATTCAAATTCAAGACTATGTGAGATTTTGAAATTTTTAAAATTTTTAGAAAAAAACTCAAATTCGAAAGATTTGTAAGATTTCGAAACTGGAAATTCGAATTCGAAATTCTTGGAATTTCAAAACTCTCGAGATTTTGTAAAATCTTTAAAATTCTTAAAACTTTAAAAAATTCGAATTCAAATTTTGTGAAATCACGAAATTTTCGAATTCGAGAAGTAATAAATATTTAAATATATAGTACAAACGATAAATTAATAAACGATTAATGTTCTTCTTAGTTAACACTTAGTTAAATAAATTACAAAATATCTTTATATAAAATTATAATTAAAATTATAATTATATATTCAAAAAATTGCAATCATACATTACAGCATTTGATTATTAATTAATTTGTAATAATATGTATATATTCTAATGCAGGATGACGACAAGAAATTGATTGATGCTCCAGTTAATAAGGTGAGACATAATTTTACTTTATAAACAATTATTTATCGAATGTGTACGTATTGTTAATAAGTTACGAAAGGAAAAAAATAAACACTTTCACTGCTGTGTCAGACACGATGATTCACGCTCTCAACTTACGTTAATTTTCTTTTATTATCATTCGTGATATAAGAGGATAAACGAATTGAAAATTACATCATTTTTCCTTTTTTTTTTTTTTTTGAAATGAAAAGTATAACTTTTATTTTGAAATAAAAATAATTTCACCATAATTCAAAACTAATTTTGAAAGAGAAATTGTAAATTACATAATACTAAACTGTCAAAATTGAAATTTTAATTAATTGGAATTAATTAATTAAAAATATTGTTCTTTAATTAAAAATATTGTTCTTTAATTAAAAATATTGTTATATAAATAATATCTTTCATAATAATTATCATTCGATATAATTAATATTGTCTTTTCTTTTGTGCAGAATGAAATTATTAAAACCGTTGCTGATTTAAATGCGAAGGTATTTATGATTCAAAGTTTTATTTTATAATAATTTATTGCAATTTATAAAGTATATACTTATTGAAATAGAAATTATTGCATATGATTTAAAATATTCAAAATTACAATTAAATTTTAACAAACCATATTTTTTAAAAAAATATTAATTATAAAAATATTTGTAAATATTTAATTACAGGAAGAAACAAAGAACGAAGATACAGATTTATTGCCGAAATTAGACACAAATTCAGCAAATTTCAAAATGGCGGACAAATTTACCACAATTTTAGGTATAATACTCTCGATGGTTGGCGCATTCACACTCACCTCTTAAAAAATATGTCGATTTAATTAATCGACTGATCTTCGACTTCTTTATTTTTATAGAAGCTACTTGAAATTTTTCTTGAGTAAAAAGTATAATATTGAAGTTATAATTTTGATTTCTTCGTGTGAAAATATATATGATTGATTTTGAAGATAAAAGTGATTAAAAATGTGCGAAATTGATTAATCTATTACTTCAGAAATTTCTTACTTTAGAAATTTTTCTTTGTATCATTTGAAACTAATATTTAAAAATAATATTCCTTTTTTTTTAAACATTTTTGTCGAAGAACTTTCGTTAATGATAAATTTCACGCTTAATTCTTTTATGAATTTGAAGAATATAAAGAGTATAAAGAGATTGATTTTTAAAAATTCTAAATATAAACTTTTTCGTTTTTGTTATACTTTTTCTTCAGGAAGTCAACTTTTTCTTCAAATTTCAATGTAGAATGAACGTGTATAAGTACATAAAATAACTTGAAGATATAAATATATGATGAATTTAAAAAAAATATATTTTCTATGTGATATATCGATTTTTGTAATGTATCTGTCGAAATTGTAATTTCTGTATATAAATAAAAATATACTCTGCATAATAGTTTTTGACTTCACTATTATTTCAATAGAATTGATGAATTTAGTTTTTTGAACGATTCAATTGATATTTAATTACGAATCTAAATTATGTATAAAAAAAAATGCAAAAATAAAAAAAAATTTAAAAATGTATAAATTGTAAAAAATGTATAAAAATTTTATAATCATGCGTAATAATTAATATATAATTGATACAATTATCTAACTGCATAAAATTGAAATATACAACAGGATTGTTTTATAATTTGTAGATTGCAATAATTTTCAATTAACCTACTAACGCACATAAACTTACAATCCATGTCAGTAAATAGGTCGTATGTAATAATAAAACTGTTAGATTTCGAAAGGAAAAAGGATTTTGATGATTATCAGGTTATAAAAAATAGCTACGTTACTTCCTTCTTTTCTATTATATAATTCTTTCAGAAGTTTCTAAAATTCGTGCATTGCTTTTCATTGCTTTCCATTATTTTTCTATGATATTTATATTTTATTGAACTGGTCTATTTTTATTTTTCATTTTTTTATTAATTTTTCTTTTTCGACGAAGACATATGAAAAATTTTTTGATTTAACCAATATGACAAATTTTTTTGTGAATTTTGTAAAATTTGTACCAATTTTTGATATCTTTTTTTAATTTATATTTTATTATTTTAGTTTTATTATTGTAATAATTGTAAAAAATAAATAATACTTTAATATATACAATTATGTGTCATTAATTTTTTAAAACAGAAGAATCTTCTATGTTAATAAGATGCAAAGTTATATAAATCATTGTAAATGCTAATTTTCATTCCAATTAAACTAAAAACTAATAATTGTTTATATAAGTACATTGTTTGTTTGATGTCAACAATGATGTAATAAAATCAATTGGCATAATGATCTTTAACATTTAAACGATATACTTATTTTTATATTTATATAAAATTATACTTCTATAAATGCATTGATATTATTATATTGCTTAAAATTTTCATTTTTTTAAAAGAAAATTTACTGGTTTAATATAATTATCATCATTTTCTCGTATGCTTACATTTTCATAAATGTCTCTAGATATATTAGTCTAGTAAATTGAAATTTAGGGATTACTAGATATCTTACCGATATAGTTTTTGCACAATCGTAAATTAAGTTCAAATTTAAATTTATCTAATTTAATTGAGAAGAAGTCTAATCGAAACCATCGAAAAAATTAAGTAAAAATATTAATACATATACGATATAAAAAAATAGAAAAAAAGCCTGTCAGACAACATAATTATATTTAAAAAAATTTGATGTGATGATTGTATCTAGTTGATTGTTTAAACTTCAACGTATAATTCTGAAGAAATTATTACATTATTTTATGGATTAAATTTTTTTTTATTTTAAAACAAAACAAAAAATTCTTTGCTAAGTATTGAAATATTAAATGAACGTAATCTATGCGACTGGTTAAATGTATAAAATCAAAACAGGAGTCCATTTTTAAATCTTGATGATCTATAACGCTATTAATTCTCTTGGAATAATATTATTATAGTAAAATTTTACAAATCATAAGTTATCATCACATATTGATAAATTTTCTTATATTTATTAAGTTTTTGATTATTTTATTTTAAAATTGTAAAGAAAAAAATTTTAACTTATACTAACCTATACTATAACTTATAACTATTCTAAAATTAATAAATTACTAAAAATCTATATTATCAGCAACTCTATTCAACTGATTTACAATTTAAGATAAAATTCATAACAAAAAATATTTTCATTAATTTTTGTCATTTTCCAGAAGAATTAAAAATATTATTAAATTAAAATACAAAAAAAATCTACATTGATTTAACTAATCTAGACTCAACGATAAAAACAATAATTATAATATCAATTTCATCAATGAAATCATCAAATTAGGAGCCTTATGATAGAAATTCGATAATCATTCTATCTTCATAGTTAGTTCTCTTAATTAATCACGTTATAATAATAAACTAACAATAAGAAACGTGTATCTATTGCATATTGAATCTAAATATTGGAGGCATTCTTACCATTACTCATTTTTACTTATTCTTTTGCATATTAAATTTGAAAAATCAACGACAAACTATTTTCACCATTAAAAAATCATCGTAAAATTTTAAGCTTTTTTCTCCTATTTTTATCCTAGTGTCCACTAGGACCGATTGTGTCCAGAATGTTTGTGTTTCATCGTTCAATGCTACTCGCGGAGAGAAAATCGAGAGTGGGGCATCACACGATATAAAGAAGAACCGGTCCAAGAGGTAATCGTTCCCACTCTATCGGCTGTTCTCCATCTCTTCGGTTCTCTGCACAGAGTGTCTTGCATTTCTCTCTTCGTGACCGGCCGTGGTTGGTTATCGTAGCCGATACTTTTGTTCCCGATTATTCGTACCATTGTCTTTTGGATTGAACGTTTCGTCGCTGCTTGGCCAAGGTAAGGCAACGAATCTGCAAAATTTTTATGAACATTGTATGCGTTTCGATGACAAAATTTGATGTGTTATTATTATTATTATTATTATTATTTCTAATTTTATTAATTCAGTGCACGTGAAACTTCGTACACTCTGAGTTTGAATTGGACAAAATTTTATTTTTTTTTTAAATTTGTTCAGATAGAAAATGTTTTGAAAAAATGAGAAGAAAAGATTTTAATTATGAAAAATTTTAATGCGAAAGATTGTAAGAAAATATGAAGCATCTTGCAAAGAAGTGAAAGAGGTTAAAATAGATTTCTAATTCAAGTTCCATTTCTTCACTTGGACTCATAAAATTTTTAATTTCGCGATCTACATGTCGGATTTTAATATCTTTATGACTTATTGTTTGTGAATAATTTAAATTTTTCCCCGATGAAAATTTAATAAATCGAGTTTCGAACTGAATTGCGAATGAAATCAATCGACTTTTAAATTTTAAATGACAACGATTTATTATTGGAATTATTTATTTGATGTTATTCTTGAAATGTTATTCTATTGGTATAAAAGATGAAGAAATTTCTATTTAAAGTTCATTGTGAAATAAGAAAAAGTAAGAACTACGTTGAATAGTAAAGGTGATGTTGATTTTTGCCTTTCATCGTGAATAGTTTTTTTGACGTGAATAATAACATTTTTGACGAGTCGTCATTTTTTACACTGTTACATTTCAATGAACACTGACAAAGAATTTAATGAAATGATAGTTTTTTGCACAAAATCATGTAACCATAGATTCTTAGATTAGATAATTGTTAAAACATATCGTGAACGACAAGAAATGGATAATCGACTAGCAGAGGAAAAACAAACACGTGATATTGAATCGAGATTCGTGTTCTTCGATCATATTTTTTTTTTGCACGCAAATTTTTATATAATTTTATTATAAACGATATTTTACTTATTAAAAAAGAATAAACTAATAAATTATTTAAAATAATAATATATAGTCAACTCAATAATTTTCTAAATCCAAGCTTTCACTTATTTCGAACAAACGAACAAATTTCTAAATCTCGTTAAATTTCACAAATTGCACAATTTCAGTTTCTTGAGAAATGTTGTAAATGTTGTAAATGTAGTTTCATGAGAAATGTGTATAATAATAAGTGTATTCCTAAATTTTCGCAAAATAAGGATCAGGCGAAAGAAAGTGAAAGATCGATTCACATATATATATATATGTTTCCTTTCTATCGAGTTGCCCAATATCAGATTCTACCAAGGCTGGTATTTTGTAATTTGATAGTTTTTACGGTGCGCGAAGAAGCACACTTGCTTCAAAAGAGAAACGAAAGTGAACTTTGTTCAATCGTAGTTGGGAATAGTTTGTCGATTTTTCCACTTGTTCCATAGGAAATACGCGATATTTCAGAAATTGGTTTAGAAATACGTTCTTTGACGTGCGAGGAATTTATGAAGTGACTTTATTTAAGAAACGTGAGTTGAGAAATATATGAATATGTTGTAAATCGATAAATGTGGAACGATGTGAAGGTACAAAGTGAAACATGTGAGAGAATATTAAGTTGACAGGAGAAGAAATAATTTTGTGAAATCCTTAATATTTGATGGATATTAAATTGTAATTAGATTATATCGTTGATTGGTAATTAGGAAATATTACAAGATTAAAAGAAGATTAAAAGAAATAATTTTTTGAAATTGTTGAATTGTAATTATTTTGAATAATAATTGGATTTTATGATGGATGACAATTACGAAATATTATAAATTAAAAGAAGAATAATTTTAAGAGAAATAATGAGTTGTTTGAATGTGATAGATATTAAATTGTAATTATTTTTAATAGAATATATGCGATATACATTTTGTACAAATTGATATCCAGAGAAAAAAATATTCTTTTGGAATGAATCGCAGAAAATAAAATTCATTAGCTATATTTGTCATAGATATAAATGTTATGGAAGAGAACTTTAATGAATTTTATATTATATTATATTAAATATTATATTAAATATTAAATATTCTATTATATTAAATATTCTACATTTCTTAATTTTATGGTACAAATGAATGAATATAGGATAAGAATTTTTACATTATTCATTGTCAAAGAAACAGAAAAGAAAAAATATTAGAATTCTAAATTATTTTATCTTATGACAAATTTTATCTATCTATGATAATCCTAAGATATTTTTAATTCTTCCTAGTTTTAAAAGTTTCATTGAATATCTGACATTGCACTGTAACATGAATAAATAAACTTGCAATTTTCATCTGTGTTCTTCAATTTTTTATTCTTAAGTAAAAATAATTTTTCAATAGCAAATAATTGGAATATATTATGTACCATATTACAAAGAGAATTAAATTTTTTTTTAAATCAATCGAAGAAAAGAAGAAGAAAGAAGAAAGATATAAAAAAGAAAACAAGAAAAAGAAAAAAGAAAAAATAGAAGAAATAAAAAAGAAGAAGAAGAAACAGCGAAAGGTGTTGATAAGATAACTTTTTTCCAAGAAAAAAAAAAAAAACATGGATTCCTCTCGGTCAAGCGTGACAAGTTAGAGAAAGTCTAGTGTTAGGCAAGCTGCTTCTGGTCAGCATTAATTTCTCGTATAAGAACGATGTGTATCTCGACTATTTGCGTAACCTGTTACAGTGCACATTGATCGTTGCACGTGCAACATTGCATCAACTAATATGCTTATTATCCAAAACTAGAAGTTATTTTCTTCTTGTTTCGATTGTTCCCTATCGATCGAGATACTTACATTAACTACGATGTGTTTACTTTTAAAATCGATGACATGAAATTTATACAAATTTTACGAAATTTCTTATATGATCACTATAATGATTATATCCATTTCTATTTAGGACAAATAATTTGGTTTAATTCGATTCTCATTTTTTTTTTGCAGAAATAAAAAGTAAATGTTCACGATGAATGTATTGAACTAAAATTTTTTATCAGATTATTTTTTGTTTATTAAAAAAATGATAAAGGAAATAACGTATTTTTCAATAAATTGCGCAAGTGGTCGTTTCGCATGCAAGATTACATTAGACGTCATAATTAACATGCTTAAAATTACACGACGTTCTATCTATCACAAATTAACTTCCTTTCCAACGATAAGTATACGAAAAATATTTATTTATTAATGCAATTTTCTTTCGATTCATTCATGCATGATAAATTAATATAGGATATAATATATTAATATATATTAATATAATATACATAAAATAATATTAATACGAATTATGTATATATTTTCAATAACAATATGTATAAATTTTCTTCTTTATAATTTTTCTAATTTTTACTAATGTAATGTAAAAATTGTATTAAAGTAAAAAAGAAAATTATGAAACTTTATGAAGATAACAAAAACAAAAAAAAATAAAAAAAAAGAACGAAAAGAAGAAACGAAGAAAAAAAAATGAATGTCATAAAACAACTTATCAAAAAACAAAAGTGAAATTATTATTTACCAATAACATGTTTTTAAATATGGTAATATTTAAATAGTTGAAAGTGGCTCGTGACACGGTAACATTAAAGAAAATTACTCAATTGTCGGTTAAAAAAGATTGGAAGATATTGAAGAAAATTGTTAAATTCATTTCGTAACAATTATTTCTATGTAGAAACAATATTACTTGTTCAATTATACGAACAACTGTGTCATGTTTTTTGTTCGATTATGGAGATTCAAGCATATTTCGAATTAAGTTTGTTCTCCTTTAAACCATAACCGGTTTCCAGATGTTGCTGATCCAACCATCGGAAGAGATGTCGAAGCAGATTCGCGTGGAGTTGAATGAAAATGTGGCGACACGCGATAAGGATGTGGAAGTCATCAAGGAATGGCTATCTAAGCAGCCACATTTACCCCAGTTCGATGGTAATTACATTTCGATCGATAATTTCTCGTTATCTGCTACAAGATAACGTGTTTCGAGATCTTTGATTATTTTGATATGCAACACGAATAGAATAAAAAGAAAATTATAATTAAAAAAAATCGATATTAAGAATTACTGAAAAAGAAGGAATAATTGATGCTTGAAAGGAAATTAAATTGTTTTATATTGGTTAATTTTATTTTTTGAAATAGATACGTAATTATTGAAAAAAAAATTGAATTAAATTTTAATCTTAAAAAAAAATCTTGTTTATGATATTTATATATTTTATTCAAACGCTATCCTTTTTCTTTTTTAGATGATTACAGACTACTGACGTTTCTTCGAGGTTGTAAATTCTCCTTGGAAAAATGTAAGAAAAAACTGGACATGTATTTCACGATGAGAACCGCAATCCCAGAGTTCTTTACTAATCGAGATGTCACTTTACCAGAACTAAAAGAAATCACTAAAATTATGTAAGCCTTATATAAATTATTAATGATATTTTTCACGATTATATGATATTAATAATTTAATAATTAATTCGCGAAATAATTATAATCTAACACTTTTCTTTTGCTTTTTTTTTCTTCCATTTTGTATATATTTAATTGGAAATTATTTTATACATTTTTTATCTTTTTTTATCATTTATTTATTATATTAATTTAGAATTATATTAATTTTCTGAAGTCTTTTATAAAGTCAATTATTTTCAAATTTCCATGAATGAATCATGCACTAACACAAATCATGAACTAAATAGGAAACTTTTCGAGAGAATATTTACATAACATAACAAGAAAAGTTCTAATTCGTTTTAATAAACCTCAATTGTTTAGTATTAACAACTCTATTTTAGAAAGAAGGAATTAGTCAGAAGAGAAAAACGGTTTTAATCTTTAAGTTTTAAATATATATGTTCTTGAAAAAATGAAGAAAACTAATAACTTTAGTTATTTCTTCTTTTCTTCTCCAATTTTTGAACAAAATTTTTAATTATTTTCATTCTTTTTCTATATTTTTCTATCTTGTGGTTTTTTCCATCAATTTTTTTTTTATCCTCACAAATTTTTTTTTTCTTCATTATGTACATAACCACAACAACACGATTCTTCTTTTTTCAGTCAGATTCCTCCATTGCCAGGCTTAACAAAGAATGGACGACGAGTAATTGTAATGCGTGGTATCAACAAGGATCTTCCAACCCCAAACGTGGCAGAATTGATGAAACTGGTTTTAATGATCGGCGATGTACGTTTAAAGGAAGAATTAGTGGGAGTCGCAGGAGATGTGTATATTTTAGATGCTAGTGTCGCAACGCCATCTCACTTCGCCAAATTCACACCAGCTCTCGTAAAGAAATTCCTAGTATGCGTGCAAGAGGCATATCCAGTAAAATTGAAAGAGGTGCATGTGGTGAACATTAGTCCTCTGGTCGATACTATCGTCAATTTCGTAAAACCATTCATTAAAGAAAAAATTCGCAACAGAATCTTTATGCACAGTGATTTGAATACTTTATACGAATATATCCCTAGGGAAATATTGCCAGCCGAATATGGCGGCGATGCTGGACCTCTACAAAATATACATGGTAGGTTAAAAAAATTGTTATAATGATTTTTTTATTATCTAGGATGTTTCTTTCTTATTATAAAATTATCAATCTAGGAGAATCTAGTTTTTCTTTTATAAATTAAATGAGAACTTGAAAAATATAGAAAATTTAAAATTCTTATCAATAAAATTTCTATATTATCAATTACAATTATTAATTATCTATCACTTTTGCAAAAGTTAGAAGTTTCAACAACTTCATTGCTGGTAAATTAAAATATAAATATAAATCTTATAATCTATTTTTAATATAAAAATCTCATCTGTATTTTATTAAAAATTTAACATTACTCTAGTTTAGTTAATTTCCTTTCCAATATTTAATTAATTAAAATTTATTTTTTTTTTTTTTTTTACAGAGACTTGGATAAAGAAATTAGAAGAATATGGTCCCTGGTTCGTAGAGCAGGAATCAATAAAAACGAATGAAGCACTTCGACCAGGAAAGCCAAAGACTCACGACGATTTATTCGGATTGGACGGATCGTTCCGACAGTTGGTGATCGATTAAATCTAGAAATCTGTCAATGATGACAACTTGATTAACTTTCATCTCGGTGCTAATTCGAAGAAAATTCGCTGGAAGGAAAAAGAGAGATGAAACATCTGCATCGCAATTTTTTTTTTTTCGACGTACAATTTGAATATATTAACATAACTTTTTTATACTTTTTTTAAATCGAAATTTTATAGATATTTTATAGATATTTTATAGATTTTTAAAAATTTATTTTAATTCCGTGGAAAAAATCTAAATTCTTAAGATAAAATAACTGCCAAATTTTTATAGAGTCAGTATTAGATAATATCTAATTCAATCGTTAAATTAACTTGCTTAATACTGCTTAAATATTACTTAAAATATAATTCCAAACTTTTTATTGGAAATGCATATTTGTATGTTTTATATTTTTATAAGAATCTCTATTTATCTTTTGTTCTATTTATCTATGTTTGTTTGTTTTATATGTTTCTTAACTCTGTATTTTGTAGAATTTTGCATAGAATAGTTATTTTTCATTCAATTATTTTTTTATGCATTATTAACAATTGGTTAAAAACGTTAAGAGATATATATAAATATATCTAATATATATAATATATATATATATAATATATATATAATATATATAATATAAATATGCAGAATCATTTCGAGCCTACTATAACCTAATCTATCTGATCCATCTAAATTTTTTCGTTTCAAAATTCGAGTTTTCTGAATTCGTGACGATTTCACCCCAATTTCTTTGATTAATTGGAAATTAATAATATCTTATATTTTTAATTGTGAATACTTACAATAAATGCGATTTTTTTGCGATTAAATAGATAATATTTACTTGGATAAATTTTTGGTTATGAATAAATTTTTATAGTTAATAAATTGATCACAGAAAGAACATAACCTTAAGAACTTTAAAATAATTTTAATACATGTTATTTTCTTTTAAAACTCTGCATGTTATTTTCCAAGATTTTTATTAAAACATATTTATTATTTTATTATATATTTAATAGTCCTGAATTATAATAAATCGTTATATGATATATTAATTATAATGATATAATGTATCATAGCTTAATTATTTATAAAAGATATTATTTCTTGGAAATAATATTTTTCTTTTAAGATACTCTTTCCTTTTTTAAGAAATCACTTTTATCGTTAAAATGATACAAGAGTTAAAATAGTCATAGATTTTCGAGCGCAAAACAATCCAGTTCTATTATCCTTACACAACTAATTCTTATATTTGTAATTACTGCCTCGAAAGTAGGTTAGAACACGTAAGTGCATAGAACGAAATAAACACTTTCAATTTTTGAAAGTACAATTTCTTTTTATCTCCACACCATGTTGGAAATAGGCTCGGTTTATGTGCAATGTACGATACACATGTAAAAAATAATTAACACAGAGAAGATATCTCTCATAATTATTGTGTAATCTGTAATGTTACAACTTTTACAAGAAAACATTTACATATGTATATGTATTTATATATAAAATGATATTATTTTTATATAAGATACAATATAGCGTTGTATATTTAATAGAAGAAATAAATAGAAGTAAGTATTATAGAATACTTTATAATAAGTACTTATATTTATATAAGTTTATAATAAGTACTTATAAAGAAATTTATTTCTTTTTTTTTTAAATTTATAAAAGCAAATAGTAATAATGATAAAATTATAAAAAAATACTATTCTTTTTTCAGAATTTATAATATAATAATTTATAATAATAAAATATATATTTATGTAGATTTTTTTGAAATATTTTTAATTATTTAGCTTTAATAGAAAAAATATGTAAATATAAAATAAAATAATATAATTATAGAAGAAAATAATAATTGTACGAAATATAATAATTTTATTGCGTTTTCTTAATCATACTTCTAGAAAAAGTCGACTTTTTTGCGAAAATAATTTAACGAAGTATATTGTGTTCTTTTAATTGCTTCATTTAAATGATAAAATAAAATCGTGTTTGCGATTTATTGGAGCAAATGTAATTGATTATAACCGGTCGTACGTGGAAAAATATTTATAGAGAATCCGCGATGCATACCGTACGTGATAACGATAAAAATTCTGATCGCTGCAAATGTATATGTATTTTCTTTTTCTTTTTTTTTTAAATATGAAATATATTTTATAAACTTTAAAAAGAATTATTCGCTATATTTATATATTATTTTTTTATCTTTCCAATCCTTTTTTATTTGTTATTTTAATTTTTATTGAAATAAACTTTAAACAATTAAATTAAAATACTATTGTATATAATATATATACAATAAAATAAAGATACTGATAAGTGATATATTTACAATTTTTTTAAAATTTTTAGAAATCTACATAACATTGATTGAAATTTAAAAAGAATAAAATAAATCCAAATACAAGTGAAAATCAGAAAAAATAACATCGGAAATTTTAAAGTTAAAAACTTGTTAAATAATTTAAATAATTAAATAAATGTGAACAATGGTTGAAAAGACAAATTTTCAAAATGAAAATTGATAAAATAATTTAACAAGTGCAACAACTTGTTACTCCTCGTCGTCCAAGCGGAGATTTTAATTAATTTTGCCCGCTTCTTGACAAGAAAAAAAGAGGAGAAAAATTCACTAAAAATGGACGATACGTGACGAGTGAAAGTGACCGACTAAATCCAAAACGACGTCTTTAAATCGCATGGATTTCCGTTTACGTTTACAGGTTTTTCTGCTGCAATTAAGGTATTCCAATAATTAAATGCAATGATCTAACAGTTCATTTCCAGAATTGTGACATTTTTAATTTTATAAAAAATTGTAGAATTAAAAAATTTTATTTCATCATTTTTAAAAATTAGATAAGAAAGAAATTTTTTTAATCATAATTCGAATTATCGTAATTGTAAATTTTATCTAGCGTTATTTTTAAATCCGGAATGAGTTTTAATCTATTCAATTATTCATATGCAATAAAATATAAAATTATGATGTTGCGATGTTGCGATTCTCACAATTATATTTCCATTTCTTCAATGCTCGTACGATATCCAGTTTGTATATAATTTTACTATTTTGCGTCATTCATTTTTTATTTCTCTACATCTATGAGTGTATGAGATCAACGTTATAGATGTTTCTTACATGTAATAAATTTATTTCTTTGAAACTATTACTTCAATCTTTCCTTATTATCCTATTTTCATATTTAATTTGAAGAATACTTTTATTCGCCTAATTATTCAACATTTTCCAATTATATTAATTTTCATTTCTTCGTAATAATAATTTATATTAAAACAAGAAATCATAATTACAATTTTTCAAAAATTCGTTCATTTTCATTCGTTCCCCAAAATCAATTTTCCATTATATTCATCATATTCTTTCTTTCGAAACTATTACTTCAATTTCATTTCCCATTTTTAAAATTAAAAATTATTAATTTTAACTATTTAAATTATTAATTTTAAACCAAATTATTAATTTTAAACTATTAATTATAAATTTTCAAATTTATTTATTTACGATACTTTGATCCTAAAATTTCTTCAATGTTTTCATCCAATTTCGATCCGAAATTTCATTCATCTCCGAAATCTTATCGCATATATTTTTTTCAATCGTTCCACACTTTCCCAGTGTTTTTCTCTCGCCGCGCAGATGTCCCGAACAATTAAATGCGAGACGAGTACTTTCGTTCTCCGGTCTTTCGATCAGCCCCCACTTCCTTCCCCACCTGTTCGTCCTTTGCTGGAAGATCGCCGGCAAGTCACAATCGGCGGTCAGTCAGTCAGTCAGTAAGTCAGTCAGTCAGACACATAATCGATCACTGGGCGCCATCGATCATCGAATCGTGGATGATCCACACCATATCGAAATCGATCCTTTCGAAATACACTTTTCACCTGAGTCTCTGGCTGGCCAGTGCGTTTACCTCGAATTTACACGGTGTGATGTCCGAGTGTCTCTTGACCTATGAAAATTTTTTCCTGCTCGATGAATTTTTGTGAATTGTTGTTTTAAATCATCATCGTGAAAATTTATCATGATGTAAAAATGGATTTTTGTTATTAGACAGGAGAGAGAGAGAGAGAGTGAAATTTTGTTTGATGGAAGGAGAGAGAGGTGAGTTGAGAAAATTATTATTAAATGGCGTTTTAATTGGGAGAAATGAATATGAAGTTATGATTTTTCGAATTTGAACAGATATTGAGGGAGAATAAATTGTTTGATTGGAGATCGTATGAAATGTCTTGGAGATGATTGTTGAATATAAAATTTAACAACTTTTTTATTATTGAAGAATAAGAAATATTATTGCTTTTTTACAGATAAATTTAATTTAATGAAAAATTAGATATTATAGTAACATCTGCAATAATAATAAATCATGGAAATTTTGATTGTTCGTATAAAAAAAGAAATATTTGTTATTAATAATAACAAGAGTAATATTTGCATTTAAAAAATTTCATCAGAAAGATAAATATAATATTTTATAAAGAAAAAATATTAAAAATAATTGAAGACAGTTTATATATTATTTATAAATTATCATTTTAAATTTAATATTTTTTTTTTTAGTGGATATATTTAATTATTTGGCTTTTAATATTCCTAATTAAAATCATGTTAAATGAATCGATGATAAACATTGTAGTCTGCATTAAAAATGTCGGATTGATGAGCATCGAAGAATCTTCTATACGTATTTATATGCAATATGCATATTTCGATGACTCACGCGAAATCGACAGCTAAATAACAAAGAATAACCCTGATATCAACGAAACTCTACTCGTGTGATAAATGCAACGAGTGCACTGAAATAAGATAGAATTATTTATAGAATCACATATTAATTACTCGATATTAATATATAAGAATTTCCACGATATTAAATTTTCAATATATTAAATTGTTTATATACAAAAATTGCAGAAATAAATTTTTTAAAAAAATATTAAAATTTAATATTGAAATTCTAAATTTCCACGTATAACATTCAATTTTTAATAATTTAGATTTTTTATTTTTTTGAATGTTACATTTATAATTTTAAAATTAATTTTTAAATTTTTCATACATAAATTTTAAATCTTTATAAAAATTAAATATTTCATAATTATTTTTGTAAATTTATTCCTTTCTTTATAAGTGAAATCACAGAGGCATTATCCAGTAAAAAAATTCTTGTTTTTCTGACAGATGAAATTCTATCCGTAATTATAATGCTAGTTGCCACGTGTAACCGATCATTATCTTATATCGAACTGACATATTCAGTCTATCTACTTGACAATTTCACATGGATTTTGCTTCCTGCATCTTTCACGTTCGTTTCCGTTCCGATTACGACACGTGTAACTGTCATTTAAAAAAAAAAACATTACATAGCCATCAAATTTTCTAAGAGAAAAAAAGAAAATAGTTAATATTAAATTTAAAATTACAAATTTATCATGTAAAACATACATTTAAATATATTTATCCAAAAATTCATAGATAATAAAATATCTTCATTTTAAAATATTTTCAAAATAAAAAAATAAAAAATATATTTATTCTACTTTTAAAAAAAAATTGTATATTAATTTACATAAATTAATAATTTTTTAATACTATATCTTTTAAAAAGTTACTTATAATAATAAAAAAAAATATTGATTTAATAATAACAATGATAAAACAAAAATTAATATGAATATTGAACATTTTCGTAATTTCCTCCATAATTTTCACGAAAAAGAATTTTTTTCACATTTTTCAGAACTTTTCCATAACTTTAAAAAAAATCCTTTTTCTTCTCTGGATTCTTCTAACAAAAGAAACGAAAGGAAGAAATAGTTCAAGACATTTGTTCCGTCTCTTGATCATCGATTTTTATTAATATTATTTAACGAGTCGAAACATGCAGACAAAATATTTAGCACGTAAAATATATGGTAAACGTACAATTTCCAAACTTCCTGCAGTCTCGACTTCCTGGATAACTCCGCGAGATCGTTTTACTGAGAAATCTCTATGGCGAAATGCAAATAACGCACTTGGCGTCCGAATCTTCCTTTTTTAACTTACATTCTACCTTATCGCGAAATTAATGTCGGTTCTTTTGTAGAATGTCTTTCAGATTCATTTCTAGGAAGTGGAAAAATATTTTACCGACATTAATTGAACGTGATCACTTCATGATCACTTACAATTAAAAATAACTTGAAAATTTTAAAATGTAATATATTTCCCTTGTAAATTTGGATATAAAAAGTATTTTTAATTGGAAAATTCTAATTGCATTTAATATTTTGAAAAAATTATTGTGAAATTATTAATTAAAAATAGAATAATTGGATTAGATGGATTTGATTTAAAAAATCTTCTTAATTATAAAATTTGAACTACATTTGATATTTTGAATGGATTATTGTAAAATTATTTATTAAAGAGAGAAGATTAAAGATAGAATAATTAAAGATTATTAATAACATATTAATATTTTTGTGCATATAAGTGTGTATATATATATATACATCTATTTGTTATAAATAGACTAGATTAGTTTAAATATATTTGAGTTAGTATAAAATATAAATCTTATCTATTTAAAAAAATAATAAATTAATCTGAATTAGATTTCAATTAACAAAAAATACTTTATTATTAGTAATATTTTTTAGTTGATTTAATAATATTGATTTAGTTGATGTAATATAATATTCATATTACAAAAAATGTAATACATTATGGTTGATATATTTAATTTTGAGATAATTAAATTTCACTTATATTTGAATTAATGAATAAAAAATGCAAAATTAAATTAAAATAATAATATAATTTAAAAATGATATACATATTCACTTCATTAAATAATTATTATCATTATTTTATACTTGCTCTCTTTAAAAAATAATCAACTGATTTATGATCAACTGATTTATTAATAAAATTACACATATGAAAATGATTCCAAAAAGACTATGTTATGAATATTTATCTGCTTACCTAGAAATTGAAACCTCAATAATTGCGAGCCAACACAACAAATCGAGTTTAGAATAACCAAAAAAAAAAATACTTTCGGTTCTCTGTATACAAATAGAGATAATACAAAGATTAATTTTTTATACGAAGAGATAAAACCAATCATTAAATTACAAGAATCTTGCAAACTTACAATTACTTTACAAGTTTCTCTGTTGAATAAAACATCTCGTATTTTAAAGAAATCTAACCTAAAATTTGTCATTTTCTTTCGTTTTTAAATTCGAATACACGAGTAAAGATTTTTCTCATCAAAAATGAATTTAAAATTGTTCTTCTTGCTTGAAAACAATTATCGTCTAATTGATTTATTATTAATGATACGTTTTAAAAATATTCTCGTTCTTACGTAAAGTAGGAAAAACTTAACGGAGGAAACAATGATATATTATCGCTTCTCGAGTCGATGGATTTGTTAGAAGCGTTTTATGAAAATGTGTAAAATTACTTAAGTGAGATGCGAATTGTGTGGTGTGAATTTTTATTAAGAAAATTACTTTTTATATCTTATTTTAAATTTATTTTATATTTTGAAAAATGAATAAAGTTAAAGAAGATATGATAAATAATTTAAAAAAAATGTCTTAAAGTTTTTCATGTGATGTCTTAAAGTTTTTCATGATATTAACAATTCGTTTCATGAGATAAAATTTGAATCATAATAAATAAAATCTTTTTAAAAATTTGTTTAAAAATTCATGTATAAATTTCTTCAAAGAAATAAATTGTTTTCTATATCGAAACAAATTCATTTTAAATTCTTAATTTTCTTTTTTTCTTTAATATTATAGAATCAATGAAGACATCAAACTACGAACAAGGTGGATAAATTTAATTGTTCTGATCAACATTACTTAAAATTTGCATATTGGAAATATCTAAATAAGGGGAAAAAAAATCTTCGTGATAAAAAAGCGATTTCACGAAATCTAAGACTTGATGGAGAAGAGGTGCACGTGAATAATCGACATGCGATATCTCGAGATGTGTTTCACATTGATCTTAACGAAAAGGTGATTATCAATCGTCTGTATGCCATGAAAAGAGTTGTGGGAGGAAAATCGAGTATGGATTCAAATATGTTCGTCACTTGTGTCACGGTGAGTGATAATAGCCATTAATGTACAATTGATAGCATACAATTTACATAATTCAAAAATTCATAATTTTTTGAATTTCTAAAAAATTTCAAAATTTCGAGTATTATAATTTTTTAAAAAATATTTTCTCAATAACGATAAAACAAAAAAAAAATATGAAAGAAAAATTATTGTGCCGAGTTTTATTGTTCTAATGTTAAAAATTGGAAAATGTTACTTATCAAATTCTTTTTCTATGGTCTCCGTCACATGTTACGTCATGTTTATTCGATTCTTAGCGAACGTACTTACGTGTGTGCTTGCTCATCGAGCGAGATGCCGACGCGAAACATCGTTTTGAATACTTATTGCCGGTTCGCGCGATGCAACGCGTACGAATCGACCCGCGTGAAATCTCATGCCGAAAAATCATTCGTCTCATCTTTGTCAAGTTTCGCTCACTCCTAACTGCGAGAAACTAGTTATCTTGAACTTTAAAAAAACTAATTTTTAATGCGGTCGATGATCTTTCAAGAATTCTATGAATTTAACCTCTCACGCTCGATATTGCGTATAAACACAATTATATAAAAATAATTAATAATAAATATATTTTTTTTTTGATAAAACAGATTTTTTCATGAAAAAAAAAACTTTTTCTATTGATTTCTTGAATATTTGGTTTTGAAAGGATTAAATTTTAAAAATAAAAAGATCGGAATACAATATTTTTTTTTAAATTATTAAATGATAAAATAGATATTATAATTGTAATATTCTAAGATGGTTAAGAAATATTTTTGTTATAAAAGATCATTTGAATTTAAAATATATTGAATCTCTTAAAAAATTTAATAGATTTTGATTTCTAATTTTATCGAACATCTGTTCAAATTTTTGAAAAGAAATCGAATTTTTCCTTCGTCCTGTCAGTGTAAATCCATGACATTGATGAACCGTAGACTGCTTAGTGTCACCGGAAGTAACAGCAGCGATTTCCGGTCCCCATGTCGTACTAGGCAGACGTGTATTACCATCACGCGAGTCTGCATTCTTACTGTCTGATCAGATCGTCCTTCGAACGGGATTACTCTTACGTACATTCCATTTGAATAAATCAAAAAAGCATTTATTAATTCGTCAAATTTAACTTTGAATGCATGAAAATATATGATAGCAATAATTTAATAATAACAAAAACGTGGAAAAGCTGAACAGAAAATTTTTCTTACTAGCAATAAGTAACTAGCTGCAATTTTTATCACTAACAACAACGACTTTAATTTTAAAATTAGCCATTATTGTTACTAATAACACGCAGCCATTTTTGTTACTAACACCAGATGACAAGCAACTTCTTACTAGCCACGAACAAACTATTTCATTATTAGCAACAGATAGTACTTTTTATTAGCAATACATAACGGACAACTTTTTTGTCACTAGCAATAGACGGCAATTTTTATATCTAATAAAATTTAATAATAGACGAGTACTTAATAATCATACTAACCAGTTAGATCAACCAGAGTACACATTTAGAGTATTGTGATTGTACAGACATGAAGAAACATTGACAAAAAATTCCACTTTGTTTCTCCAATGAGAACGCAGCTTAACGTCTCGAAATGTAGTACATACTATAGTACATATCTCCGCGTAAGATCGCAAATATTAAAGTCCGCTAAGGAAGCGAGCCGCGTGTGGACAAATTTCATCGTTTGCCGCCGTGGTAAAAATGCTGGTACACGAGTTTACCGAGTTAATAAGCTCGGTGTTTGCACAGGGTATTGGCGTTTGTCATACAGATATTATATGGTCGACGAACCTTGAGAATTTTCTTGGAAAGGACGTAACGATAGGTATCTACGAAGTACACGTAGCATCAAACGAAACACGGTTCCAAACTCATTTCACGTACCTGCTGATATTGAGGAATATGGGCGCGGAATTTTATTCCCCATCGATATGTCATGCTGCGATATCGACATTTATCGACGTCACTTTTACACTTCTGTTCTGCAGCAAGTGCCCAAGGAGGCGTTCCTTAAAACTTCTCAGCAAGTTGAAATAGTGTCGGTTTCAAGGTTTGATGAATTAAAAATTCTATTGTATTTGTATTTATTTTGTATTTATTTGAATTTAAATTTTTATTTATTTTTATTTATCTATTTATTTTTTTTCTTATATAAAAATATAATTATATACAATTTACATTTGAATTAACTTTGTGCTTGTTAAAACTGACATATATTTGCTATTTAAAATTTCAAACAATTTTAGTGATATTTTAGATTGCTTTATAATTGTGAGATGGAAAAATTATTATTATTATTATTAGTATTAGTTATTCTATTAGAATAAATTTATATATCATTAAAATTTATTGAAGATAAGATTTAAAAATTTGCAAAATTCATAAATAAAATTTAAATAAAATTGATAGAAATTATCTATTTATTCAAAAATAAAAAGATAATTATTTCAAATACTATATATATATAATTTTAATTAATAATTTTCGATTAATATTAAAACAAAATAAAATACAAAATGATTAAATTTATATATTTATTCGATACGAGTAATTGAGAATAATACTTTGGAAATTTAAAAATATTTTTTTCTCGAGTAAATTTACAATGAAGATAAAAATCGATTATTCTTCCTTAATCGAAAAGAGGAGTGGCTTCTATCGAATGTTTTTCTTCTATCGACTACCTAAGGTCATAACGAAAGTTTAGCTGTTGCTTCTTAGGTGGCCTTTATACTAAAGTCCATCACGTACATCATGTGTACGTGCCTTGCGAATTTACTGCAGTCATACTTGTAGTTTCATCATAATTCTAGTAGAATATGTCAATTTTGTGAAATTTCGTGGAAAATCTTTTCTTTAAAATCATGTATCTATTTCAGAATTAATTCGAAGAAATTTATTTTAAAAAATATAATTAATTAAAATCTTTTTCTCTTTTATTTTAATAAAAAATTTTATCCATAATTAGATATTATATATTTATTTTATTTATAATTTACATTACTTAAATTTGAAATTTCAATTTTTAATTTCCAATTTTCAATTTTAATTTCAATGTTATATAGAAAAAAAAATTGAATGAAAAAAATTCATCTTTAATAAAAAAAAAATTCGTTCATTTCAATGAACAATCATGTACAATCTCTATATTTATATAAAATGTAATTCAATAATTGGCTCACGTTACAGACTCTAGTGATAGCATCGATAGCCTTGATAGGCACGATAAACGCGAACCCGCCGTATTACGTGAAACCCATCGAAGACGAGAACGATTACGCTCGTGTCTTGGAGCTTTCGCTTTTGTTTTACGAGGCGCAACGATCAGGGAAGCTCCCTGAAAATAATCGGATCCCATGGAGAAGGGACTCGGCTCTTGAAGATCGTGGACTGAATGGGGAAGATTTGACTGGAGGCTATTACGATGGTATTTGAAAATAATTATCTACGAATTCGATCGATTAAACGATGATAGAATAATCAAATGAAGACACAATTATTGAAAATGAAGCTTTATAAATGAAATTTTATGTCTAACTTAATATCGTGACAGATTTTCTACAAACTATAACAAAATATGCGATGTTCCATAGGAGTGATTCTAAACATTAAAATGATAAAAAGAATTTATGTAGGAAATTCTTAGTTGATCTTTATTTATCAAGATGCGAAAGATTTAATTTTGTATTTGAAAATATCTATACATAGACAATCAATCTAGATAATTATTTCATAATTATATTTAATTAAATGAACAAGAATCAAAAGAATTTCTAATGCAAAATTAATTATTTTTAACTTGAAAAAAAATTTCATGAATCTAATGTTTAAAATCAGTTCATAAATAAATTAAAAAATCACCCACATATTTTTTAACATTTTTTTAAAATATTAAATTTTTTTAAAAATTATGTATGTAATAGTATATGTATGTAATAATTAATGTTCATGAAATTATTTTTTTTAAAGTATTACAAAATTGTAAATATATTTTAGCCGGCGATTTTGTAAAATTCGGATTTACAATGGCTTCGACGACCACATTATTAGCATGGGGTGCTGTTAGCTGGCCGGAAGCTTATAACGCGGCTGGTCAACTCGACGAACTTCGTAAAGCCATTAAATGGGCTACCGATTACTTCATTAAATGTCATGTGAGCGAATATGTCTTTTATGGACAAGTTGGTGACTTTTCATTAGATCACACGTTTTGGGGAAGACCAGAAGAACTAAATACTACTAGACCTGCCTACAAAATCGATCCGGACCATCCTGGTATGATAATATAACATTAAAATTTCAATCTAATATCCAGCATACTTGATAATCCAGCACGCATAATCCTAATCATAATCATGTCTTACGAATATTATTCGCCGAAAATTTCATTCTTTAAAATAAATTTATACAACTTTTTTTTTCATTAAATTATATTAATTCAAAAAATAATTTTTTAGCTAAAATTAATTTTTAATAAAAATAAAGAATTGAAAGTGAGGTTAGAATTTAAATTAAAATTTATAAATGAATAATTTTTTTATTTTTCTATTAACTAAAATACTTTGTAAGTTTTATTATGAATTATTCAGTATTCTATCTACTAAATCCTTTTAAGGAAAATCCTCTTCAATATACATATATTGCAAATATACTACATATTATTAACTTGAAATGAACCCCAGGCAACATAATGAGCGAATTTTACTGAGTTCATAGTTTGAAAGAGCAACCAGTATAACATGAATTTACCGAAAGTTCGTAATTTTCCGCGAAACTTTCGTCAAACAGATATCACAAGTCGTATTTCTAGCTATTTAATTTATCTAATAGCGAATATGTAGAAATATTTATTTAAATGTAGCTATGTAACATAGATTTACACAGCAATATATTAAGCATATTCATCATTAGGCTAAAAAATCTGAAGATTTTTTGTTTCATGTAAAAAAATTTATAATTAAAAATATCTTCTTTAAATAGAAAATTATGGAATAAAATAATATCAATTATAATAAAATATAAATGTTATTATATAATTATTATTATAAGAATGTCTAACTTTTGAGAAATCTAACCTAACCTTGATAGATAGAGTTGATTACTGGCTTCTGTTTCATTCATGATCACACCATTCGTTTCATTCATTTCACCTTCACATTTACACAATGATTTTTTTCACAAATAATATTTATTATCATTACAACACTAATTTTATTCTTTATTCTTTATAATTATTACACGTCTAACTCAAAATAATTTCTTTAGGTTCCGATCTAGCAGGCGAGACCGCGGCTGCTCTCGCGGCCTCTAGCATTGTATTCCGTAACTATAATCCAGAATATAGCGCCAACTGCTTAAAACACGCGAAAGAATTATACAAGTTTGCTAACAAATATCGTGGACTTTATCACGAAGCAATTCGTGGTGCAGCTCAATATTACGAGAGCACCGATTATGGCGATGAATTGGCGTGGGCAGCCATATGGCTTTTTAAAGCGACAAACGATACGATGTATCTTGAAGAAGCCGAGCATCATTACCAACATTTCCATCTTAAAGAGAGACCCAATGAATTCTTTTATAATAAAAAAGTCGCTGGAGTTCAGGTAAATTTATAATTAACAAAATTTATAAATATATAAAATATAAAAAATCATGTATCATATATCATAGATCATTTATCTATTTGATGTAGTTAAAATTAATTTTATTAGTTTTCATTGGTTTTTTACAGGTTTTATTAGCTCAGATGACAGGGCAGCCGGAATATCAGAACGCGGCACGAGCTTTTTGCGATTTCTCAGTGTATCAACAAAAACGTACACCTAAAGGATTGCTATACATTGACAAGTTTGGTACTCTTTGTCACGCAGCAAATGTGGCGTTCGTTTGCCTCGAAGCTGCCGACTCATCCGGAATCGGAGATTCCCAAAAATATCGTGAATTTGCTGAGCAACAAATTTACTATATGTTAGGAGGTGGTGGTAAGTTCATAACCTACAAAATTGATAAAGCGAAATGGTAGCATAAAATAGAAATAAAGTCATTTTTATTGCAACTCGCTTCATCTAATATAAACTTTAAATGCTTATAAATAATATAATATAATAATAAATAAATTTAAACAGTTTTTTTTTATATATCAACTTTTTTGTTTAATTTACTCATAGAATCGACCTATCAAAGATATTCTACAAATATATTAACATTCTGCATATTTTTTTAATCAATATTTCCTTTTTAACGTTAAATCAAAATAATAATTTTATAAAAAGTCTTTCAATTTAAGCATAATTAAAAAATAGATCTGCACTTCTTTTACTACAAAATTCTCGATTAATTCCAGCTAAAATCACAATTAAGTGGAAGTTATTTCTTAATCAGGTAGAAGTTATGTAGTTGGATGGGGTCGAAATCCTCCAAAACAACCACACCATGCTGCATCATCATGTCCCGATAGACCTGCCATTTGCGGATGGTCCGAATTCGACAAAGACGCGCCAAATCCTCAAATCCTATATGGTGCCCTGGTCTCAGGTCCTGACGAGGCGGATAAGTTTCACGATCATAGAGAGGATTACGTGTATACGGAAGTCACTTTGGATTATAATGCAGGATTTACGAGTGCGTTAGCCGGATTGTTACAATTACGAGTCAAGAGTACCACATAACGAGCCATGACAGTTAGTCGCGTTTGGCTATGGATTAAGGAATTACTTTGCTTCCAAGTTGGAAGTATTCGCTTCGTGATTTCTATATGGTAATAAATAGAATTGTGGAAGTTTTTAGAAAGATCTAGAAATTATTTTCAAAAAATATGGAATATATTTAATGGAAAATTATTTTTCACAAATTTATAATGAATCAAAAATATTTGTATCTATATTTATAGTTTTTTTGCAATAATTTAATATGAAATGATATAAAAAATTCGAGAATTTTACAGTCAAAATATTCATGCACTTTTGTATACAATTTCACATTTTTTTTTTTTTTGAGTTATAAGTGTACAAATATATTTCTATAATTTCTATAATTTCTATAATTCTTTTTCTATAATTCTTGTATTACTATTTTATTATGCATTATATTTTTTGTATAAATTTATTGCAAAAAAATGAGAAAAAAAACTTTTTTTCTATTATTGTAGAATCATAGCATAAAAACTAAATAATTATTTTTAAAAAAATAAGATTTTTTCATGATTTCTATGTAATGTATTAATAAAATAGTAAAGTTTGTTATAAAAATTAAGAGGATCATTTTATGAAAAAAAATTAATTTCTTTGATACAAAAGATCAAGAAAATTTCAAAATATATTAAAAGAGATTTATCAGAAATTAACTAATTGTTTTTAAAAAAAAATTTGAAGTAGAATTGTGCTTATGTATATATCAATCAAATGGAAGATTCCTTGTTACTTATTGATGGTGCAATGTATTAGTGTATAGAAAATCGATCGTGTCTTTGATGGAAACTAATACAAGCAGGTTGTATATCAATCGCAAAGAATATTTCTCAGCGTTTGTTCGTAATTCATTAATTTGAATCGAAAAAAAAATGAATTAATTTTATATATGTATCTCAACGACTGTGAATTGATTATAGTTATAAAAATAGCGGCCATGATCAAAGTATATTGTTAAAAATTGACTAGATAAATAAAACGAATATAAAAATTTGAAACGTATTAATTGTTGATTGTAATTTATTTAAAAATGACGTAAAATTATATTCCTTATGAATTTATGATTTTGAAATATCTAGTCGATATAATTGAACGTGTTTGATTGTGGCTTTAAATAAAATTAAAAAAATTTGTTTAAAAAGATATTAAAAATATCATATGTATATTTTTTTTAAAAATTAGATAAAAAATTTTTATTTAATGTATTTTGATTAATTTAAATAAATTACTATATTATCATATGTACATAATATCTTCAAATAGATATTGAAACTTAGTTTCTTCGTTTTATTTAATAATTTTATAGATAAATGTTATATTGAAATAGCATACAAAAAAATTTATATTATTAATATAACACGAGCTTACTATCATAGCTACGAATATTCATGCAATTAGAAAATAGTATAAAAAAAGAAGAAAATAATTGTTCCTGTAATGAACAAGATAATGTTAAACATGTATTATCTTAAACTATTACGATGTTGCATAATTTATGTGCTTTCTAATATGTTAATTTTTAATGTATTAAACACCTAAATATGTTACAAATAAATAGTCGAATATTTTCTATAATTTTATGGTAGTCGTAAAATTTATTCAAGAAGCCTTTTTCAAGAACTATTTCTATCTTTCAATTATAAGACGAGAAAAACGAGAGATAATTCATTATTTCAAATTTTTATTTTTCGTCTTCATTTTAATTTTTATATATATATCAATACTGACAATTTTCAACATTAGTCATTTTCTGATTTTACTTATTTTTCAGTAATATAATTCAAGTTTAGATTAATATATTAGTTTTTTTTTAAACTTGAAAATTAATTTATATCAAACTATTTTAATTTATAAAAATATTTGTCTCCAATTTTTTACTCGTTATATAATCTTTGTAAATAGATGATGAATAGCTATTATAGTGCATCGAGTGAGTAAGCTTCTGACCGATTGTTCTCTTCAGTTTCCAGTTACTCAGGTTAAATCGAAACACAATTTATCCATATCAATTGCTTCGGTTGCTTTGATTCAGGTGCAGTCGCCATCGAACGACGTACGATATCATGTTCCAATCATTATGGAACCAAAGTATATCGAATTCACATACTTTACACTGTTTTCTCTCTTGCTATTGATCATGGCTGTTCATCTTCAGGCTTTTTTCGGAAAAGGTGAGTTCATTCGGTTCTCTAATTTTTTTTAAATTTTTTAAATTTCCACTCTACATAAAAAAAATTAGAAATAAACAAAATGAAAACTTTCCATATATAATGATATTCTTCATTATTAAAAGTAATTGAACAATAATTATTGAAATATCTTCTTATTCTTTTATATCTTCTTATTGTTTTGCTAAATATTCTATTGAAAAATAATTATTGAAATATCTTCTTATCTATTCTTTTATATCTTCTTATTGTTTTTCTAAATATTTTACTTTCATAAAACATTATACCAGATATCAGAAACGTAAGGCAACTGATTAATAAATTTTCAATCCATTTTATATTCCATATTTACACATGTAAATTTAATTTTCCAAAATTTATCCTTTTAAAAATCAACGAAATTTTAAAAAAATATGACATTTTTTTTAACACACGAAAATTCAATTTTCCAAAATATTCTCCCAAAGATTAACAGGTTTCGAATTGTGACTATAATAATCTTCTATACACAGAATTGATCCAGGCACCTGTTCATCGAGGATGCCCGTACCTGCACTGCGAGGAGGACGAGCACTGCGTACATAGAAAATTTCGATGCAAAAATCCACCTTGTCCCACTATGCTCTACTGCTCGAAATCTCGCACAGGTAAGCGTCTCGACAACAACATCTTAGTCGATGAAATTTAATTAAAGGCGCAGAGCGAGGCGCACAAAGAACGATTAACGGTGGATGCAATTTTGTAAATGGATCTGAAACAGTTGTTTAAGTTGTAAATTCATTGTCTCGCGTCGAGATGTTTGATCCCTTTGTACAGGGACGCGGTAGATTTTGGATTATTCGATGTAAAGGAGAAATGAAATTCCTGGATGATATGCATCCCTCTGGAACCTGTATTACGAGGTGCTCTAAGAGATATCCTTTCAAGGGAATCTGAAATATGAAAGAAATATGGATTTAATATTTGGATATTAATCGTGTTAAGAAAGTAAATGAATTTGAGGAATTTTATAATTTTTTACTGTTCTTACTTTACTTCAAGTTTTTTTTTTTTTTTTAGAAGTAATGGAAATTTTGTTTTTGTACGCCTTTGAATGAGAATCATTTCTCTCTTTTAAATAGAAATATTTAATATAATAGAAATAGAAATTTTGTCTCTTCAAAGTTTGCAATTATTGAAAAATTATTTTTTTTTTAATCTAAGTAAGAAAGTATAATAAAATATTATTAAACAAATATAATTTTATGCCGTATAAATGAGTTAAGTTAATGGAAATTTTATTTTCTTTGTATATTGTAGATAAATTATTAAATTAATGTAAAAGATTTCTCATATGCAAGTTTCTATTCTTTATTTTTATGCGCATTCGTGTCTTTTGAGAATCTTTGAAGGGTCCTTCTAGCTGTGATGCTGTATACTGCACCAATGGATACACATGCATGATGAAAGTCCGCCGTTGTCGTTGGGATGAAAGTGAGTTCGTACATATTTTCATATTTCATATAAGTTGAAAGTACTTTGATAAAAAAACCAAGACGAAAAGTCAAACTGATCAAGTCAAGTTTCTGAAAAAAATATTTTATGTCAAATAATTAATGCAAAATAAAAAGATTCATTCACGTTATAATAAATTATATTACAAATTAGAAAAATGAATTATGAATAAGTATTGAATTTAATATCAATTAGGATGTGAGCAACAGATAGTAAGATGCGTGTCTCTAAAAGAATATCACGAGGGACCACCTTCTTGTGCCGGATTCAAGTGTCCTCAAGGAACCCACTGTGTCTTAAGAGAGTCGTTTTGCGCTGAACCTCCTTGCAAATTGTTAAGAAGCTGCATCAAAAATAAAGGTACCGCCTTTAACAACTGTAACACATATTATCGTTTAAGCATTTTATATAAATATTTTTTCACAGAAATGCAAATTTGGTTTGGAAAATGTCGTACTCTTGGTTGTCAATCAGAGTATGAATGCTTCTTACGAAGACCTGAGAACAACTGTTCAAATCCACCATGTAAACACACTCCAGATTGCATCATTGAAAAGGGTAAAATTTTTTAGAAAGTTTTAAATTTTACAATTCTTAGTTAGGAATTAATTATTAATAACTATAAGAAATTTATTTATTTTCGAATATTTTAAAAAAAAATCGCTTTTGATTAAGAAAATTTCGAAAATTTAAAATTGATATAATAAACAATTGGTAAAATTAATTAGGATGAATAATTCGCAAAAGCTTGAATTTTAAAAATAGATAACTCTGGTAAAAAATATTAAAAATATTTTTTTTTTTTTTTTTTTTTTTACTAAAACAAAACTTGAATTTGAACGATATCTGCATCGATTATATTTAATGCAAATTAATTTTTTTGCCTAGCCTATAATAGTCTGTATCTAAATTAAAATTCATTTTTTTTTTTTTTGTTCTTCAGAAAACGAAGAAAATAAACATTGTCGCGGATGGATGTGTCCACAAATGCAAACATGTATCGCAGAAATTATAAAACCGTGTGGAACAGATGGATGTAAGATTAAAAGAAGTTGCAAAGTGTCAGTGAATGATTCTTCATTCTCAAGAAGATCTCTGGAGCACAAAAACGATGTTTCTCAAGTTGATATTGAGGTATTATTTCATTCGAACGAAATTGACCATCATTGATGCATTGAGAAATTATATGATTTCATTTAAAAAAAAAAAAAAGAAAAAAGATTTCAATGATGTTCAAGTATTAATTTTCCAATCGCATAATTAAAAAAAAAATTGAAAATTTCTAACAATCTCAATAATGTGAATTTTTCTATTTCTTCTCTCATTAAAAACTTTGATAACTTCAAAATTAAAAATCTTGGGAGATTTCTATAAAACTTTACTATATCCCTTCTTACTACGAACTTTTAAACTAAGTTTTTGTTTTTAAATTAAACAAAAAAAAATTAAAATATCTACAATATATTCCATGTCAAAAAAATTAAGAAATTTACGAATATCAAATTATCTTTACAATACGAATTATAAAAAAAATTTCCAAATTTTCAAAATTAAAAATTTTGAACATCAAAAAAAAAAAATTAAAAACCTACAATCATTAAATTATCCACTATTCTACAATACAAAATCAAATCCTTATTCCTCCATTTTATCGATCCATTCATTTTCCTCGCAAAATCTGCATTTCGATAAAGTTTTTTATTTCCAGCAATTTCAAAATTGGCTTCGATCTATAAAGAACACAATTGGTGACGCGTACAACGATTGGCTGGAAACGATACTGTTGTCTCGAGGTGAAGAGTTTCGAAAATGGCTGCGAGCATTGAAACTGGATATCGAAGGACATCCAATATTTTCAGCACGCGAACAACCCGTTACACTCGCGGAAAATCCATTTCGCGATACCTTGGTAAGTATATTGATTCAAAAAATTAGAAATTTTTATGAAAAATTCGATAAAAGGGAAATGAATTAGCGATCGTGACTCGTGATGGCGACGATGATGGCGAGTTGTGTTTTATTATGCGTGCGCATCGTTAAATTATGTTATGCGAATTCCAGCCATTCGGCTGGATCGAAATTTATGGCGTACAATATGCACGCGTGAGACGTGAGATGAATCGTTCGTGATAAAAGTGAAGCAATATTATTGGATGAAAATGAAAAATGGGATAGCTTGTACAGAACGGTTCATGAAATATTTCAAAAAGTGAATTTGCTACAAAGAAAAATGAGATAGGAAGCTTATTCAAGCAATACCATATAATAAAATATTCCATCGTTACAATTTTTCAAATTTTTTTTTTTCGATACTCAGATTTTTTAACTATGATACAATGATAATAAGATTAAAGAATTTGTTTAAAAAGAAAGTTAATTTTATTACAGAACGGATCCACCCTGGACGATTTGAACAGAGAAATAAAAGAAATCGAATCTCTTTTAAAGCAAAGAAACATAACGAGCATTCTGGAGAAAATTCTTATTCCAAATAAGATTTTGACACCACCCTATACTCCTTTGGAGATCGCTCATCCAAAGAATCAAAAGGAATCTAATCTTTCCCTGATTCTCAAATATCTGTTAAAATATTCTTCTTACGGAGAAAATCAATTTTTATCGTCGCCAACTCCAAAGATCGAAAATACTCACGATCAGCAATACCTTGTAGTTCCTGTGAAAAGCGTGAAAGATTTAACTAGATCTCAAATTATCGATTACGATCCTAATGTGCAAAATCATAAAGTAATTTCGGATAATGAAAAAATATATGAAGAACGGAATAATAATTTTTCCTTCGTGAGTATTTTTTTTATTTATAATTATCTTTGACAAACGAAAATTAATATTAGAAAATGAAAACGTTAAATAGATTTCAAAGTCACTGGACTCGGGTTTGTTCGTAAAAGTTCGGGCAGAATCGGAAGAACATCTCGAGCGATACGATTTTACCCGAATTTTTCCGATCAATTCCGAAGTTCAAAGTTTTATTTTGAAATATTATAAATCGATGGAAAAAAGATCAAAATTAATAATCACCTTAATTTTAATTCCAATGATCTATCGAATTTCATTCCAATTTCATTCTAATTGTTTTCAAAGAATGTTCCAGAGAAACAGAACAATTTATCATTAACCAAAGACGAATTACCGTCTCTATGGACTGAATTCCAAGACGTTGAAAAATTACCCAAGAAAGAAATGCATTCTAAGGAAGATTCAATTGTTCCTACAGAAGAGGAAAAATTGACGAGTAAGACGCAGTACTTTGATGATGTTCCTGTTGATTTGTTTGAAAAGTTTCTCAAGTCTGTGGAATTTGCCCCGATTGAAAACACGCCACAGACTTTCGATGAGAAGGCTATTAAAGAAAATCACGAAGACGTAAGTTTTATAGAATAAATTCTATAGGTACGAGCGAATTTTGCTTGAATAATCATTTTTTATATGAAAGAATATGTATAAAAAAAAAAAATTATATATAAAATTTAAAGATTTAAAGATTTTAATAAATTTAAAAATTTATTAATATATAATAATAATAATTCTATTATTATATTCTCAGTAATGAAAAAAAATTCTTCAATGATCAATAAATATTATTTAATAAGTTTCATCTGTACAGAATTCGCATGAAATTCCACAAAATGAGAAAGAAGATAAAAACTTCGAATTGACTTTGGTAACTCGTGATAACGAAGATGTATCTAGGGATAAAGAAAGTCAATTTTCATCCCTTAATGATGACGGTCGGACAAACTTCACGGACAATCTCGAACCAAGAGATAATATCTCCCCCGAGAAATTAGGTAAGTTCTCTTCATCTTCATTACAATTTATATGAATGCAAATGTTCGATAATAATTATTAACAAAAACTTTTATCAACATATGTATGACTCGAAGTAATTATACATTAATTATTTATAAAAAAATTTTCTTTTAACTCTATAATCGAAGAAATAAATTCTCGTATATATAAAATTTCTATACGTCGAATTTTTATTTATTAAATCATTCTTACTCAAAAAATTTTTGATAAAATAAAATTTCCATAATTCAAATTTTTATTTCTTTTTTTGAGATCCAAATTAACTGATAATTTTATATATTTTATATATAACTGTATTCATTAAATTAAAAATATTTCGATGTATGGACGTTTGAAATCGATCGCAGAAAAATGCCTAAAAATATGATTTATTATTTTGTATTTATATCGTTACGCTCCATAAATCATTAATTAAACGAATCAATCTAATATTTCGAGATTAAAAAAAATTGTGAAGTCGTTACAATTTGAACGAAAAAAAAAAAATAGTTACGAACAAACGATTTCTGAATATCGTGATAACTGAAAAATCCGGTTTGATTGGCGATTCTTTTAATTGGCTACATATATGATACCGTTACGTTGACTGACTTTCATTAGTTTCCGTTCGATAGAAGGACAGAATCAATTTGGTATTTTTAGAAAGTCTGCATCGATGATGTAAACATATAATCTTCTTTTTTTCCTCGCTTGTTTGATCTAATTCTTTTTTTTTTTTTTTCTTAATATGTTGGTGACAAAAAATTTGTAGCAAGTTTATTTGATTAAAAAGATAAAAAGAAAAAAATAAGATAGTGATTTTAAAATTTAATTTTTTCGTTTTTTGATGAAAAATTAATATAAGAATCAAGATTTATGAAATTTATGAATAATTATGAAAATAAAAATTATTTAACAATTGCGAGTTTGGAAGTATTTTTAATTTTTAGTTGCAAAAATAGTAAATCTATTAAAATTAACTTATTGGATTTGAGAAAATATATATTTATTTTAGATAACATTGAATTATCTAATCAATCGAATAAAATGAACGATGGCAACTTAGGATTATCATTGCAACAAATGGATAATGAAAACGATGAAGAAATGGATTTAAATCTCTTTCTTGAACCGAACAATGAGAGTTTTTTGCCTTACTTAGAAACCTTAATGAAAATCGTGAATGAAGAAATCGCTGCTGAGAACAAAGATATAGAACTGAATCCCGATGAAAGTTCAATTACATCGTCTATTCTAAATAACGTTGCAAACGAATCATCTGATAAGTCTAAATCTTTGAAAGTTGAATCATATAACAATTCTACAGAAAAAATTTTAAATAATGATAGCAATTCATATGATGCAGAGTTTTTGGAAAAAGAAAAATTTAATAAGATTTTTACTAAAAATCAAATAATTTCGACGACCACAACAAAATTAAGTCAGAAACCACAACAGGTATTTTTTATAAATAAATCTAATATTTAAAATTTAAAATTGAATTATATATGTTCAAAAAAATATATTAATGCTTTTATATATATATGATAAATATATTTATATTAAACCGTTTTAACACTAATTGTAATTGTTCAATACAAAATTAAAATCGTTTTTTTTTTTAATTTCATCAGGAAAAAGAATCGAGGACATCTGAACTAATTTATGCAAACGAGGAACCTACTATTCGATCCTTTCATAATTTGGCCAGTTATGGTTCTAGCAATGGTGACGTTGCTCTTCCAGATTATACCTATATCGAATACGATAGTATGAAATATAAAGATAATAAAAAAAATAATTAAATGAAATTATAGCTTTAATGAGAATCAATTAATATAAAAATATCATTTCAAGATCAAAAATAAAACTTGCAATATATTTACATAAAATTTGTTATATAATATTTACTATCTCTTCATTTATTTTTTTTCTAAATGATAAAAAGAAGTAGAAGTATTTAATAATCTTTCAATATATATAAAATCATTTAGCAAGCAAGAACAGAGATCTTTGAAAAAACGATGATTGTTCTAATTCAATCGAATTGCATGTTCTTGCGCCACGAAATAAGATCTCCAGATTTCTATTTCTATTGAATGCATCTATCAACAATAAATTATTCTATGGGAAAATAAAATCATTATTTCATTATATCTTATAATTTTCTCATATATCGAAATATTTGTATATAATTATACATATTTTTTACAATTATAATTGCATTTCCATAATTGAATGTAAAATACATATCTACATGATTAATTTGTTCGAAAATTATACTTCGAAAAAATAATAAGTTCATCTAGATTAATATAGACATTTCATTTATAAAAAATAAAAATGTTAAAAAGATAAAGAAAAAGAAACTTCTAACCTATAAAACTCAAAAGTATGATAAATACAACAAATTTATCATTCAAAGTTCCTTTTAAAATAATTTTTGATTAAAGAATAATATAAATATTTGTATATTAATTTTTTTTAATTTGGATTTATAAAAATGAAATTATACGAATATTCATTTTTTTAAAATTGAAACTTCAAATTAAAAGATTCTATTATATTGACTTACTTTAATACGTGGAATCATTTTCTCTTTGATTATATTAATTGTACTTGCAGCAAATTTCTTCTTTTTTAATGATTAATAAACATGTGAACACACTTAATAATAAAATAAAATTTAATAAATAATATTAACTTGTCAAATCGAACTCTGCAGATGCGACATCTTCATATACTAACGATAATCTGATGTACTATTATATGAAATAATCGATATCAATCGATTGAAAGTTTATTAAAACTTCAGAAATGAAACACGAAATAAAGGTAAGAAAATCTTATATAAATGAAGGAATATATTTTCAAACTATTATTAATTCCCTATCATTTTCCATATTATACATCCGTAAATACGGAAATTACTTTCTTTTAGACTGCTGTCATTACATTTCAAAAACACGATCTAACCTAAATTTATTTGCGTGATCGAATGTATTCCCAGATAATTATTATCGCAAATAAAAATTTTTTATAGTGCATCAATTAAACGAATAATATTTTGTGATTTTCTAAAAACATATTAATATCTGTTCATTTAAATATATTTACATTGTTAATGAAAATTGTGACATAATAATATCTAATATTTTTTGAATTATGTAATTGAAATTTCAATTAATTTAAGATTAATTACTTATTTCATGCATAATATATAATAATAAAAAAATAATGATTTTTAAAGAAAATTTGAATATTTTTTTCATTTTTATAAAAACAGAATATTATGATTATGAACCAGAGCATAAAGAAAATCTCAAACATTTAATCTCTAATACTAAAAAATTATCAGATATATATATAAAAGATATTTACAAGTAACAATAGATATTATATCATATATTAATCAATAAAGAAAAGAAATATCCAATTAACATAATAAAAGAATTAATCTTTTATTATCATCTTTTTCGATTCCCAGTAACAACGATGAGATGGTACAGCCGCGCAGATCATTTCCATAAACTGGTACCCATAGCAGAAGGGAAGGCAAGAAAGTGGTGGAAGTTGTCGAATATTACAACCTGGATGGAGAATGGTACCAGGTTAGTCTGGTGTTGATCGCGGCACCGTGAACCACGATCTTATTTCTTTCGCGTGTATTGTGGACATAAACACGTTAAGGATTCTCGATGTCGCAAGTGTGAAACTCAATACAAGAGGATATAAAGACAATTTTTCAGAAGTAAGTCTCCATTTAATTTCATTTAATTTATTTATTAATAATTTCATTTATTAATGAATATTAATTATGTGAAATTAGAAATCAAACTTTTTTTTTTATTTTCTGAATTTTAAAAAAAAAACTATAATGTGATTAAGTTTAAAAAGCAAAAAAAAACCTTTTTTAAAATTTTAATCTTAAATTTTCTCTTATGAGATATAATTTTCAAAAAATCACAAATCCAATTTGATTTTAATTAAATTCTTTAATACTGTATTATAATACTGTATAGTTATAATAAACGTATATTATTAATGCATATAATTAACATGACTATAAGCAATCAATAAAAAATTCATAAATAACACGTCTAAATATTGATATAAATTGCATATTAATTCAATATTGATTTTAATTTATATATTTGATTAATTTATATATTTCTTTCATCTGATATCTTGAAACAATCTAAAATCTCAAATATTATGAAATCAAAGAGAGGAATTTACAAAGAATTTGCGAAATGAGGATTTGGTGAAAAGACTTCGTTAAAATATTAAATTTTGTCCACAGCTATTCGCCTTCAAACGATTGTTCTTGCCGGAAGATAACAGACAGTTTCGTCTTTAAAAACGGAATGTCGCAAGACGAATTAATTATAATCGCGATTTCCGTTCTTTCACGTTTTTTCGTCGAACAATACTCTGTACCGGCGAAATGAAGTCACGTGAATTGTGTAACAACGAAAATACGGCAAGAGAAGATAATCAGCTGGAATTCGTGTATCTGAAGTTTGAATCTAATTATGTATGTACGAGTATGTGAAACATCTACGAAGAAAATCAGGATAAAATTACGTATTTCGAATTGAGCAAATCGAAGGCAACTTTTGAGAATACTCTCAGTGAATTCCTATTATCTAATAATTTAATCCTTTTGTTTAAATTGAGATTGAGATTGAGATTCTTTTTTATAACGATAATTTATTTTTAACTATATTAAAAATATTTATTCAAGTTTATTTAAATTTTTTTATAAGTAAAGGATTCATTAATAGAAAAAATAGAGGAATAAACTTATAATAATATTTCAATTTCATATTCAAGATGTAATTAAGAAAATTCGTAATTCACAATTTTATAATCTAAGACAAGTATTAATAACATTCTTTTAAAAAAGATAATTAAAGTCACTCTTTTATCACCAATATTTGAGACTTTCTAATGTCTTGAATTCTTTTTATGTATAATTCTCATTCTTTTTTAATTTATAATAATTTATATGATAATATACTAATATAATTTATATAATAATTATATAATAATTAGTAATAAATATATTTGTATAAAATGAAATGATTTTTAAATTTAGTTTTATCAATATTAATATATATTCAGAGGAATAAAGGTATAATTAATGTAATAAATTAAGCTTGCATGCTTTTAATGATATTAAATTATTAAATAAACCGTTAATTGAAGAGATTTATCTTATTCTAAATTTGTGAGTTTTTGTATTCCCAACTTACATAATTGCAATAACATAAATTATTGTATAAGATTTCTGATGAGGATATATTATCTGTAAAATAAAAACAGATTGTAATAAGTCAATTGATCCTTAATAAACCAGATTGAAAAAAATATTTGGAGAAGGACATTCAATAATTAATAAGATTTCAATTTTCAAATCATTAAAATTTGGAATCTCAAGTCTCAAATCTCGACATTTGAAACTCAAATTTCAAATATAGATTTCCGTTTAAATCGAATTCCATAAAAAAGTATATAACATTCATCATATTATGAAGTTTCACATGTGTGAATTAAGATAAAAAGTTTCAATAGATTTCTTCGTGTATCTCGTAATAATGCCATTGCAGTATTATCGACTCCGCGTCGCGATATACCTTGGCATTAAGAATCATGGAATCATTCTACCTTTCCCTTGAAATATTCCCACTAGGTTCATCGTACTATTTATCTTACATTCTCTCTGACTGATCGTATAAAAATAATACTTCATTTTTCCTTATTCTTCTTTTTTTTTGTTTTTTATTAACAATATATTATTAACAAATAATATAATGATGGAAAAAATGTATAATCAATTGAAGTTCAATATTCTACTAAATATTCAGTAGGTTATTTATTAATTGAAAACCTGTTATAGGCTATCATCATTCATTAATATGTATGAACTTGTTATTCGTGTTACTTCTCTATTTCGACTAATTTCGATGATTGAATTTTGATTCTCATTTGGTTCTCTTTTTCATTATTTAATGAGATTTATTTTCATGATTATTTTACAAATATCAAAAGAGAGAGAGATATTTCAAAAATTATTTTTATTTAAATTCTTGATGCATCGTAGAAAAATTAACATTAAATAATTTTTTAATTTAATTTTTAATAATTTTTAGGTTAATTTAGATGCTAGAAATAAGTATTCTTGATATTGCATAAATTTTGATTGATATACACAACGATCTGTTATAAAGTGCAAAATGTTACGAGACACAAATACCTGAGAGTGTGATTTTATTGCGTGACAATCATGTAAGTATACATACGCAATAATTGGCAGTAAAACATAGTAAGAGATCGAAAGAAAGATCGTTGGCAATTTATACATTCGAGCCCGATGACGCAATCTCAGTAGCCGAGGACACAATATTTAAATCATTGACCAGAGATCAAATTGCATTAGTCATTTGTCATATTATGATGAAGAAAATCACTTTTTCAAACAATTATTGATTTCACAATCTTAATGTCTTTTTATGCATAACAATGCGAAGAATCATTTTAGGGAAAAAAGGAAAAATTCCTAAAAATAATTATAGGGAAAATTTGCAATTTAGGGAAAATAACAATCTTTCTAGATTTTTATATTAAAAAACAAATATAATTATATATGAGCTTTGTTAATTATAATTCTAAAAAAAGATCCTTAAACTAACAAAAATTGTTAGAACAAAATTTTATTTTTCAATTTTATTTTTATTTAAAAAATAAAAATTCTCATTATTTATATCTTATCCATTTATATCTACACAATTAAACGGCAATTATCTTTTTATGAAATGATAAAATTGATGAAAAATAAAGAATGATTGAAAATAAATTGATGTAATATTAAGTAGTAAAAATTGCTTTATTTATGAACAAAGGAATAAAATGATTATTTCATATCGTTTCATTAATATTACGACATGTGAAGTCATGCATAATTTACAATTCAGATATTTTTTTCTTTTGTCAGAAAGATCACTGAAGAAAGTGTGGGACGCTTCCTCGTTTTCTTTACCACGATTCCATACATTTATGAATGATGTAAATTATAACTGATGATACAATTTTATTTTCCAACGATCAAGAGAACACGAATGAACTTTCAAGAAAATAAACAATTGGGAGCTTGAAATTCTTTATTTAATTAGAAGAAAAATCTTATTATTGAAAAACAACTATTTTCTTATTGTTGTTTAAAATTGAAGACATATTCTATATACAAAATAAATAATTATATCAATCTAAAAACTTTACAATCTTTTCAATATTTTTAGAAATCCTGAAAAAAATTAGGGATAATTATATTCAATTTTGTTTCCATTAATCCAATTACTTTCTATCACTAATATATTTATTTGAAATATGTAATATTTTCTTTAAAATATTTTTTTTGTCAAAACAAAGTTCATTTAAAAGTGAAATTTTACGCATGCTCGAAAGAATTCAAGATGATAGTCTGGATAGGTGGCACCAGTATACTAGTTTGTATAGTTTATATAACCTCATGTAACATCGTAAAACTATCTATGAAACAAATTAATCCTTATATGTAATAAAAATCCACACGTGCATCACATATATCCGAAACATGTTACATCGTCACCTGAACGTGTTACATACGTTTATATCGTTACAATAAAATACATTCTCGATCGAGGACAAAATTCATTATTCCATCGATGACACGCCATGCTGCAATTAGACTATACGTTGTTAGTACTTATGATGGATCACTCTGGTAAAAAGTTAGGAAAACAGAGAAAAAAAGAAGCTAGTAGAACTGCGTGACTTTCATAATCGACACGGTTCTCGGTCAGTGAACGTAAGATATTGAAGGTGTGCATACACGATTACGCACCTTTGTAGTGGCGATGTCCTTTCATAATATAGTCTGATGCGATGCGAATAAAATCGAAATGATAACGCACAAGGTAGACAAAAATAAGAATTGTTAATTTTAACAGATTTTGTGACGATTTCTTTTATATATTCTTTTAAATTCTAATTTTATTCATTTAATAATAAAATAATTTAAAAATAAATAATTTATTAAAATAAATTTATTTATTTTTTCTATTTTCTTAATATTAGTTTACTTATATATATTTATAAATAATAGAAGACTTTCTTATTTCAGATAAAATAGTATAAATAAATAAAAATTTTCAAAAAAATAAGTTACTTCAGATTTATATTGATCTAATCAATAATCTATAAATACCAGTATGATCGTCACAATATCTTCATTTCATTGCATTTCATGTTTTCTCTCATTCCTCACAAATTTCATTATTCTCTATTATACCGATATTCGTCCACTTTCTATCGCATTCGCAATTCATGTTCTTAGTTCTCTTTATAAAATCCAATCTCATCTCCACAGAATACATTACTTTTAACTCTCATAACACCAACAAAAACCGAAACAAAATGATCGCAAATTCCATGCATCATCGATCTCCACGATTTCTGCTTCATCGATCATTCCTCACAAAAAACGAAGCAAAATGTTGAAATTTCTCTTTTCTTTTTCTCTCTCAAAGAGAAGAGGTATCATAAGAACAATAAGAGCTACATGATGTTCCACACGTGTATCTTATACACAGCAATAATTATAGTACACAACGATAGGAGAGTAAGTTGAAACGTTGAGAGAGAATGTGAAACGTAGAAAGAGGAAACGACATGTAAAAACCGTTATACCGACAATTTGCAGGTAAAAGGTAGAGTCTTCTTTCAATTGTTTTCTAACTTTTTTTTTTGAATCGTGATCTTTTTTAATATTCAAATGATATGATTTTCTAACACAATTTTTATTAAATTTTTATCATATAACAAATATAATGATTAATAAATCAAATAATGAAAGATTATAATTTATTTTCTAGAGTTTCTCTTTATGGTATGATTTCTCTTTATGGTGTTCAAATAACTTATGATTCTCTTCTCAAAATAGATATCAAAGTCCAAAATTCCAATGGAATAAGTCCTGTATATATATATAAATTATAGGTAAGAAAAGAATGAGCATATGATGAATAAATGGTAAAAATCATAATAAGAGAAATATATTGAATATAAAAGTTTTAAGTGATCAAGATAATTTATAACATAAATGTTTGATCTTCTTTATTATTGGAAAAAAAATTCTTCTTGATCTTAAATGGAATGACATGTTTATTTTATAATAACTCTCAATCCTCTTTCACTCTTTCTTCTTTCTTATCATTCAATAAGTCACTTCTTTCTATGCTCGAGAAAATACAATGATTTTTGCCCTTTTAAAAATCAAAAAATAAAAAAAACTCGATTCATATCGAGGTTAAATTTCAATTCCATTATTCCATAAATATTCGATTTACACAACTTTTATTATAATTAAAGATGACAACAGCAATCTTAAAAAAACATGTCAAACGTCTCCCTCTTATGGATCATGACTCATTGAGAACCACTGATATAAGGAAAAGAACTTTAAAAATAGACATCGATGGAAGAAAATCGGCATACTCATTGCGAATTCGATGCAACGATTACGATTGCAAAACAACGTGACTTGATTCCAGTATTGCTTCTATTAAAAATCATTAGAAGATCATAAATTATCTATATTTTATTATATATAAATTATTTAAATATAAATATTAATATAATTATTAGGATCTGTGATAATAACTAATATTTTTATAATATTTTAGTATTTATCTATATCAATTATTGTGTATATAGTATTTTCAAAGCTCGATACTGATAAATTTCCCCATGATAATTGAAATGAATCCAATTTTCGTTAAAATTATATAATCTCAATCCTGAGATCACTATGTATTTTCAGGATATTATTATAGGATATTTTATTACAAACAATTTTTTTTACAAAAGACTTGAATATTTTATTGTGCTACGATTTTACGAATCATAAAAAAAATTACAAAATTTTATATTTAATAAATTATAAATTAATTATATTAATATGTTTAATAAATTATAAATTAATTATATTAATATGTTTAATAAATTATAAATTAATTAATAAATTAATTATATTTAATTTTATAAATTTATAATGATTTTAATTACGTTTAAAACACAGACAATTATATGACTACAGAAAAGATAATCCTTAATTTTATTATTTATTAATACAATTAATAAAAATATCAAATATTCTTTTAAAAATATCTCATCGCCATTATACATGAAAATTATTATTAAGAATAAATTATTATTAATAAATTTAATTGATATTACAGATGAGCTGTAACTGTCCATTAACCCCATCGACTGGACCGACGCTGGCATCAACATGCGGTGGTTCATCCTTTATGCTATTCATGGGTCTTTTAGAAGTATTTCTTCGTAGTCAGTGTGACCTCGAAGATCCATGCAATAGACCTCTACCACCTCCTACTGTTAATTCCAGGTAAAACTTATTTACGATTAATTTTATATTATAATTTTTTACGAAGTTTTTTAAATTATAATGATTAAAAAAGTTTTAAACAAAAATTTAATAATAAAATAACTCACAAAATTAAAAATTTTAAGAAACACTACATATTGTTTGTTGAAAAAAAAAAATTTGAAAATTGCTAAATCAATATAGTCATATAATCTCATTATATTATATTATAATCATATGTTATTATATTCAATCATTGGAAATATGATACTATTTTAATATTCTAATCTCCGTAAACCATATTGGGAATAAAACTCGATTGACTTTAAGATTCCCTGGAAGCATTCCAATATCGATATCATAAGCAGTCACATATATTATACAGTATGAAAAGTTCCGCGAAATATATACCTCATACAAATAAATTTCATATTCCCAAAAATAAAATAACTAATGGCTCGAAATTTTCGAATTTTTTTGAGATTAAATCATACCAGATTGCGATCAACTAAAAAAAACAAATTAGTCATCTTTTGATAAAAATGATTCGATAACCAAGTTTATTGAGATCAAAAAGAAAAACCAATTATTGTATCTAATTGTACTGTACATTTTTATTTTATTTCGTTTAATACTTTGTTTCGTTAGCAAACAAATCCGCAAAAATTTGTACTATTTTATTTATCATATTTCTTGGTTAGAATTCTTTTGTCAATTTTAAATCGATATATTTATTTGTATTTGTCAATTTAATAATTGCATTCTTGTGTATTTTTATATTATACTATTAAATCTATAAAATTAATATTGTATAGATATTGTATAGATTTGTATAACTTTTTTTCGAAACAATAAGTTAAAAATATAATACAATAATATTACATATACATACAAAGCCAATATCACAGATTTTTCTTTTTCCTATCATTGTTATTTTTTATTATTTTTTGCATTCAATTTTCTTATATACTTCATAAATTTTTTTCAAAAACATTTATTAAAAATTTTATATTAAATATTTATTTAATATGTAATAATTTTATATAAACGATACTGATAGCCTTCATTTTTTCTTTTTTCTTTTATCATCGCCATATTTTTTTATATAGCTTCCGTATATCTCCATAAATCCTTCCTCTTTCCTATATAATATCGCTCCGTTTCATTAAAACGTCAACGAAGCATCAAAGCGAATCTAAAAAGATTCCGGAAGAATTCTGAACAAACGACAAGCAAATAATATTGCTTGAACAGGAACCAGATGTCTCTGCCATCGTTTGAACGATACCGAAGAAGACACGTTTAATTGTCGCGGACACGGTTCACATAATACTGTATAGAAACTCATTTTGTTCTCTGTATTCCTCTGTATTCGGAAGCGAGCATTCATGCATATATATATATCTGTGAAATCTTTGCGTGCATATATGCGCGAGTAATGGCCCGGTACCATTGTTTCGATGATTCTCTCACGTTGCATCATAGCTAACCTCATAGATCTGCGCTTGTACTTATGCCGGATGCGAACTGAGGCAACCAGCTTTGAACCAGCTATTAAATTTCGTATGGTTTTAGATAGATGCGAATCTGTGGTCTGTGTTATAGATAATTGAGTGAAATTGAAAGTGCATCATCAAGAATTGTTTATAGTTGCAATTCATGGCAAAAGGTGTGTTATGTTAAGTTAATGGTATGTCAATTTTTATAGAGAATTTAAAATATGATAAAGGAGGAAAATAATGAGAATGATAAGAAGTGTGATAGGAAATGTGCATATAAATAAATGAATTAATTCAATATTTAAGTGATATTCAGCAATTTTTTAATTGTTTAAAAAATTTTTTTGATAGTACTAAATATTTATTAAAATAAAATAAATTGATTTTGATTAATATTTATATTCATATTCATTCTTATTCATGAGAAAATTCGATAATAAGAAATTATATAAATGATTAGCAGATGAAACTATATTATAATTTATAAATCACTAAAATAATAATTAATATCACTTACTAATGAATTTAATATCGCTACACGCATTTTTTATTTAATTACAAATAACATTTAACATATTTTTCATCACATTTGAAATGGATTACCTTAAGATACATATATATATGAAATAATAACATTTTATAATAAAAATTATTTAACTTCAAAAAGAGATACTTGATATAAATTGTGGATTAATTATATCACACGATTAAGAAATGATTTCATAATTTTGATTTTAAATATTCCTGTTATGTACATTCTGTTACCCAAGTATTTGCTATTTTATTTTTGTTAACAGTAAGTTATTATGTATAGATTCTCAATACTTATGCAATTCATCATGAATATTTCGTATATTTATTGAATATTTTTTTACATCATTCTGTTTGAATATTCAGGATGCAAAAAATGAAGCATTATTAACTGATTTCTCGCGAGATACACATTCATCGGTTCATATGCATTTAATTAACTCGATTTCGCATTTCTCATGCATACTTCGAATTATATAACATTACGCTTTTGCTATATAATTTGATGCGGAATGACATGAAACAATCTCCTCTCTTAATCCTTCTAAGTTATCGCTTTTATTTAATATTCTTATTTTTAAATATAAGGCTTTTAAAGTTTTTTAAACAATTATAATTAAAAAATATCTAATATCTAAAAATATCTAATATTAATTGAATTAAAGTTATAGATATTTTTTTTTAATTTTATAATTTTAAATTATATGACAATGGCAAATGGTTCATAACGTATAAAATTTAATTGAAAAATCTTCATTTATTTTAATATCAAACTAGCAAAAGCATTTATTAATAATGATTACTTATAATACTTATTTGTAATTTGCAATATGTTATATAATACTATACATTTCCATTGAAGTAGAGAATGCTTTCCTTTACAAATATTCACAAATTATTATATATAATAAGCTTATTTAAAAAAGAAATATAGAAAAAATAAAATGATTATCATTTTATTTTTTAAAGACTTTAAGAAATCATACTATCTGTGACTAATAATGAGACTATAATAATAAGAATATAATAAGAAACTATAGAAGAATATAATAAGAGACTATAATAAGAAAAATAATTGAGAGGTTAAGTTAGATGATTCTTCTAAATGTTTTTCATAAGGCTACAAGTTTTCCATAATTTTGTTATTTTCAATTCATTTTTCATACTAAAATCAATATCATAATATAAATGTATACACATTTTGTACATAGAATTTGAAACAAGAAAATTACAATCACTTAATTGGAAATATAGAAATCGTATTGTAAAACCGGATTAGTGAAAGATTAATGAGAATATGACATATCGAATTAATAAGAATATCGATGGAAATAAAAATCATAATTTCGCTATTGTAAATTAATTTTCTAATCATCGTTTCGCTTCATTTTTAATTCATTTCCGTTGTTTTAATGGTAACGAGCGGAACATGATTGGTTAAAATTGACGATAAATAAAAACTGTCTTCTTATGGAAAGTTCTTATTGCATAAGAAAGTGGAATTGGCATTGATGAATACCAAATGACTTATGGATCGTGAATTTTATTTTATGACCCGGTACTTGGAAAAAGTTAAAAGGATGAGTTAGCTTGCATGAGTGAAGCAACAAACAAGAAATGGCGGTTTCATGAACGTTAGTGAATTGCACAAAGTCAATAAAGTGGTTTTGATCGATTGATATTAGAGAAAAATTATAGAAATATAGAAACAAAGAAAAGTATAGAAGAAAGAATATTGAATAAATAAGAAATTCAGTATATTTATTATAAATTTTCAAACTTTGATAATATCTATTTAATAATAAACTTTACTATCTAAAAGCATAGATTTTTTTTTTATTAAAATTTATTAAAATTTTCAATCATTTTTAAATTTTTGACTTTTGGTTAAAAATTTGATTAAAAATTTATTATTTGAGAAGTCCAATGTTAACGAATGTTGAAAATAAATTTGTCAAGAATTAAAAAGAATTAAAAAGAATTTACAAGTAAACTTGTATCAAGTAGAAAAACTGGTTTTCATGCTCATTAAATAATTATCCCAAGAATTATCTCATTTCCAACTTAAAAGGTAAGTAAGAAATGTTTGAAAATGAATGAAAATAATACTTAAAATAATGTCTGACAATAAATAACAAAATTCTAACCTAACTTTTTTTTCTTAGCACATATTAGTCATTCAAAATATTTTACTGGTAATAAATTTCTCGAAATTATTTAATTTTCATTGTTCTCTAGAAATACTTTTTTTAGAGTAATGACACTTGTCAAAAAACATGCGATACAGATCTTACGTTTTTAATAATTTATAAACTTGTTCCTAAACAAAGAAAGTGTTTACTTACATTTCACGGAATGCACACGAAGTTGCCCGAGCCTCGTGGCATTCAAAATACCAAACAAACTCCTGAGAAATCTACCTTTCGCTCACAGTCAGCTATAGGACATTAGTTCGTTCCTTTAACCCAGTTTCTAATTTGTATTACGGCAATCTTCGAATAAAGCGAAGATGCACTGATTTTTAGTGCTAACGGCTTGAGTGGACCGATCTGTCACGTATAAAGGAGTGAAATCGTGACCTTGCTCGCAATAATGAGTCTAATATCGTAAGAAGTAGAATAAATGTGTAGGATTATAGATTTGTGATAAAGCTTGACTTTGAGAAATAGATTATATAATATGATTTATTTACAATTAAGTATTTAAGTATTATTGATTACGTATAATTTAGTATAAAATGAAAAGTTGGATGATTCAGTTATATGATATATATTATTGAGAAATATGGATAAGATAACAATAAAGTATTGATTATGTAATGTATTGTAAATGATTATATTAAAGGAAAAGTGATGATTTATATAACTTGACAATAAAATTATGTACATTAGTATGAAACATGGAGATAAATGGAGAATATTTGTCTTTATTTTTAGGTATGATTTTGTAATTATCGGAGGTGGAAGTGCAGGTGCAACAGTTGCATCACGATTATCGGAGGAGCCACGATTTTCGGTGTTATTGTTAGAAGCTGGATTAGACGAACCCACTGGGACGCAGATACCTTCGTTCTTTTTCAATTTCATTGGAACTGACATCGATTGGCAATATAATACCGAAAGTGAAGATACTGCGTGTCTAAATAAAGATGATCGAAAATGTTACTGGCCCAGGGGGAAAGTATGTATACACTTTATTTGGAAATAATATTCGTCAAAAAATTAATAAAAAAAATATATAAAAATATTATGAAAAATATTAAAAGAACATTTATAAATTATCATTTAATCGATATGATATTTCATATATAATTAATAAAAAAAATAAATTAAAAAATTAAATAAATTATCGATAAAAAATTAATATCTATTTTTGTAGCAACTGTAAAAACATATATAAAACAAAAAATGTATAAACATATAAAATCATTAATTATGAAGAACACATTAGAAGACACAAAAACTTATTTATTACTTATTTAAAATATTTCAATTAGATAAATTGCAGTATATTATTTATTAATTTTTTATTATTTCCTTACATTATTATTTCATCTTTAATTATTGCTGTTAATTATTCCATATTATTTCATATAATCTTCTTTCAATTGTTGCCGTAATAACGTACAAGAATAGCCGACAGAAAGCAAACGAATGGATAATTAAAATATTATTTAGGTTCTGGGTGGAACCAGCGTTATGAATGGCATGATGTATATAAGGGGCTCGCGAAAGGATTACGACGACTGGGCGAGGCTAGGTAACATAGGATGGTCTTATCAAGATGTCCTTCCATATTTCATCAGGAGCGAGGATAATCTTCAGGCAAACACCATGGATTATGGTTATCACGGTGTTGGTGGGCCACTCACAGTCACGCAATTCCCTTATCATCCGCCCTTGAGTTATTCTATTCTCGAAGCTGGAAAAGAACTCGGTAAATTTATTTTTAATTTTTTTATTTATCTTTTATATAAACTAATTGGATTAATTTTCTGTTGCTTAGACAAACTGACATCTAATTAATAATAATGTTTAATATTAAGATATATCTGTTACGTTTTATTAAATGATAAAAAAGAATTTTTCTTATACTTTCTAAAAGAATTTGGTTCTAAAAGGATAATTTCTCTCAAAAGAAGATTACCAATTAAGTAATGGCTTAGTAAAATTCTGTTCAAAACAATTTCTTTTTAATATTCATTATAAGTATTCTGGTTGCAATAAAAATAAATACGCGAGAAAGTTGGAAAAAAACTGGAAAATACTCTAGTAACAACGAGTCGTTCTACTTAACTCGAATTGCATTTAACCTGTTATTACGAGACGTCGAGGAACTCGTTTCTTCTTTACATCGTTGTTATTGCTCGCATGAGTCTAATGACTCGTTTCGATACATTCATCGAAAAACTAGTTATGTAATTCGATCACCTCTGCTAATTGCGATATTGTGTTCACTGTTAACTTTTGTTTCAATAATAATACATCATTTTGATGATGAATGAACGCGTATCGACCTTGTTATACTAATTTACAAATAGCATTTTATCGAGTGTAATCTATTCCGAATTCCAACGCGGAACAAATTCGATCTAGTAATTTAACTTATTAAAATTTTAATTCTTAATAAAATATTTGATGAAAATACTTATGAGAAAAAAAAATTATTTTAAATTTCTAGAATTTTAAGTTTCAATTCTTTTGAGAATTTTGAGATCTCACAAAGGATTTGGATTTGAATTTTTATATTATTATAAATGTTTTCTTTAAATTTCAAATTTTCAAATTTTGAATTAAATTTAATTACAATGTTTCTCCAAATTATTTACAGGTTATGGTATCGCGGATCTAAATGGACGAACGCACACTGGATTCGCTATAGCCCAAACAACTTCCAGAAATGGTTCACGGCTTTCGACTGCCCGGGCATTTTTACGACCAGCTAAAAATCGTCCAAATCTCCATATAATGCTCAATTCCACGGCCACTAGAATACTGTTCGATAACAATAAAAGAGCAGTTGGCGTGGAATTTGTTCACGATGGAAAAGTCCATCGAGTCTCTGTGGCGAAAGAAGTAGTCATAAGTGGAGGTATTTATTTTAATATTAATATTTCAATATCAAGTAGAGTTAAATAAAGCAGTACAAATAATGCAATTTGAACTTCTATAATTTAACAATTTTTATGAGATTATTTCGTTTTCTTTTTTTTTTGCTGTGAAATTCTGTACAAACAAAATATAAATTTAAGAATATCAACGATATTTTGTTGCACGATTTGTCTACATTATTCTCAGAGAAATAAATAGAGAAATAAAGAAAGATTGCACATTAAAAAACCATTTGTTTGCAGATTCGAATCTAAATCGAATTATTTACCGCATATTTATAAGATATTATGCTTCTTATATGTTATTTTTGTGACTCGAATTTTAGCTACTATCTTTTTTCTTAAATATTCTCATCTTATTCTGATTGTATTTAGATTATTCTTATCTTTATAAATTGAAATTTATTTACATAAATCAAATTTCAAAATCATTTAATTAACAGCGTTTTTATAATTCAATTTAAAACGTTTTAAATCATTTTATAAATTATTTTATATTCTATTAAAAGAACAAATTGGAAATATTTGCATAAATATTTATAAATAACTGTAATAAATAACGATTAAAGTGAGAGAAATTAGATTTTATCGATGAATACATTTTTTTTTTTTACTATATAGAACTATTTGCAACATTGATGTATTTTTTAAGTAAAAATGGATAATGATTTTTTTCACAAAATTATATTAAGTTATTAAATTATTATAACAATTAGTTATTATAACAATTAGTAAGTTTATATTAAGATTGAACTTATTATTAATATTATTAATATAATTTATTAATATTATGTTTAATATTAAATATACATTTATATCATATTGCTAAAATTTGTTTAAGATTAATTACATTGATACAAAAAACTGATTTTTATTTGTAATATAACAGAAGAAATATTGTGTAATAAATAAAAATATTTAAATTAATTGATTGACATTTAAATAATATGATAATAATAGATAATTTTAAACACATATAGAATTATACACATTTTAAATATGAATTTATATTTTTATTATTATTATTATTTTATACTCTATAATAGCAACATTATTACATTTTATAATATATTTTTTTACATAAATTTATATTCATTAATGATTTCATATTCATGAAGTAATTTAAATAAATTTCTTTAACTAATTAGATTTCAAAATAAATAGTAAATAAATAAATTATTAATAATAATGATTTATAAAATAATTAATAATAAATTATAAATAATAAATAAATTATTTAATTGCATTTCTATGTACTTGAACAAAGAATTTAAGAAAAATAAATATAAAATAAAATTGTTTAAAAAGATTCTTCAGAAATTTAACACATTAATTTAAAATTATTTTATTTGAAAAAATAAATATATGTGTATTAATAATGTATTAAAGTGTAAACACATATTATCAAACATAATTTAAATATCATGTAATTATCTAGGATTCAATTTAAATCTATCATGTAATATCATCTAACGTGTGTAATGATAGCTATCAATCAAATTTCAGACCTATCAAAAAAGGAAAGCAGGAAGAAATGAGTTGCACTATTGAGAAAGAACAAATAATTTTCTTTCACAGAAAAAAATACTCATTATCAAAGTGTTTAAATAACCAATTTCATGGTTTACATATATGGTTTATGTTACACCATTCTACATGATCATACATGGAAATCTAATTTTTCACTTCCAATTTTAGTTTACTAGTCCGTATATTTCATAAACAATCTACATTTCTATATTTCTATAATCTACATTCAAGTTAATTGGTAAACAATATTTATTCGTAGTAAAGAATCCTTCACATTTTAATAGTAATTTATATAAAAATATGCAAGTATTCAATATTTAAAATTATAACTTTATTTCATTAAGATTTAATTATATAGTATTTTACGTTCGTATAACTTATAAAAATTATTAACATGATAACTGTAATTATAATATTATATAAATAATCAGAAATACAAATAAAAAATAAAATATAAAAACATTAATATTTTCACATAATTATTACAAAGTTATGATATTTCATTTATCAACTCATCATCAAAAATATTGAAAAATATTGAATGTTCTGAAACAATCACAGAATAATTTTAAAATAATTATTTATCATCAAAAAAATTAATGATTCATCATGATTTATACCTATAATCACGCGAATAATAGAAATTGCGTGCTAGAATACAAAGAAAATAAAGATTGCTACGGAAGAGGACACGTTTGGTTAATATATTGTTGACGAGGTTAGAAAGGACTCATTGATAATTATATATTAGTTACAAGGTCGTTTTTAAACTTTCATTCTATGTACATATTTTTCTGATTACTCAGTCTTTTGATATCTTCTTTTGTGCAATCGATCAATGACCATATTCTGTTCAAATTGCGACTTCCTTTTGTAAAATACAGTTGGATAATTATACAGAATTATACGGAATGATTTACGAAATACATGTATACTACATTTATTTCTATTACTAAAAAATAGACTTAATATTAAAATTATCAACTTGTAATTAATATAGCTAAATATACCATAAATAATTATAATTGTAATAATAGAAATATATATATAAATATACATACAATGAGTTTCTTTCTCAATATTAATTATTATCAAAAGTAGTTTTTTTGATTTATGATTAAAACATCATTTAAATATGTGTAATTTTTATTATTTAGGTGCCATTAATTCACCACAAATACTTTTGAACAGTGGTATCGGTCCTCGGGAAGAATTGAACGCTGTTGGTGTCCCGGTTATTCATGATTTACCTGGTGTAGGTAAAAATCTTCACAATCACGTTGCCTATACACTGGTCTTCACTATTAATGATACTGACACGACTCCCCTTAACTGGGCAACTGCAATGGAATATCTTCTCTTCAGAGATGGATTGATGTCTGGTACAGGTAAGTTAAAAATATATTTAAAAGTATTATCTATAATTATATTACAAAAAATCTACCATAAATTATAATGCAACAATTAGAATTTTCTTGTAAACTAATTCATAAAATCGTTTCTAAAAAATCAAAGAAATAAAAGCAACTATAGCAAAAGCTCATCAAATATTCGATCTTCGAGCTATATCAAAACAATTACGAGTGTCTGCAGTCAGTGAAAGTTTGTTACACAATAATCCTAGTTCGTGTTGTTTGTCACGATCAATTTAATGACGCAACAGCGTATTCAATCGGTCCGTTTACCATCATTTGACCCGAAAGCGATTGAAAAATCACTCTATCGTGGTTTCTAACGAGTGACTAGTCTATTGAAAGTACATTTTACGAGTTCATAAGTTGTCGAGTCATTTCCACCAATCACCCATGACCAATAACGTGACCTGCTACGAAATCGGACCAATTAGCGTTCGATTCATTGCTTCGTCGGTTTGTATGCTTCCACTGTTCGTCGTTGCACGCATGTTCCCGACGTTTTATGATCGATCACAAGTTTCGCACAAATCTCAATCGTGCAATCTATAACAATTCCTTAGGTGTAACTCGTAAGTTTAATTACATCGTAGTAATTTACAAGGTAACGATCGAATCATTAGATTTTCGTTGAAATAATCTCTATTAATATCGTGGCATGTATTTTGTTTCGTGACCTAAGAAGATGTTTGAAAAATCATTTGAGATTCAAAAATATTCGTAATATTCGTATATAAAAAAATATTTCGTAATATGCTTTATATTAAAATTTTATCATGAAATAAATTATTTAGATTAGATGATGATTAGAGTTCATATTATTTCCTTTCAGGAATTTTGAATTATATCACAATTTTCGATATACTTTATATTATATCAATTATATTTTATATCAATCATACTATATTCTCCAATTATTTTCTATATAATTAACAGGTATTTCTGAGGTAACAGCGATGATAAATACGAAATACGCGAATCCAAAGGAGGATCATCCGGATGTTCAGTTGATTTTTGGTGGATACCTAGCAGATTGCGCAGAAACGGGTATGGTCGGTGAAACGAAGGGTAATAACCGAACGATTTACATCATTCCAACATATCTTCATCCGAAGAGTCGTGGTTACCTTCGTCTACGAAATAACGATCCTCTTTCGAAGCCGTTGATCTATCCGAAGTATTTGAGCCATCCTGATGACGTAGCGGGTCTTATAGAGGCTATTAAATTCAGTATCAGGTTGTCTGAAACTGAGGCTCTCAGCAGGTACGACACTTTCTATTTGTAATCTCCAAGTGTAATTTATATAAGTATCGATTTTCTCTCATTGAGTAGTTTTAACTAAGATCAATAGCATCTTCGATTTTATTCAATTAGTGTTTGCTAATAGATCGTAATAGATCATTGAATATATTAGACTCTGTAAATTCATAGATTCTAAATTTATTTTTCTTATTAAATTAATGTTTCACAATCTTTTTAGAATTATGATTCTTTTATATTTTTTTTTTTCTCTCTTTATAGTACGATAAAAATCAGTTATAATTATTATTGCAATATCATATTAAAATAAATAAATATTAATTTAATCTTATTAAAGAAGCTTTTTGTAAAAATAACATTTATCTATCGATAAACAATTGGATGTTATCAATCGAGTAAAACCTTGGACGAAATCTGTTTTACCTTACAATATCCTTAGTAGTGGGGGAATCCTTATTCGAACAAACATTATTTTATTTAAACACAAATATATTTTATTTGCAAAAGAGGTAATGCTATTTATTGCTATTATTTTTAGTTAATGACTTTCAGCATTTATTTATTGTATATAATATAATTACATTACTATATTTTACAAAAATATCAAAATGATCATTTCGTTATTTAAGTTAAATATAACGTTAATCATTTCGTGATAATGAAAATGTTTTTAATTTTCGTTATTTTATATGAAAAAGGAGTTATATCTTATTTAAGTTATTTAAATATTATAAAAAAGGATTAAAACAAAAATGATTAAAAAATATTGTAATAAAATATATTATAATATTACATCCGTTTAAATACTTTAACAATGTTTTTTCCGCATTAAATTTCATTTTCTTCTTACAGATATGGATTTCAATTAGATCGTACACCCGTGAAAAATTGTGAGCACTTAGAATTCGGTTGCGATGCTTATTGGGAATGCGCTGTAAAGCATGATACTGCGCCAGAAAACCATCAAGCAGGTTCTTGCAAAATGGGCCCACCGGACGATCCTCTCGCTGTAGTAGACAATCAATTAAGAGTCAGAGGAGTGAGAGGCGTCAGAGTAGCGGATACTAGTATCATGCCAAGGGTCATTTCCGGTAACACAAATGCGCCCGCTATTATGATAGGAGAACGCGCCGCAGACTTTATCAAGAGGACCTGGGTCGGCTGAAAGAAGTTTTTTCATTAAAAGGAAACTTCCTTTGAAATAAAAAATTACACAGAAAGAAATTTATAATTGATCATCGATTTATGAAATATTGAATTTAAATGAAAATTTGATTTTTAAAAAGAAACGTAATTGAAAATAAATATAATTTAATTATTTAATTATTTAAATTATCTTTGATCTATTTTCAGAATATTTTTCAAATAATTATAAAATTTTCCTTTAAAAATGAATCTTTGAAATATTTTTAAGAAATCTGAATTGGTTTTCACTTTGAATTACTTTTAAAAATTGAAAAATGAAGAAGTTTCTAATTTATAAGAGGAAATTAGAAAGATATACGATGAATTTAATTACAAATTTCTTTCAATATTTCAATTTTTAAAAAGCTAAGGTAGCGCTGTGCGCATTTATAATTTTTATAAAATATTATAAATATTCTATATATCGTTAAAAAATTTTAAATTCATTTAAATTTGATAAATCCTAGATTATTTGTAGTTTTAGAAAATTAATGGCGGTAGCTACCTCTGCTTTAAACCCTTTCTTTTTTCAGGAAAAGGGCATGGATACTGTAAATAGTTCAATAATAGTATCAAATAAAATTATTTTAATATAATAAATATAATTTATATTGTTAGTAAGTATTATTTTTAATTTCAATGATTCTTTCACGTATTTTCTATTTTCTCTGAAATTAATTGAAATTTTATAATTTTATTACAACAAAAACAATAGAATAAAAATTATATATGTAATTATATATAATTTTATATATATATAGAAAATATAGTACGAAATATAAATAATGAAAAATAATATGAAAAAATGTTCAATATATAAAAGATAAAAAATAATTTAATAATAAACCATTTGGAATTACTACAACTACATAATAACATTTCTTTACAAATAATGTTAAGAAAATAGAAATGAAGAAATAAAACTGTCTGGTCTTGGAAATACTGATAACATAAGGAACCACATCGTTGGATCACGTATCACGTTTTGCGAGCACTCCTTTTATATCCTACTGGAAATAGAATGTCACTCTCTGTAGAAGATCTCAGCTCTTCCGAGTTGATGGTTATGTTTTCGTGCCATTTTTCTATTCTTCTTACAGTTATTTCATCCGGAAAACAATATCATGATTCTTTCAAATAGTAAAGGTGAGATATATTATTAAATTTATCAATTTGATTCCTATAAAAAAAACATATTTTTATATTTTTTGTATTTAAACATAAAATTATGTATTAAGCTATTTTTGAAATTTGTTATAAAATTAGTAATATTTTTTATTTATATATTACTTATATATTTATATTTATATAATATTTTTACATAATACGTCTTCCTAAGATTATAGGTATGTATTCTAATGTATTCTTCGAATTGGTGATTTTTGTCATTGTGAAATAAAAATAATCATGGCGATAAATAATAATTTTTCGATTCCAACAGATAAATAATCGATATTTACGTATTTGCATCAAACATATAGTTTATTAATTTTAACGTTTTTAATTTTATTTATATGCCATCAGTGAAATGAAATTTTAGAATTATGAAATTATTTTTATATTTGCAATAATCAGTTATCTTGAACAATTCAAAAATAATTTTATTTTCAGAAGCACAAGATCATAATCGAATTAAAAATTATCAAGCAAATTTATATAAACTTGACATCTACAACGGTATCTACTTTTGTTGACATTCGTTTCATTTATATGTACGTCTTTCGGATATTCTCACTGAATTTATCTCTGTGACCCAGTTCGTGTCTAGTCTTAATCCAGAATATTTTGCCAATACCTTTTGATCCTACCACATTTACAAGATTTTTCTTCTTATCAAAATGATATTATATTAATATAGCATATTCCAAATTTTAATTATAAAAGCATAATAATTAATATTGATGTATTTTAAAGAATACATATTCAAATACTATTTACAATTGAATGTTATTAAAAACATATTAAGAAATATATTATAATATATTTTTCGTGGATGTATTAAAATTAAAAAACCAATTCAGGAAAAATACATTTATTTATCGTACGTGTAATTACATTATTACAAACTGTTAAACTCATTTACTTAATCATTAATAATCATAAATATTAATTTACATAAACTCTTCTATAAACAAAGAAAGCTTCTTTTCCGGATGCAAGTCTCGCATCCTCGTCATTATCGATTTACCATTTCCGTTTCGAAATCCAGTTCGTTTTCATTCCCTTTCGATGTAGTTGTAAAAATAGCGCGATGTATACTAAATTGTAAGAGACTAGATTCATTTTATTACGCTCCAATAAAAATACAGCAAAGGAACGTTCGATTCCCCGCAATCAATAGCTACTCCGTCTTCGTTTGTTGCATTTGTACATTTTTCGAATTTTCTGTATGTCTCTTTTGCTGAATCCTTCTCTCTGACCCAGTTGAACTCTCGTATCACCCTGGAATATTTCGCCAATAAAACTTAGAAGGCCACCTGATTCCTACGAACATCCATACACACGTGGACTTTTTCTTTGCAAAAATTTTATATAAAATATTTTTTCGTAATTACGTATCAAAAAATCATAGTTTCTTTTTTAAAAATTTAAACAAAATAAAAAGAGGATTGTACGAAATCGTTAAAAATAAATCACTCGAAAGAAAGATTCTCGATCTGTCGATTACAATTCTAAAAAAGATAAAATAATTTTTAAGAAAAAACAGTTACTTTTATTTATAATTATTTAAAATAACAATTCTCAGAAAATTATTACGATAAAAATATTTATTAATAAAATAAAATAAAAGAAAAAAATTATCGAAATACTAAAATCTTGACTTAATTGATGAGATACGATTGCCTTTAATTGCTATCATATTTATCTTTCTTCTTCAAGGTTCGCAAACTCATAAATGTAAAACAGACTTACGAGATCTTTAAAGAGAGATAATCATCATTTATAGAAAACCTTAAACGGCGACGTGTCACGCGTAATATGATATCGACATAAATCAAATTTTTATTAATAGACCGTTCGTATATTTACGAGATCTCGAAAAGCCACATCGTTTAAAGTTAGAAAGTTTAAGGGGCCTTGATAATTTCGACTTATCGTATTACTTACTTTTGGCACTATGGTGGGTTGTCCGTTCCTGGAAAACGCGTTCGCAGAGTAATGCATTACGCTGCCATAATCGTATCCAATCCCGAACGCGTCGGTAGTTTCCTTTGAGGCTTTCTCAAAATTTCCGGCATGATCTAAATAAATATTATTTATGCTCATATTTAATTGCAATTTTAAAAAATAATGTATTATTTTATAATAATTCATAATATTTCATAATTAATTTAAGAATTCGAATAAAGTGATAAATATATAAGAAGAAATCAAAATTTTTTACAATTTTTTAAAATTCTAAATCTAATTTAAATTAAAAAGAAATTTAAATCGACGAGCAATGGTTATATTTTCAACATTTATGAGATACCTTGCATGATACAATTATTGAAATAAAATGTTAATAGGAAATAAATAATACATGATCTATTTTAGGAATATTAATATTAATTTGAAGCTTCACTTTCGAATGGAGAAAACTACTTACTGCGCAAAATATTATTCCATTGAATCGTGACATACTCGTCCCGTTCAAATCTGCTCTGCTCGTGCAGGAAACCAATGGCGTGCATCAGTTCGTGTATCACGGTACCTTTCTTCAATAAACACCCTGGAACCTGAAGATTCACGTCTTGTTTACCACCGATTCTTCCCACGCTGCTCCAACAACCAGTATTGCCAGCCGTGATCCTGATATAATCGCTCTCCTCACCGGTATAAGGTTTGAATTTAACACACGTGTACTTGTGGTAATCGTTCATTGCTTCGTAAATCAAGTTTCTCTGAGCGGTGTCTGTAATTCAATCCGATTAACAATTCCTTTTTTTTTTCCTTCTAGATTTTCATAAATTTATATCTATCCTGAAGTAGAATTAAAAAATATTATCAGATTATTCTGTTAATTTTTTTTTTTACAAAGAATTCAAAATTAAGGATAGATAAATTAAAAATAAACAAAATTAAGAATAAACGAAAGGACAATTATACAACATGGACAATACTTTTCTCAAGGAAAATTTAAATCCATGAAGGTAAAATTAAAGATGCCATTTTTTAAATTTCTATAATGAAACAAGAATTAATTAGAGCCGTCTTTTCTCGCTTCCAATGTGCGATATTACTCACCGAAATAAGGGCTAATCATATACGGCACCACGCCACCAGGCCACCGTGCAGCTTCCGCTTTAAGTCCGTTCTTGCCGAGCTGAGGCGGAAACAGGATATCACCCTCCGCATAGTTACCCAACTCTTCCGGGTTGCGGTCCCATCCCTCGTGCCAATTCGCTACAATGGCTCCAGTTTCGTTGTCCGGATTCCGATACAACATCTCGCCAAAATGTTGCAGATGAGCGATCACACCGTGAGGACTGTCCACAGCATTGTCGAAGATGTCTCGACGACGAAATGGCCAGGCTGATACCGAAACCAATAAAACGGAAAAAGAGATAAAGGATATACGATTCATAGCGAGTTGTATCGTATTCGAAAGAATATTTAGAAGCGTCTTCGCAAGGTGTTGGAACTGATTCCACTGACGAAAATTCACCGGTTCTCCCTGACTTTATACGCACCTGAAAAACCCCACCCGTGGATTTGCTCGATGCTTCCGCTTGATATGGAAACGATCGGGGACGGTTGGTGATAACTAGTGGACTTTGGGTAACAGGAAGTAGAGATTTATTCGTACGATTTCTCAAAGCTTTACGCGACATTATATTTTTGATGTATGGGATGATGGTCATGGAGGGAATCATCGAATGTCATCGGTGAGGTTGTAAATAATATCATTGATTCATAATTCTGAATCATTTTTTTTTTCTGTATACATTTGAGAAATTTTATAAGGAAGATTATTGGGTGATAGAATAAAATTTATCGAAGCATAAAAAATTTTTATATAAATATTATTTATATTTTGTTTGTCTCTGTTATAAAAAAATATTAACAAATTTATCTCTTTTTTAATATAAAAAAATATAAAACTGTATATATATATAATACACTGTATATAAAAGCTTTAGCATGTAAAACTATAATTTTGGTATTTTAATATCTTATCTTCTATATTTTTAATATATAATAATATTACTAAAATTTGAATATAATTTAATATTATAAAAAAAGTGAAATAAAAACAAAAAATTTGATTCTTTCTTTTTATATATCTTATTACTTATTATAAAAATACGAAATATATTACAATTTCCATGTGATTCGATTCTGAATATAAAAAAAAAAGAATGAAAACATTTACAAATGCGGAAGAGAAATTATGATTAAATTAAAAATCTTGATGGGTCATTTGAAGTAGTAAAGTATTATTTACATGTCGCTCTCTCACGTCGATTGAAATTAACATCCTCCTTCGCACTTTATTCAGATGCAAATCTCGTTGGATAACTCCTTCCTATCATTGCTATTCGATATTTTCTATAGACCTTGCCAGTTCCTTCATAACGATGACTATGAACTTCGAAGGTCAGTAATAAAGTCTTTCTTCTTATACCTCATCATATTCGAATTATGATACTTTTTTCTTTTTACTGGCAACTTTACATTGAAACATCATTGTAATGACGATCGTATATATCTGTCAAATTATCCTCTTTCCCGTCGAATCTTTTAATAGGTATTAGAGAATGTTTAATATGATAATGAAAATAAATATATTCAAATACTTATCTTTTTGCTCGATTTTTTATATATATATTAATATAATTGTTATAATTAATTCATAATTATATAATTATTTCATTTTAAAACAGTATTTTCATTTCTTCGTATTATATTAAAATTTTAATCTAATTTAGTTTTCAACAAAAATTTAAAATTTAAAATTCTTTTTGTAGTTTCAGTCTAGATTATAATTCGTTTAAGATAAAAAGAATTGTATCAAAGTAAAATATATTTAAAAAACCGGTTCAATATATACAGACTTATTTGAAAGATAAATTTTTACATGACACCCTTTTTGCTATTATACGAATTAGATAATTAAAATACTAACTTTCAAGTGATAATTTGCATTTATTAGGAACTTTATTTACATATACATAAATCGACATTTACGAAATTTAAAAATAATTCAAGAAAGAAAGAAAAATTAAAATTTCAGTAATTTTGTAAAAAGAATTTCCGATAAATTAAGAATAATGATTAATTAATTAATCATATGTACTAGGTATATATATATATATTATTTTTAAAATATATTAATATATTTTTTTATTTTATAATAATATATATATATATATATATTTTGATAAAAATAATTTTTTCTTTTATAATTACAGGAAAATAATATATAATTATATACCACAGGAAAATAAATATATAATTATATATATACTTGTATCATAAATAAATTTAATTATTTATGTTACAAGTTAAAATTTCTGATTAATATTCATTTTTTATTTATTTTTTATCTTTTTATCAAGTTTATGATTAAACATCAAAATATAATTCATAGATAACATTAAAATCTGTTTATAGTTTAATTTATTAAAATATGTTTATCATTATTGTTTAATCAAATCGTATATGGTGAAAACTATTCGTTATATATCTCTACAAAACTTTTATTAGGTTTAAGTTATTTGATGTAAAATTCGATTCTTAAATTCATTTATTCTTTTCAATTGCAATTTTTAAATTGCATATGTATATAGATGTCGTTATAATCGTATAACGCATGTTTCAAATTGATCAACCCGGCAAGTAACCTTGAAACTACGTAAATAACATTACCCTTTTATTAAAAATTCATTTAATATTTAATAATAATGACGCTCGATAATTCATGGCATATAATCAAAACTGCAGCTGCAGAGAATAAACATGAATTAGTGTTGTCAGGTCCGGCAATTTCTGAATTGATTCAAAAAAGAGGCTTCGACAAGTCATTATTTAACCTAGAGCATTTGAATTATTTGAATATTACACAGACATGTTTACACGAAGTGTCAGAAGAAATTGAAAAATTGCAAAATCTAACAACATTGGTATTGCATTCGAATGAGATTTCGAAGATACCTAGCACAATCGGGAAATTAGAAAAACTAAAGGTTCTCGATTGCTCTAGGAACAAGTTGACGTCTTTACCAGATGAAATCGGTAAACTTCCACAATTAACAACTATGAACTTCAGTTCGAACTTTTTGAAATCATTACCTACGCAAATTGACAATGTTAAGTTGACTGTTTTGGATCTTTCGAACAATCAGTTTGAAGATTTTCCTGATGTGTGCTATACAGAATTGGTTCATCTCTCTGAAATCTATGTTATGGGAAATCAAATAAAAGAAATTCCTACAATTATAAATCAGCTTCCATCTTTAAAAATAATAAATGTAGCAAACAATAGAATTTCAGGTAATTTCTTAAATGATGCCAAGTATATCCAATGTATTTTATATAATTGATCTGATTTTTTTTTTCTTTTATATAGTCATTCCAGGTGAGATCGGTGATTGTAATAAACTCAAGGAACTTCAGTTAAAAGGAAATCCATTATCAGACAAAAGATTATTAAAATTAGTTGATCAATGTCATAATAAACAAATATTAGAATATGTAAAATTACATTGTCTTAAACAAGATGGTTCTGTTAATTCAAATTCAAAATCAAAAAAAGGAAAAAAGGTACAAAAATTATCAGAAAGTGAAAATAATGCTAATGTAATGGATAATTTGACACACAAAATGAAAATACTAAAAATGGCAAATGATACACCAATAATTAAGGTTACAAAATATGTGAAAAATATTAGACCTTACATTGCAGCTTGTATTGTTAGAAATATGAGCTTCACAGAAGATAGTTTTAAAAAATTTATTCAACTTCAAACTAAATTACATGATGGCATATGTGAAAAAAGAAATGCAGCTACTATTGCTACACATGACTTAAAATTGATTACTACTGGTAAATATGAAAAACAATAGAAATAATTCAGATATATAAATTACATTTATTTATCTGATACATTTCATTAATGTCATGTTTAATATTTAGGAGATTTAACATATACAGCAAAACCACCAAATGAATTAGAAATCAAGCCATTAATGCGTAATAAAGTTTATACTGGTTCTGAACTATTCAAACAATTACAAACTGAAGCTGATAATTTAAGGAAAGAAAAAAAACGCAATGTATATTCTGGCATTCATAAATATCTTTATCTATTAGAAGGTAAACCTTACTTCCCTTGTTTGTTAGATGCTTCAGAACAAGTTATATCATTTCCACCTATAACGAATAGTGATATTACAAAAATGTCAATAAATACCCAAGCAATATTAATAGAAGTAACCAGTGCTTCGTCCTATCAAATTTGCAGGTAACATTAGAATTCATTAATTATAATTAATATTTACTATTAAATTAATTAATTTTATTAAAAATAATATTAAAATTAACATAAAAAAATTATTCTGATTATAAATCTATAAAGTAAACTTTTACTTTTTTTTTTATTAGGAATGTATTAGATCAATTTTTAAAGGAACTAGTTACTTTTGGTTTAGGATGTGTCTCAGAACAAGAAAATGCTTCAAATTATCATAAATTAGTCATAGAACAAGTAAAAGTAGTAGACATGGAAGGTAATATGAAATTAGTATATCCTTCAAGAGCAGATTTAAATTTTGCAGAAAATTTTATAACAGTATTACGCGAGTAATAAATTACTGTAAGTAATTAAATTGTTCTTTAATCTTGATCTAATCTGCATTTTTCTTTCTTAATTTTTTTAACTATTATTTTTTTGATTGATAACTTGTAAATCTAAATTATTTTCATATTATTACTTTTTCATAAATAACACATTATTTTCATATGCCAAATTGTAATTTTTTATTTGTTACTCTGTGAAAATCTTAAGATAGTATGCAATGTATATAATATTTGCATATTTTATACAGAATCTTTTTGGTATGTATCAATATAATTATATTTTAATCATAATATTTTTATACTGAGATTTGAATCTATGTAAAAATAATAACAATAAGTGTTTTATGTTATGAAAATCAAAAACTGGAAAATAAATATTAAAAAAAAAAAATTTATTATTTATATTTTGACTTATGTTTTATTCTTCATAAATATATATAGAAGATTATAATTTCCTAAATGTTAATAAAATAACAATTTAAACTTTCTTTAACTAATAAATATTAATGCGTATATTTTAATATATTTTATTTGTTTTTAAAATCTGAAATACATATTCGAAATTATTATTAGATTTTATAAAAGATGAAAATCACAAAATCATCATTTGTCACTACAAATCATAAAATTTGATCACTATACATTTTTTTGTGTACAACATTAAAAATATCTTATATAGAATAGAATGATTAACCGCAAATTCAAATATCGATGAAAAACCGCCATTTTATTGGCAGCTGACGACATTGGCGCTGTCGTATCGCGAATCATCCCATAGTAAGCCGGTGAAGAATTCTCATCTGTTTTTATAAATATTGTACTTTGTTTCGTATATCTCAATGCAGTGCAAACTATAAAGATTATCTAAGTGAGAGGTTTTTGTTCATTTTAATAAACATAGTTGGTGAAAGTTACATTTCAAAATATTTAACGACAAGAAGAAATTCGCACGAATTCTGAACTTTCCAACATGCGCGAATGTTTAAAGTGTTAACATGGCGCCGAAACATGACTGGTCATGACGGGGGAATGAGAACGAAATTTTTGAGGTTAGTTGATCATTTTGTCATTTAAGTAATGTCGTATATCGTAAATTTGTCATATAATTAGTTGTATTAATATAATAAACATTACAATAGAAATGTCTATTACATATATTCCACATAATTTAGTTATCATTGCAGAAAACACGTGTCACATTGTATAATTTATCAGTTGTTTTTATAATGATTTAGCAGAACGTCTTGATAGTAATAATAGCTACTTTATAAATATCACTGAACAAAAGAACTTGTATTAGACTTTATATTACTGTATTTTTTATCAATTTTGTCATAGATATTGTAAATTTCATAGATTGATGCAATATTATTGAAATTTCTTGTATTTTTTATTTTTTATTATTATTTTTATATGAAATTTTCATAATGTGATAGATCTTTTATCTTTTATTTTTATCTTTTCTTAATTTCTAAAAACTTTATTTAGTTTTAAAATACTAAAAAATTTGTATAATAATAAATAAATTAATACAGATGAAAAAATTTTTTATGCGCATCAATAATTTTCTAGTAATAATTAATATATATTAAATTAGTATAATTCATACTATATATTTTATTCATACATAATGACTTATATGATTATAATATTTTATATTAATGGTTATTATGATAAAATATATATATATATATATATATACACAATTATTATATATTATATTATTATATACCATATAAAGAACAAAAATATTTATTAAATATTTTCTCAAAATTTTATATATTTTTTCCATTAGATTTATATGTTATAGATACATCAATGAACAATAAACTATGAAATACATCAAAAACTACAATATACACAATTATGATAAACTGAAATATATTTTTAGTATTACATTAAAATATTTAAAAATCAATCACATTTAGTATACTTATTAATTTTTTCCTAATGCCATTCTATAATATTTATTTTTCAAAAAAATTATTAAATTATACGCATTATTTAAAAATATAAAATCAATTATTATATATAAAAATATACGAGATCTATTGGATTAAATTGATATTTGTTTAAATATTTTAAAATTTTAACTGTAATATAATATAAAATACATAAAATATATATTTCTTAAAATGTATAATATGTATATTTGTTATTATTAAAATAACTGTTATTGTTGTTATTAAAATAAATTTTGACTAGCATCATCTATTTTTTTGTTATTTATCAACTCAAATGCAAATATGGCACATTTAATTAAATCAATTAGTAAATATGTAATTATATATTTGTATGTAAAGGATAATAAATTAGGAAGATTAATTAATCACATTTAATCTGAATATATGCTAAATAAATGCAATAACTTAATTCAATTTTGAATGTTCCTGTCTTTCCTTGAGATCAATAATACTTAAATTGATACAGGAAATATATCCATGTAACAATGAGATAGCAGCTTTAATAAATGCTATGGGAGCAGAGAGATACATTACCAATCTAAATAAACTTATACCAACAACTGAAATAAAAATGTATATTTTACAATATTTAGTATAATATCTAGCATTGTTAATATGTACAAAACAAAATATATATAGTAACTTACAAGTAGGTCCTTCAGTAAAAAAAAGGAGATATAATGCAGCATAAAAGGCTTCATTACCAGCACACATAAAAAATAAAACTTTACGATTAGTGTAATACAGCCTCATAATTGGATTTTCAGACATATCAATAAATTTATGACTTGTTTTTCCTTGTAAAAGAGACCTATAATATATTTTCTTATATTTTTGTGTAATAATATTATGTATATCTGAATAAAATTTCTTACGTATGCAAATATATCCAGTGACAACTAATATCAATAGCCATACTTAATTGAAACCAAAATGAGTAAGATGGATAAAATGTACAGAGTGCAGCTAAAAGACACATGGTACCAATACGATCAGTTAATTGATCAAGCATAGCACCAAATTTGGTGCCTTGATTAAAATATCTTGCTGCATAACCATCTATTGCATCTAATAGTGCACTAATAATATAACACCATGATGCAATAATATAATTAGTTGTCATGAAATAAAAAGATATGATAGCCAAAATCACTCTGCCATAGCCTGTTAATATAAACATTATTCATTATTCATTATTGTTATTATTATTTATATTATTTAATTGATGAAAAATAATTATTACGTATAATAATATAATATTATTATACATTATTATATTAGATACTATTAGTATTCATTAATTATATTTGATTTTTTATAATTTTATTTAGAGAAGAAATTATTTATTATAGCTTTTTTATATAGACATTATATTTGTAAAATATATTTTAATATTTTTATTTATCACTTAATATATTTCTTAACTTATTATCAGTTGAATAATATTCATTTTTTATTTTACTATAAATAATAATAAAGATTATATAAAAAAGCTACTCTTTAAATTAGTATAAATCAATACAGGAAGACTTTAAAATGCTATGCTATTAATCTTATTTTTATCATATACTTTATACAACAATAATCATATAATAAACTTTTTATGTTTTTAATTTATATAAAAATAATTTTTATGACATTCATAAAAGATTAAATATAAAAATTATTCAATATATCATAAAGAATAATAAAATATATATATATATTTTTTATTACCTTCAAAAGAAAATTCATTAATATAAAAAAAAATTGTTATTTTATAGATATAATTTTTTTTTTAATTAATTATATAAAAATCTTTAAAATTCTAAATTAATAAAAATAAAATAGATTTTAATGTCATATACATACACATATACATATAAAAATATTTATTTTATATAATTTTTTTTTAACTTTAGAATTATTTACTTTTTTTACTTAATTTAAAAGTGAATTGTATACAAATTTATTATATTAACATTATGTTAACAATATATTTTTTAGTTTGATTTAAAAAACTAATATAAAAATTATATAAAATTTGTTATATAAAAAAAATAAAAATTAAATACAAATTATGTGATATTAAATTTTTGATATTAATATTTATTTACCAATAATATTGGGCACAAATAAGAAAATATTCTCTGATTTTGTCATTTTTTTTTTTTTGTTTGTAATTATCTTTCACTGTTATCTGAAATTAAATATAAAATTTAATTTTTTTAATTATAGTATCTTTCATTAAAAAAATTCAATTCAAGAACTTCGTAATTATTTCACTTTTGTACACTACCGATTTCAAGTTTAATCTAAATTACTGTGGAAAAGAGTATAGACATCCTACAACGTCAATGAATGGTAGAATCGACAATCATATCGCTTTGGGATTCGAGTTCGAGATGTATCGATTCCGGTGACGCATATAGTAATCACACAACTAGCAGTGTTGTATCTATTACTATTTTCGCCTAAATTTATTTGCATCATATGAGATTAAAAAAATAATAATTTTTATAAAATACAATATTTTTGTGTGTGTGTATGTGTTTGTATGTATAGATATATATAATTATACATTTAAAAAAAAATTATATTTTATCTTAACTATGTTATAATTAAATTACAAAGATTCAAATAAATTTTAATTACAATTATTTTTTAAACATGATGATTTTTAAATAAATCTGCTTTTATCATATTCATAAAATCTATTTTATATATTTAAAAAAAAAATCATAGTTGTAAAAAATATATTGACACATAGTTACGTTCCTGAAGCCAGACGACATTTTCGGAGGCTAAACGGCTGGTCCGCCGTTTCTCTGCGCAAAAGCGATCGTTTATTGTGTCGCGAGAAAACTGTCGGTACAGATTTATGTCAATTTTCCTTAACTTTTTTCTGATATAACTAACTAAAAATAATATTCATTAACTAATAGTGAAGTCAAGTGAAATGTTTTAGTGTTAAAATTGTTTAACCGTACGGTTGGATTTGGACGTCGTGCAATGAAGTTTAGGGTGGACTACTTTCCATTTACTGGAATACAATTAATAATGTATTTAAAATAAATCTCTCAAAAAAATTTTACTATTTATTTTTAAATTAAATATTGTAAAAAAAGATCATTGTCGTAATTTTAGTGCCATTGTCGAAAAGTGTATAACCAGAAGTAACATTATGCGATCGATAATTCGCCGACGATTTTGGAATACGCTTCAATGATCGGATCAAATACTTATGATTTTGTGTAACAATTCTTATTGTCAGTGAAATATTTTAAAAGTGATTTCAGTGTCTTCCAAAACTTGTGCACAACAAAATAATAGCAAGAACAAAGTATATACTTGTTGGTATGTGTACAAGCAATGCCAGAAACAGTGTCGTTTGGGACAAATACGTTTTTGCGTCTTCCATCCGTATACGATTGCAATATCATTACAAGTAAATTGCATTTCGTATGAAAAAAAATTTACAAGAAACATACATGAGAAAAATGTGCATTTTAATATCGTTAGCGGCCATTTTGAACTTATGAGTATCTCGAACTACGACGATTATCAACCTCGTCTTATAATTCCAAAATTGAACCTTTTTTTTTTTTATGTCTTTCAATAGAGTACAAAAGCATAAAGAGCTTATTTGTCATGTCATCTGAAAATATTTATTATTTTCTTTTTTTAAAATGAAATTCTAATAAGTGCTACAGAAAGCATTCCATTCATTTTATATTTTATATTTTAATATATATCTACTATATTATAATCCTTAGTACGAATTTGAATACATGTTCAACCATAATAAAAAATTTGTTCACGAACGAAAGAAGTAAATAAATTACAAATTCTCATTTATTCTTTATTATTTATGAGAAAGTAACAAATAATTCCAAATGAGCATATCAATTATTAAATGATATATAAGTAAAATAACTTTTTTCATTATTTCATTATTTTTATGTTTTTCCTTCAATAAATATATGATTTGAATATAAGATAAATATTTGCTTATTATACAAGCAGTACAGTTTCAATTTTTTGAAATAACGTACTCTATAGTCGACAGTTGTAATTAGAGGTGACAAGTAGATCTGAAATAACCTCAACAATGAAAAATCGTTGATATCAAAATAGACATATGAATTATGTTTTCAAACTTATCATACGTAAGCAGAAGTGTATAAATTAATTAAAAATATATGGAGAATCATTAAAACAAAAGTTGAAAGACAACAGTTTTCTGATTGATCGACAGTCACGACATTAGATGGTGGACGGTGCCATTTTTATCACTTTCATAGCGCGCATGGTACGCGCGGAAAATTGAGTATATTAAAAAAATTATCAATTGAATCTCACGGTTTAAATACAAATAATTATTATTGTTTATGTATGTATATTTTTCGACTTCAATTGTATATTAAAATTGTGTATAAATTAAATCGATTAGGCTTAACCTAATGTGACGGTATAGTGCAGAATGCTTTCGTTTACATGGACGTGATGGTTTCAATAATTTCATAAATAAACAGAATCATCAAAATTAAAGTGATACGATATGCAAAAATTACAAGTTATTCTCTGTAATCAAATAAAATGGGTCGTTAGACCTTAAAATCACCAAAGAAAAATGATAAAAATATGAGCACAGCGGATATAACGCTGTCAGTTTCAGTCAAAATGGCCCCAGGGCCAGAACATCGCCAAGAACCAATAGCACCTGACAAAAGTGCTGAAAATAACAATAGTGAAATCTCTAATGAAAGAGATAATATTGAAAATTCAGTGATAGTTGTTGAGACTGTTAATAACCAGAATTCGAATACAGAATGTGCTTCAACGAACACTGACATCAATTCAGATTCGACAACCCAAAGTGTACCAACTTGCATTACTTCTGACAATAAACAGGTGAGTTAACGATATAAGGAATCCATATAAATAAGATATGTATTAATAGAATAGAATATATAATACTATAAAATCATTTTAATCATTTATATATAGATGTATATGATATGTATAAGAACATTTATACATATATATGAAGATCATTTGAAATATATTATTGAAAGATATAATTTTTTAAGGATATGAATTTAAAAAAATAATATATATAATTATTAGTTTATATAATATTAATTTTTAAATTCTTTAATATTATTTATAGACAAAAATATATATATATATATATATATATTTTCCAACATTTTTAATCATTATATTATGTTAAAAATTTAACATAGATGTTTATCTTAATATTTATAACCTAAATTATAATATAAGTTTTTTAATCAATAATTTATAATCTATAATATTTTTTTAAATTCAAATTTAAATTATTTATAATATGTAATATATAATTATTAAATATATTTGTTCTTATACATTCAAATAAATTGAACATTTGAAATCCATAATAAATGTTTTAAAAGTTTTTATTTTAATTATAAATTACTTATATTAATTATACAGACAAATTTATAGAAATTAGTTTTATGAAAAGTTTTTATACTCAAAGTTTTTATAATTGATAATTTCAATATTATTTATAATAGCACAAAATATTAATGAATATTTTATACTTTTTCATGAGGAAATAATATAAAAAATTTAATAATCATTTATTTATTAATTGTTACATTTATATATATAAATGATAGTATAAAATATACATTAAATTTTTAAATATTGAAAATATAATTTTTATGATTAATATTATCAAATTTAAATTTTATAATATATTTCTGATATATTTATGTTTAATGCAACAGAATAGCAATTAACGTCTTTACAAAATATAATATAAACATAATAAAAAAAAATCAGTGATTGAATTAATTAATCGTAACGTAATTTAATCCTTAAAATAATTTATTATTTTAAAAAAGTGAAATAATATACATTCATAATTTATAATTATATAATATATAATTTTTATGTATAAATTTATGCAACTTTAAGTATACAATATAGATTGACAAAGAATAATGAATAAAGACATCAAAGGGCCCTTTACTTATTACGATCCTGGAATGGCCGTATTCTCAGTGTAATGGCGGCGGCCATGGTGAGAAGAGCGCGCCGCGCCCGCTCGTTACAATAGCATTTAAATCGGTAGCGTATTTTTGATACTGCCGATAATATTTCTTGTGAATAGTGATAGCATATCATCGGCTACGTTTATCATATACTCAAATGTGCAAAGTCTCTACGTAACGGTGCTATATTGTGGAACTTCAATTCGACGGAGCAGAGACGACTGCAACCGACCCAGGTGCCCTCTAAAAATATAAATTCCGTGCCGGCACTGCCCAGCAGATTTTTCCTTCGTCTGTAAGTCACCCCGGTATCTCGTGTCTCAATTAGCTAATCGCGACCCCCTATCGATCTCTGGACAAGCCCAAACTCATTCTTGGTGTGTGTCCTATTTTAATTTACGAGCGAAGGTAAACTCGCTATTGGCTATCCTTTTCGCATTTCCAAGGACTTACGAGTATTCATTAACAGTGCTTTCTAAATCTTCAAAGACGATTGGTTTGTATTGTTCGAAGATGAAAGCACGTATTAAATTTTTTGTTCTACCAAGAAAATTATTTAACATTATAAAACGAATGATAATTTTCTTTTTCTCTTTTACTTTTTTAAAGGGGGGGGGGGGCGAAGAATGATAAGAGTTTATTATTAACCTAACTGTGAAAACGTATAAAGTATTACATTGTATGTATGACGATTCACGGTCAATAAATTTGGAAAGGTTTGTTATCTCTATAAAAACTACATATTCTGGGATTAATCATTTTTAATTTTTTTATATGAAATATTGAAAAGAAATTTATTATTATATGTTTTGTCTTTTACAATATTTGTGTACTGTTTTAAGAATGAAGAAAGAAGACTGCAGTAGTCAATTATTTTTTTATGTGGGCAGCCATTCTGATAAGATATTTTGCTTTGAATGAAGCTAGTCAGGTTACCGCAAGGCAATGTTAGTCGAATTACTACGAAAATAAATGACACATCATGTATAATTTTTTGCAATATTTTCTACTTTATAACTTATAGGTGGAAAATATTCTGTAATAATAATATTCATGCATTATTTTGTAAGTAAATCAAATAAAAGTCTATATAGACTTATAATTTTTTGCTGTTATATAAACAGTTATGTACATTTTAGTACAATAATGTTATATATTATTTGCAATGATTGGTTAGTATTATAAATACAATGAAAAAAGAAAACATATTGTTATTAAAATATTAAAAACTTCAATAATTTTATATATAAAAATTAATGATTATGAGATAAATGAGATATATATTATATATATATCATTTTTATGATCAAAATATATATAGATTCATGTGTTTAGATAAGTTTAGAATAATATTAATTATGATATTAGTGTATATCATTTATATTAATATACTTTTTTCTATGTGGTCTTTATATTTCTTCATAAAATCCAATAAGTGAAACCTTAAATTTACTCTCTGAATCTATCTATATCTATGCTTATCTATCTTGTTGTCTAGTTTATATTATGGTGTTTAATCTTACACGTAAAATTAAATGTTTTAAAATAAATATATTTTATTTTATAAATTTTTTTTTGAAATATTTATGTGTGTTTATCAATTGTGATAATAAAATCATAGAAATTTTTAATAACAATTAACATTTTTGTAATTAATTAAATATAAAATATTTTATATTGAAAAAATTTTTATATTTTATAATTTTATAATATAAAATTTATAAGTTTTAATATAGAAGATAAATATTAAGACAATATAAAAATAATAAATAATATAATAAAATGATTTATGGGAATCATAAATGTCCTAAATATCCTTGAATTTCTTAGTATATCTTTAAATGTATTCCTACTTATGGTTTACTCCTAAAGTTTAGATTGAACTCTTGGCACACTTACCATATTTGAATCAACATTGCCAAATATGTTCTTGCACTATGTATAGGTAACAAACAAAGTATTCACATACATTAAATAATTAAAGCATTATAATATTTAAATTGAATTTGATATAATATTTATATAATATCAACAATTTATATATTTATTTATAAAATTAATATTATTTTAATATTGTAAGAAAATCTATTCCATTTTAACTTATATAATAGTTTTTGTTTAATAAGAGTATGTTTTTAATTTATAATTATATTATTTTTTTGATATTTTTTTATAATTATATTTAATATGATTTTTAACTTTTTTTATAAAGATGGTTTTTTATGTTCTTATAATATAATTACATATGTTTATAGTAAAACAAAATTTTTTAATTTTTAGGAAGAACCAGCTACTTTATCTACATTAAATGAAGGTGAACTACGTGCACTATTGGATGAAGCTATAACTTATAAGTGTCCAAAAGATCGTGAAGGAAAATCAAGTCTTTTTAAAGTAAGCTTACTAATAATTTTATTCCTTATATATATTATAATAATAATGTGATAACTTATATTTTAGGAGTTACTTCAAGAAGCAGAAGCTGATGAAACTGAGGAAGGTTGTAGAATAATAACTAATTCACGTTGTTTACCTGGATCAAATCGTAGAAGACATAAAAGAGATTCTGTATCTGAGAGATTAACACATGGAGGCTCATTACAAAATTTAGCACAACCTATTACTTCAGAATTTGATAGTAGTTTTGCTTATTTAACATCTGGATCTAGCTATACTTACGGAGGAAACAGGAGAAAAAATAAAAAATATACAGGATCTAATGTATCTGCAAGACAAAGAGAAGGTGGTTCATTACCCTCAAATGTTAATGCATCACACAGTCTTGCTTCATTGGCTAATTTAGATTTATTATTTGATAAAAAAGTATGTATATACATATATATATATATATATCAAACATTATTAATAAAAATTTTTAAGAATAAATGATTAATTTTTCAATATTTCTTTTTTTAAGAAGGGATTCTGTGAAGAAAGATCAACATATGATTGGACTAATAAAGAAAAATCTAAATCATTAGACAAACCATCATATAATAGTACAAAAAAAGAAGAAAAAGAAAAAGATAAAAAAGATACAAAAAAAGATTTGTGTGAAACTGAAGTTGAAGTACGTGAGAAACGAGGTAGCAAAGGAAAATACGGGACAAATGAAATGCTTGAATCCGATAATCCACCACCAGAATATAAGTCAGATTATATGGTGATTGATTTAGGTGATGCTGAGGTAATTTATAATTAAAATAATATATAATTGGGTAAAATAATTATAACTGTATGTTATATTTTCTTTATTCATATTTATTTATTTTGATGTTTATTATTTTAGGTGGGTACTATCAGTGACAGAAATGTGGGATCCACTTTAAGTGGGGTTCAGAGACCTCACGCATTAGACACAGAAGATGATGAAGGAATTGAAATGAAAATTATTGAACCTCGTAGACCTCAATATATACCACGCACTACTTTTGACATAGCTCAAACTCCTGTGGATACTACTATAGATTTTTCTCTCCGTGAACATAGCGGAAAGCAAGATAAATCAAAAATATCTGTTAATGGTACAGAAGTAACTGGATCCCTCTCTTTTCAAACTTTTAATAGTGTGAAATGTGGTATTGGTGGAAACAATTCTAATACTAGTCAGGGTAAAGTAATTCCAAGTTTATGCTCCATGATGTCTGCATCCTTACAAACACAAAATATCACAATGGGTAGGTGATATATTAATGAAAATTATTGATAAAATAAAATATTAAAATAATAAAAAAAACATTTTATTTTATATAATATTAATATTTATTAGATTTTTTATTTTTAACAAATTAAAATCTGTAAATTTTGCACAGAAGGTTCGAGGTATACAGCGCATACTACTGGATCTGGAGAAAAAAAATCCTTAGATGAAAATGGAAATCCAGTACAATATAATGGAGAACGAAAAAAACCTAGAAGAAAGCATACTCAAGAACCTAATGTTATTGTATATAGTGCTGAAAATGTTGAAGGACATCGCAACATTGATGATATTGAAATTTTAATTAATTTTATTGAAAATAAAGAATCAAAGAGCAAAAAAGGAAAGCCAGGTAATCCAGTAAGAGTAAAAACTAGTTCAGGTGCAAAACCAAGAAGCAGAGAAAAGGATACTAAAAGGGAACAGTTACCAGCCAAATTACAGAAGTCTAATTCACTTGAAGAAATATCTAAGACTAAACTTGAAGATCTTACAACAGAGAAAAGCATCAGTTCGAGTGGTGCCAGTAGTATATCGAGTCAACATGGTAAATATTATTTGTAAAAATTTATTATTTAAGTAATATTAAAACATTAAGAGTTTGTCATTTAAGTAATATGAAAATTTATTACGAAATTTATTTATGTTTGAATTTTTTATATTTATGCAAACGTTATATTTGAATTTTTTATGTTTGTATCAACAAAATTTATTTATCCTTATACTTGAACAGGTACAATCAATGTTGCCTTACGTCGTGCGAAACAAAGAAGCACGGGAGACCCAGCTATCGATAGTCGCGGTGATAGACGATCTTGGGGAACAGAAGAAGGTCAGTCTATATATTGTAATGATACCGGAGATGATTATGCTAGTCGTCGAAATTCCAATAAAAAAATCAATCCAGAGCCTGAACATGAAACAGAATTCCTGGTAGTTACGAAAAAGAAAAAAAGTAAAAAACAGAGAAGAAGTTCCAGTGGAAGTAGAGCGCAGAATTTAACAACATCTGGATCTTATCTTCAAAATTCAAGAGGATTCTCTAATGAATATAGAACACCACTTTCTCCTGAACTTAGAAGAAAATCTGCAAGTAGTATGCCACCAAGGTAATTAATAATAACTTTCTTTTAATTTCTTTTATATAAATAACAACATAAATATAATTTGCAATATAATTTATAAAGAAAATCAAGTATTTTATTATTATTTATATCATACTTTTATTAATTTATTTATTATTTGCAGTGATAAATCAGACAGTAGTGATTCTGATTCTGTCCATTCATTACCAGTCACATCAAACACGTCCAAACATAATTTATCAAAAATAGCTACCTCATCTGGTGGAACGCCGCAAGCTAGTTATGCGGATATAGCTCGTATGGCAACTATTAATATGACTCACAATTCAGTGTTAAATATGTCTACAATAGTTCCAAATATGTTAAATCCATCTTCATGGCCTAGTGTGCCACCTAAGACACCCTCGGAACCAGATAAAATTCCTCAAGATTATTATCCTAGCTTAGACGAATTACAACACTCCGATAGAAAAACAAGGCAACATAATTTCACCCATTCAAATCATATTTTAAACTTAAGTTTTGAAAAACCACTTTCACCAACTTTGACAAAAATGAAAAATTCAACAGAAAGAAAAAAAGCTGAAGCTCAAGAAGAAGCTATTAATAAAAATATACAAGTTATTAAATATGTACAAGATATTGAAAAAATGCGTGAAAATTTAACACAACAAGAACAAAAAACTGTAAATTTTAATAATCATAACACAACATCGAACGAAGTTTCAGTAACGAACACAGTGCCATCAAAACTTGGCAGTGCAATAATAAATTGCAATCCTGATTCTGATAACAATAATTCCAGTTGCAACAATGTTAATAATAAGGAGACAGTTGTAAATACAAGATGTAATAATCCTCGAGCACGCCGAGGAGGTTACACACAAAATAATCAAAATGTACAGAATCAAGTACCATACGAAGATCAACATTTTAAGAAAGTTGGATATACACTTTACGATGAAAACACAAAAAAACAGAATATTGAAAATTTTAATATACATTGTGAAAATAAAAATATTTTGGGTACTGGTTCAAATGATGAAATTGAATCGCAAAAAACCAATGTAAATAATCCAAAATCAGTGCAAGAAGTGCAAAATATTGATTCAGATGCTAAGTTGACAAAAAATGAAAAATCGACAAAGACTACAAAAGAACCAAATATTAATATTAAGCATGAAACAATTAAATCAGGAAATGCACATTCTGTAAATTCGAAACAAGAACAACAAGAAGATTCTAAATTGAAAAAAGCAAAACAAAATTTCACAGATAAAGATCAAACGCAAAAAACAGAATCACAAATATCTAATAAACAGAAAGTTTCGAGGCCTGCAGTTATATTACTAGATGAAACTTCATCAGATGTTACTAAGAATAGTGAGTTGCCAACAGAACTTAGATTCGGATTTGAAATTAACGAACAACTTTTATTATCAGAAGATTCGACGACCGAAGAGACCTCAAGTGCCACTTCTGTATTTCCTTCTGTAGTTCCACCACTTATAAACAAACCACCTTCTAATTTTGATAGATATCCTCCAATATTTGATAAACACATGAGATGTGATAAATTTACGCCTAATTTCATGCAATCTCCAAATACGCATGTAACTCAACAATCTTTGCATCCGGTGATGGTACAACGATTACCGTGTATGGGTTATCCTCCAAGATTTCCTCCTCCTACATGTCTACCACCACCACCTACACCTCCGCCAGGAATAATGGAGAAATATCATCATCAACCAAAAGAAGATTTTTCTATGCTTTATGTAGCACCTGAAGAAGACGTTAATATACAAACATACAATCATGATAAAATCGTCTCATTTGTTGGTTTAGGTAAATATATTTTATTTTAGAGTTTTATACAATGTATTTTAAAATTGATGATTAATCGTTTGAAAACAATCGAAAATATTTATAAAGTTTCGATCGTTATAATCATTTTTAAAATAATTGGCTTGTAATATTTTTAATATAATTAGCATCTTCAATAACGATTTATGATTAGATTATAAATAGGAAATATATATGTTTTATAGTATTCAAATTATTAATTATAATATAATAAATAATAAAATAAATTATTAATAATTTATAATAATTCAAAATCTTCTTATTTGTCTCTTTTTGTTGATATAGCATGGGACGCTGTTATGAGAGAAATGCCAGTAACTGCAGGTGGTCGTATACAGTTCTACAGTGGTCAGTGAAATGGGCACTAAGAAATATGGGGTAAATAACACATTAACGTTTTTGTACCACAAAATTACCTCTATTACAAGTTATTCGTTATAAAACTGTAAACAGCCAGAAGAGTCTGCTAATTAATACAAGATCGAATATATATCTAAATACAAGCAAATCTGATCGAGCCTGTATCAAAAAAGTTACATTAACTTTTGGTTTCGATCGTCAAAGCTGTACTAATTTTTGAGTCACATCATCAATGATAATTCTGTAAAGCCAATTGGCGCAAAATGTGCCTCTAAAGCTAATGTATATAATAGTCAATCACCTGAAAAAGACAAGGCTTATAAATTGTATGTGTATGTTCTGATTGTACATACATTATTAAATTACAAGGTACCTTTGAGAAGGTTGTAATGCAATACTTAAGTTTCAGTATTGACATTTGATACAATTTGACTGAAAATTCGTGACACATTTTGCTTCTTCAAAGCATAAATATTAAATTTCTTGTAAAAAATGTGAAAATTTAAGTAGTCTTATATAAGTTTCAAAAAAAAAAATAATAAAAATAAAAACAGATTGCTTTTTGGACCAGAGTTATAAAAATATTACAATTGTGAAACAAAAAAGAGTTTAAAAATTAACTGAAACATGATCATCATGAAACAGATTTTTCGAAAACTGCATGTGCTGTGACAATGGTTAATGCTGATGCCTTTAAAGAATAAGAAATACATCTTAGACCATTGTAATAAAGTTTAAAGATAGTTGAAAAAATCCTGTTATGTTAACTATAGCAAATTAAGATCGTCCATTGGAAATATTATTAAACTATATAATAATTATCTTAAATAGTTACAAGCAGAGATGATCTTAAAACAACATCTTGAAAACGGGGATTGTTGCAGCCATCAGTGAGTCTTCAAGGAAAACTTTAAAAAGATTAAACATAAAAATAGTGGTTGCTAGATTGTACTTTATTTAAGACAAATACTAAAGAAAAGTAAAGAAAGTTATAAAGATGTGTGAAGTGTAATGGAAATAGTGAATGTAAGTGTGTTATTAAACACGTGTAAAATATTTAAAAGTAGTGTGATTGACTTACAACTTTAAGGAGTGGTTTCTTCCAGCCGCGACAGATATTAGTTTACGAAATTTAAAAGAAGGAAAAAAGAAAGAATCATAAAAACTTTGATTTTTGCAAATATTGCGCTCAAGATCATAAACTGGTTAGAGACAGTGAGAAAAGTGCGAATGTGTTGGAAAAAAAAAAACAAAACAAAAACGCTAAATTTTTACACAGACTCGCTTATTTAATGAATAATTAACTATTAATTATTGGTAATGATAATTATAATAAAGTACTTGCTTGTGATCATAAAGTATGATGGTATGAATGCGTATAGTGCATCTAGATACTCTACTAGCTGATGTCTAGTTTAGTTTGAATATTTGTGTCTTGAATTCTTTTGGAATTTTTCATGGAATTGTGTTATCCTCTGAATATGCAAAAAAAAAAGAAAGTAACTAATACACTTTATGATTGTTAACGATTTACAATAAGAAAAAAAACTTAAACGAGTAGTTAATCAAAAAAAACAAAAAATGAATTTAATATGATTCTTTTTATGACGATATTATTCGTCAAATAGGAAGACTACCTCCCATATATTTTACTTTTCGATAGATGATCAAAATAGTGACTTTCTGAATTGAATGAAAACCTCATATATTTGAAACCAAAAACATAAATAAATAAAGTTTACAGAAATTTATCACCTTCGAATACAATAAGAAAAAAACTAATTAATTATCATAGACAAGTTTCATATGAAAGAATAAAAGTGTATTTGTCTACTTAGATTCTTATAATTAATAATTATTATTATTAATTATTATTAATTATTATTAATTATTATTAATTATTATTAATTATTATTGTTGTTATTACTATTATTATTGTTATCATCATCATCACCATCATCATCATCACCATCATCATCATCATCACCACCACTACTACCACCATTATCACCATCATCATTATTATTAATAATAATCATCATCATCGTCGTCGTCGTCGTTGTCATCATCATTGTCATCATCATCATCGTCATCATCATTATCATCATCATCATCGTCATCATCATCATTATCATCATTGTTATTAATATTAATATTATCGTTATTATTATCATTATTATTAATTATTATTATTATTAATCATTATTAATTATTATTATTATTAATTATTATTATTATTAATTATCATCATTATCATCATTTGCATCAT
>NW_025220865.1:2697440-2702201 GCF_014066325.1 Apis laboriosa
TTAATTATTATTATTATTATTAATTATTATTATTATTATTTTTATTATTATTATTATTAATCAGAAATTAATCGTTATTAACGAATTAAGATTGGCGATTTTTGTTATTGTTTTTTTTCTCTCTTGAAATTGCACATTAGGACAAAATATAAATTTTGTTAATGTTTTTCAGTTTATTCAATAATATAACAGCTGGGCGTACAGCTTTCAAATGAATACATTTAAATATTTAACACGTATAGAAATTATTAATATGTGTTGGAATATACCTTGAAAAAAACATTATTCAATATTGTAAGTGAATTTTCAATAATCTGACACAAATGTATTGTCCTTTAATTTTGTATCATCGTATACGTTTAGTACAAATATATAAATTTTTTTTAGTACACTATACTAATATTTTAATCATTTTATATACACGCATTTATAATATACAATTAGATATTTCAATTTTTGCAAGAAATTTTCTACATCGAAAGAATCAGCTGTTTTTGAAAATTAAAATTTAAATTCAGATGCAATATGACTAATTTAAATTTATTTTTAATTGCAAGACCTTACTGCATCACATTATATTACGACAAATTGCGATAATTTTATTTATATGTTAAGTGGATGATGTTTCTTCAAGGTATTTCTATCCAAATGCAAGAAACTATTCAAAAAGTCAGGTGCTCCATCGCCTTAAAGTTAGTAGAGTGCATTATGGTTCAAATGACCATGACTGTTAAGAATCACACAAAGAGACTAGCACAGATGTACTTGAAAGAAAATAGGACCATATAAATTATATATCATAGCAAATTGGCAGCTATGCCGTGAAACGATATTATGTTCAGAAACACATGATTTAACTAATTCTGTTACAAATGAATGACGAGAGAAAAAGAGAAGAATGTATAAATATCAACGTGCAAGGCGATAATGTATGAATATCATATATCATATTCTTTTTTTGTATTTGTATGTACCAAATCAATAATGATCGACGAATATCATGAATATGTATGATTCTTTTGTTTTTATTTACTTATGGAAGATAAAAAAGAAAAACAGAAAACAGATTAATTTTGTTCAACAACAGGCTAATTGCATTTATCCATAAACTAGTAGTCTGTGCTATAATATAAATATGTATATGTTTCTCCTGTAAATGGATAATTAAATCCTAATTGGACGTAACGAAGTTCCAGAAACAAGCGCATTACTCTTGCACATCTCGTTCTCAGCTTGTATTATATCAATGAGATATAGATTCGATTGAATTGTTGAAGATGTAAAATTAATTTAAGGAAAGAAAGAAAAAAAAAAAAAATGAAAAGAAAACCAAAAAAGAAAAAAACAGAAATAGTTGATGTTATTTCCCATCTTAAATTAACTTACTTTTGTGAAATTCGCGTGTATATCAATTTATTCACGCGAATTCACGCAAATAAGAAGAAGTTTGCCGATTATTTCATTTGTGTAAATTTGGATGTTCACAAATTTTAACGGTCGTCTATGGAATTCATCAGAACTGTTTTTTGCGGATTGATACAATTGTTTGCGTCTAGGAATTACGTGATTATATTATATAATCATACGAATAATTAAAACATTTTTGGGAATGTTATTGATCTAAAAGTAATCGATTTTATTCGTTTTTTCAGAGATTGGATTTACAGACGCGCTTCCAGTTGAAGAAGCTTTCCAAAAATGTTTAATGTATTCGTGGATTATTGCTCGAGATGAAAACTTAATTATCAGAGAGGGCGTGTTGATAGTGTTCAAAGAAGTAAAAAGAAGAAATAACGATTAAATAATGATTGAGAGACAGAGGGGAGAGAGAGAGAGAGAGAGAGAGAGAGAGAGAAAGAAAGCGAGAGCGAGCGAGTGAATGAAAGAGAAAGAGAGAGAAAGGTATCCGACGATCTCAGTGTTAGCCTTGTATCACTGTACAATTTGTTATTCAGTGTAAAACAGTTTTTCTGTAATGTATATACGTATATTAATAACTATTATTAATTATTATTAATGATTACAATGAAGCTATTCGATTAACTATTAATTGTACTTGCTGATTATCGATAACAATTATACGGAGAAACCAGAAGCTAATGCGAGTGCTTATGCGTGTATAAAAGAAAAAAAGAAAAAAAAAAAAGAATATTTTGCGTGTATGGTAAAAAGGCTGTGCTGCCCAGCTGAAAACAAACAAAAGAAATGAAAAACAATGGAACACTGGAGAGAGGATGTTGTTGCCAACGTTTAGTATGTTGCCAAAGTTTTTCCCTTTTATGGGTATAAAAATGCAGTATAAAGTAATATTCGAGTTCCTTTATTTTTATCTTAATTTCTTTTCGCGTAGTGAAATTGGCAAGACGTCAATTAAAAAGTATTCAATGAATTGAAAAAAATAATGATTCTCGAATGAGTTTATGCATTTTATATATATTATATAACGTATCGTATTATCTGCTGTTTACTTAGCAATTAATATAATTAGTGTATAGATAAGTATTGTGATATACGCATAAATAATCGAATAACTGTTGTTTTCTGTTTTTCTCATCAGCTAAGAAACCAAAATAAAAAGGGATAAAAAAAGTATGAAAAAATATTTTCGAATATTACTTGCATACTGTATTTCGCCAGTGATACGTATTCAGATGATAAATCGTTTAATAATGGCAGAAAAAAAGAAAAGAAAAAAAACTTATCGGATATACGAATGATATAAAGAGAAGAAATCTAAACAAGAGTTTGAAAAACAAAAAAAAAAAAAAAAAAAAAAAAAACAAAAAACCCCGATTTATTCTCAGGATGCGTAAACACAGTGGCTATTGCTTACTATTTTGTTACTAACGATACTGAGAACTTTAGATTCATGCAAAGTTATCATGGACCATGGATGTAAGAGTCATTGCCATGGATTGAACAAAAGATGAAAATATGCGGTGAGTGAAAAAGAGAGAGAGAGAAAGAGAGAAAGAGAAATAAAGAGAGTGTAAAAGAAAAAAAATGCATGAGTGTGAGGGAGAGAAAGAAAATGATAAAGTGCGTGAACATGGATTTCAATGCTTCTTCTTACAAGTGAGAACGAAGAAACAAATTATTGTCCTCCTCAAATAATTATTCATACTGAGAGAAAAATAATGAGAAAAGCGCGTAGTGTCGCCATTTGGCCTTTATGCTGTTCTATCTGCGATTTCATACAAGCTTGCGTCGATACTGTGATATAATAAGTCGCTCTATTTCTTCGTGATCTTTTTTCCCTTTTTTCTTTTTCTTCTATTCCTTTAGTCGTGTGCGTATAAATACATACACAAAGAAACAAATCCAATATCAATATCAACAGGTCGTAGAAACGACAAAAATTTCTATAAGATTCATCCTTCGATACGTATGTACGAATATATGTTGCATGAAAAAAAAAAAAAAAAATAAGAAAAAAAAGAAAAAGCAATCATGAATGAAATGTGAGAAATCGGATCGATATCCGTCTCCTGCGTTTAATTTGTAAACGATTTGAAGTGCTAGTAACGCGGTGTGTTCAACTCGCAATCGCAGAGGCTAAATATATATTGAATAAAAAGGAAATGGAAAGAAAAATCAAAGAATATGGTATATATGTAAGTTTCAACAAGTGCATTGAGAATATATACAAAAAATACACGTTACGATCTAACGAGAATTATGGGATTCAAGAACAAATAAATTATAACTTCGAAGATATCCATATTTTTTTTTTTATCTATTTTTTTAACATTATTTCTCTTTCTCCTTGCTGAGTTGCACGGCACGTCTTATTTTTTATATAGATTTCTTTTTTTTTTCTCTCTCTCTCGTACGATCGTTTCGTAAATTTTAAACTTTCTCTTTAAATACTTACGAAGAAGGTGAATTCTGCGGTTATCAGAGGAGGGTCAGAGGTGAAAATGAAAGTATATCGTGCAAAATATATGGTCGAATAAATAATAAAAAGAGCGTCGTTGTATGAATGCTTGTATGAATATATTTGAAAAGGAATAATGTTAAAAAATTTTTAGATAATTATTTTTTAGATAGTGGCACCCGAAGTCTTAGAAGCTATTTAATTCTTTTTTTTTTTTTTTTTTTTTTTTTTTCTTCGAACATCTCGATGTGTGCACTACTAACGATTCTGTATCAAGTCACTTTTATATTCTGTTTTAGATAATCATGAAATCGACGTTTTCTCGTCTGACTCTTGTGGTTAGTTACTTAAAATAATAAAAATAACGAAGAAAAGAGAAATAAAAAGGTATAAAGAAAAAGAAAGGAAGGAGAAACAAAGCAACCTTATATAAATCTGGCACATTCCTTGATATATTGTTTTCGGGAGAAAGAATATTTTCTCGTCTCCGTTTTTTGTAGATGTATGAAAAAAAAAAAAAAAAAAAGAAAAAAAAGAAGTCGAATTTATTTTTCAAATTTGTTTTCCTTGCAACAAAATTATAAATAATCGTAAAAAAGGATTTTGTTACTTACCATTTATGTATATTCAATCAATTTTAATGTATGTATATATGTATGTATGCGATAAATAGAGTTTTTCTTATAAAGAGAGTATTGTTAAGGAGACGCAGTATAGAAAGATGGAAAAAAAAGGGAGGGGGGCAAATGGTGATACAAATGCGCCAACGAGATGCGACAGAAAATTACGTTTACACTAATAAGACGCACGTTGCGATTTTATAATTATTATTATTTTGTTCCATCTTTCATTTGATGTTGAACAATTTTTTTTTTTTTTTTTTT
>NW_025220865.1:2702419-2782492 GCF_014066325.1 Apis laboriosa
TATTATTATTATTATTATTATTATTATTATTATTATTATCATTATTACTACTACTACTATTACTATTATTATTATTATTATTTATATTATTATTATTATTATTATTATTATTATTATTATTATTTTTGTTTCTAGAATGTAATAAAAACATGCGTTTTTACATTGGTTGCACCCAACATGCACTGAATGCAACTTCTTCGGTTTGATGACCCGTCTAAATGCTGTTACATTGTTGTATATTATATTTAAAAGAAAAACGAAAAAAAAGAAAAAGAAAAAAAAAGCATTCGAAAATTTGTATTTATTGCAATGAGTACGACCAATGAGTACGAATTTTCTCTGCCTTCGTTAGTTTTCAACTGTCCTGCGTAAAAAAAAGTTCACCAGTAAATTTTGTTGATCATCATTGAAATGTTATATATATATATATATACATTACATTTACACATATGTACATATACATAAATCTATACATGTGTATAAGTATTAGTGTGTAGAAAGACGTTTCTATCATTTGTACAACAAACGATGATTATTATCATTATTTTATTATCACTACTATTATTATTACTATTAGTATTAATGGAAAGGATCTGTTGATAGCGTGTATTTCAAATTTTCGCGCGCATTTTGCTGAGACTTCAGATCAATAACTTTCCCTTCTCTAAAATATATTAAAAATCTCGGATTTTATTTCATTGATCATTATTCATTATTTATCCCGGAAGACAAGGAACTTCAAAGAATGTACATTATCTTGAAAATATAACTATTTTTCTAGTTATTACACTATGTAGAAATACGAATTTCGCGGGTCGGACATTATTGTTTTTTTATAAAACGCGGTAGAGCGTAAAAGGAATCATCGTAATTAGTAAAACGAAATTATACTATATCGATTATGTCAATCGAGCAATATATCAGTGTTGCTTCTTTATTTCTTTTTTTTTTTTTTTGTAAATATAGCGACAATAAAAGATATCATTAAAGAAAGAAAAAAAAAAAAGAAAAGCAAGTGCGAAGCGAACCAATTAACAGCAGAGGTTAGAAGAAGAAGAAAGAAGAACGAGAAGAGCATGATTACGAAATAAATTAGACTGATTATTTTCTTGATTTTATTAGTAATAAATGTTAACAAGAGCGTATTGCGAAGCTTGAAAGAAAACAAATGCAATCACTCGTTAACTTTTTTTTGAAAGAACGAAATGTTTTTTTTGTCTCTTTTCTTTTTCTCTTTTTTTTTGTACAGGCAAGAGAAATATGTTCTTATTTTTGTGATTCAGTATTGGAAAAATTTGTAATTGTGTTTTCTTATGATATACGTGATATTAAATAAGAGTGTATGAATTAGAGCGTATAAAAAGAAATAATTGAAATTTTGCATTGTGTGAAATATATATATATATATATGAAAAAAGAGGAAAGAAGCAAAAGATGAAATTTATGTTTAAAAATTTTTTTTACATTATCGTCTTTTGCGAACTCGAGTTACGAGAAAATGAACGAATAATTGTTAAAATAATTTTCTGCCATGCCTTCAATTATCTGATGTCGATGTTATTTGATTGCTTGGCATTAAATGATATCACTTGCGCTACAAAGTTGAGAAGATCACTTGTTTTTTTTATTGGTCCCTTATTATCATCACATTTTGATGTTTCATTTGACAAATATTTTTAAATTGTTTTCATTTTTTTTATTCTTTTTACAAATCATATTTGATTATGATAAAATTATTATCGAATTATTTAAAATTAATTGCAAAAAAATCTTTATTCTAACTTTTACATTAAAAATTATAATTTTAATCAATTCTTGTTGTAGATTTTAGGATTTTTTTTTTAATAATAATTTTTACTGGCTATTGTTCTTTAATAATAGAAATTCTTTAATAGATATTATAACGTTACAAATGTTTGTTAGTAAATAGAATATGGAAGGCTAAATGTAACGTTTTTCTTTCTGTCTCGAGATACAAAGAACGGTTAAGTGTTATAACATATATTGAAACAGCTTCAGAAGGTCAAAAAAAAAATATACATGGAACTGTTTCGACTGTCTTTAGACAGTCAGGAAAAGATACAAATATGGAATCGACGAACTCTACCATGGATTTGGCTTATAGTTGTGAGTATTAAGGACTTGTATCAAAAAAATTAAAAAAAATTATTACAACATTTAAATCAAAAAGTGATAATATTTTTTTTTTAAATAAAATAGTATTATTATTCTATTCAGTTTATAGTGAAAGCTCAAATTCTTCAATAAGTTTAAACAAAGCGATGCTTATGTCAGTCGATGATAATACGTTAAATTCTAACAATAATAGTTGTTATCATTCGTATGTCGAAGAACAAAATGAAACGTTATTTGAACACACCGATAGCACAAGTTTAAAACCTTTATCCAATTTTACGATTAATTCGAACTCGGAACAAGAAAATTCAGATAATTTGGAAGATACACAACATACAAATATCGAAGAAGAGAATCATGAAGGATATATCCCATTAAGAACGTTGTTAAGAAACATGTTTGAGGAAATTTTAGGAAAGTATAATGGAATCACAAGACAGTCAAATGTAAGTTCGATTAACAGAAGTTCAAACAGTGACAATTCAATGGATAATTGGGACAATGCAGATGAAGTAAATAATAATCTTTTAATTTGTCAAACACAAAAATCTAATAATATTGTTATAACTACTATCGATAATGTAAAAGATCCTGATAAAATTATTGGTTTATCTTCACAGCATATATTAGATTCTAGAAGCATAAATACAATATTAGAAAATTCCAATGAAAGTTCTAGTAATTCACAGATAAATGATAGTTCTAAATGGTCTGGAAGATTAATAGACAAATTGAGAAATTTCACTTCTCACAGAAGAGAAAAAAAATATAGAAATCATATATTTATTACCAGTGATATAAGCAATGAAAGTATATCTTCGAGCATATCAGGTGATGTTAAAAAAGTAACCGAAGAAATTTTTCAAAAGGCAAATAATTTATCAATGGATGATTCTTTAAAATTAAAAAGTAATAATGCAACACCAAATAATGAAAAAGTAAAATCTCCAATAAAAAAAAAACGGAGAAGTGTATCTTTACCGAAATATATGGAAGGTTAGAATTATTATGATAAATGTATTTACATCATTATTTTTATGATTATAATTTTTATTATATGATTATAATTCTTCTTTAGATGAAAATACTGAACGACAAAATGAGAAAATATTAATTAATAATTCACAAAAGAGTTATACACCACCCTATATAAGAAATAGATCAAATTATATAAGTACATCACCGATTAAACCAGTAAAATACTTAAGGCAATATTTTGCGAATTTAGATAATAAAAATAATAAAAGTAAGTAATTTTAATAAATAGATTTTAAATAATAAATTTTTAATAGGAAATTTATATCTTATCATAAAAATTAATGCAATAACAATTTATTATTAATACGTATCTAATTTTTTTTGTTAGAAAATATAAAGCGGTCGCCAAAGCTAAATAAATATATAAGAAGACACAGAATACCTTATATACGTGTAATACCTGCTACACCAAAATAAATTATGAATATATATAAGTGGAATTTATTTTAACGTAGTAAGAATTATGCATATATTATTACTGCTTAAATTAACATATGTATTAATACACATATGTATTAATAATTTATTTTAAAAACAAGAAAGTTCTTAAAAAAAAGCTATAACATATTTTTAATTGTGATTAAGAATATGTTATTATATTTATATTTTATATTTATATTTCTTTCTTTATTTAATTTATTATTTTATATTTATATTTATTTATTTTATTTATATTTATATTAATTTATGAAAAGATATTTTATATTTATTATATTTAATATAAAGATATTTTTAACTATAATTAAGAATATATTTATATTCCTTCATAAAATCATTAATGTATATCTTTTCATAAAAAAGTAAAAGAAAATTTTTTAAATGAATTGTTAGATTATTAAGTTCTAAATAAATTGTTATAAATTATATGGAAATAGATAAATTCGTAATCATTCTTTGCACAATAATTAAAAAGTACCCTAAAATATATATGCATAATATTAAATGTGTTCAATTCATCCTATATTTTATATTCGTGCATCAAGATCAAAATAAAAAAATCAAAAAATGAGAGAAGGACAGAAATAAGTTAAAAATTGTAGAATCAATGCCAGTGTCGCAGATGAAACAAAATAAAAAGAATAAATGATAAGAAAAGAATAAAGATAAATAAAAATTGATCGTTAACGCCATCTATTGTCAATGATATCTCTCTAAGAACAACTTAAAATAGAATAACAATTGAAAACAAACGCTATCTTTTTAATATCAAAAAGATTCTGCAAAAATACTCAAAAGATAATGCAGATCATCAATTTCTATTCTTTATTTCTAAAGAAATATTTTTTATAATCAATAGATGGCGTTGAACATCAATTCTTATTCTATTTCTAACGTCCCACTATTTGCTTTTCTTATCTACGTGTTTGTTTCATCAGTGGCATTCTGAAGATGGCGTTGATTTAACAAATTTTATTCTATCTTTATTTTTATCCTTCTTACACTAATTGTATTTCTGTTGCATATTTATTTTGCAAAATTTATGTAGTCAATAGATGACTCTGATACCCAATTAACTTTATTTTTCTTTATTAACTAATTAACTTTATTAACTTATTAACTAACCTTATTAACTAATTAAAAAATAGAATGATTTCTAAAAATTTCTATTCGAGTTCTGTTTAACGAAATAATTTATCAAAAATCATTTATCGATTATCGATTAATTAATCTATTTTGTGCAGAATTAATGATAATTAAAATTAAATTAGATTATAATACATAAAATATATTTTTATTAAATATATATGACTGGAATATTTATATATATAATAAAATAATATATAAATAGTATATAAAAATATAAGAAAAAATATATATAACGAAAATTGTATATTTTAATCGTACTATATTTCGAATAATTCTAGTAAATAATTAAATTTAGATACAATAAGTTCAGGTTAGAAATTACTGGTCAATTTACGACGACAGAGACATCGAGTTAATTGGTAAAAAGGCGATTGACCCGAGGTAGACAGAGAGACAGAGGTCACCATCCTTCGAAACAACACATCCTTCAGTGACTTCCGGTGTGCCGCGTATGTTTATGAATCATTTTGATATTTCTATATCAATGTTCTTACTCGTCTTTTTATTTGTTTTTACGTAAGTTTCACACGCAACAAATAATTTATTCGCATATTGAAATAATGGAATTTCCAGCTAAAATTTTTGACTTATATATACTGTTGTGACCAAACTTCGGCAAATTTATATATATATATATATTTCTAAATAAAAATGAAGAAATGAAATTTAAAATGAAAATTTAACTCATTCCAAATATACTCCATTAATATATTTTTTGGATAATTGATAATAAAAGATATTATTAATAGGTTAACCAGCCCATAAATGATTTTTGAAAGACCTTGTAATTCATGAGGAATCTATGATGGACGATCCCTGCCAATGTATCGTCTGGTGTCAAGTACTCATTGCAAAAAATGATCATCCTACTGAAACATCCTACAAATGTCCATCTTATCGTGAAGAAACAGTTATGCGAAATAAAACGCTAAGAATGCTATGTAAGTAATTTTATCCTTATAAAAGTTGTAGTACATAGTAACAAAAAATAAAATATGAAATTGTTCTTATTACATTTTTCATTAAAAATATATTATTTCAAATCTAAATTCTTTAGATTCTTCGTATCGACTTATCTTCATTCTGCTACAATAACCAACAAAAACATAGTTATAAAAACATAAGATATTCGACTAAAATGTTATTATTAAGAGATAAATATATTTTTTGTCTATTCTATAATATGTTTCATATAACCTGGATAAAATAGAAAATAGAAAATAGAAAAAAATATATACTTTAGAAAAAAAATTAGTTTCAATTATGACATAATACACAAAACTCATTTTAAATTTAGGTTAGGTTTAATATTCCATCGATTTTCACATATTATCATTAATAATAACATTCGAATAATGATATAACCTCAAAATTACAACTTTTTTTTCTAATTTTAAATTTCATACGTATTATAATAAGTACTTTTCATATTATTCTATAGATTATTCTCATATTTCCATTTTTTCTCTTATATTCGTATGCAATTCTATCTTTCTCTTATAACAAAAGTTATATTATATATATTATCTGTTGCGTTAATATTTCCATACGTTTTCTAGCTAAATACGTAATTTCTCATCAACTACTTCATTTAACAAAAAGCAATTTTATAATTCATATTGGAGAAGTGTCGAGTTAGCGCCAGAATTTGCCGTGGTTCCGGTGTTGTATTTCCTGAGGACACCCACTTGTCTTTGGCAGGATGAACTCATCGCGTATATCTCTTGTTCTAACGCACTTTTATCTTGCGGGAAATGGCTGGTCGTTGGCCCACGTTATTCTTCTCAGATATTGATATTGATATAATGTCCCTGTGTTGTGTATATCGTAGTTAATCATTGTTCATATAGTTGTTTTTTTCATTTTCTTTTTTTCTTCTTTTTTTTAATTATCTTTATTTAATTATTAATTTAATTAAATATCTATCTTTTTTCAACATCCGAATCAATTTATATATATAATGAATAATTTTCTATTATATGCAATAAATTATATTTTAGGATATATATATTATGTGGATTTTTATAGTTTTATAAAGTATATTTATTTATAAATTTATATATTTTTGATAAAGGCAATTTTTGTATTAAATTAATATAGCTATTTGTGCATAGTAAACAAATGACATAATCTCATTTAAGATTACATAGACGTAACCTCATTTACAAATTTCGTGCTTTCGTATAAAAATTAATATGATCTATTGATATTTACTATTGCAAATTACCAATTTTTGTTGATCAACTTTATATTTATGAATTATATCAAGATTGAAATATATTTAAATTATTGAACTTGTTTTAATCATAATTGTAATACTATGATAAGATTAAAAATATATAATGTAATTTCAAAAAATTCAAATAAATAATCCCAATACAAATTTATTAACAAATTAATAACATAAAAATTGTTAATTCAATATTTATATATTCGTTCTTTTTTAATAATATTTTTATTTTATTTTAATAATTTTATTTTAGAACAAAATAGATACAATAATTGTAAATTTTTTTTAATTTATCAACTTACAAAAAATAAGACAATAGATAATATATATTCTCTATTTTTATAAAAAATTAATATTATTCTTAAAGTGATTTTTGCAGTGGATTTCCATTAGCTTGTAAAATACGAAACTATTCAAGGTTTCAACCAAGGCTCTAAATTTTGAAAGTAAAAGAAGGTAATTTGATGAAAAGTTTGCAAGAATCATTGCTATGTGTGGGTGTTTCGAATGTGTAAAGACAGGGTCGAACATGGATAATTGATATCCATGGTTTTTTAGTGGTCAATTAAATGGAACATTTTTAGTTTTCTTTATAATGCTATTCACTGCTCCTTGAATTTATAAATAGAAACGGGAGCAGTTGAAACATAGTGGGTATTTTCAGTTGAATGAATAACACAAGAAATGGAATAAGTTACAATAAAATGAACATTTATTTATTTAAAAAAAATTGATAATAATAATTATTTTATGAATCTATAAAATTATTTCAAAAATTTTAAAAATTAATCTGAATATCAGTAATAAATGAATTGTAATATTATTTTTTTACATATATTGAACAAATTTATTTGCTTTAAATCTAAATAGAACATTAATAATAAAATGAGTTATTAGTTATTATTGTTTCAAAAATTTTGTTTAATTCATCTTTGAAGAATTTAAAAAAATTTTTTAAATCTTGATATAAAATATAAAAGCTTTATTTATATATGTACAGAATTGAGATTATGAATTGTGACATTTGTATATTGCAAATATATCCACAATTATACATATATTCAAAGTATAAGCAGGCAGAAAAGAAGGTCTACATTATGTTCAAATATTCATGTGTAAAATATATATATATATATATATATATTTTGCAATTCTTTTAAAATAAGCTAGGATTTCGTCATCGAATTTCTATGGTGATCAGATCACGATTATATTAGGAATGTAGATGATGAACAAAATATTTGTTATGCTTGATTTTTTCAACTAAGGTTTACTTTAACAAATATTAATTCAAATTAAAAATATTAAAATCAAAAATGAAAATCAAATTTTTTATAAAAATAAATAATATTTATTAATATATTTATTAATATGTGAAATCTAATATATTTTTAATGAAGATTATATTTCATAAGATTATAAAATTGAAAATTAAATATTGTGTCATTCTAACAAAAATTGTTATTTCTCTTTTTTATCAAAGATGTACATTTTAATTATTATTAAAGATAGACAATATTAATAAAATAGAAAATAATAGCCTTCATTAAACCTTAGTGATAAAATAATAATAATAATATGACAAATATTAATAAAATAACAATAAAATTTATTGCATGACACATTGAAATATAGAACACATAAGGATATAATGTAGCTTCTGAAGAGAGACAACAAGCGTGGTAGGGATATATCAGTGTTTCCCAACCTTTTTTGATTCATGCTCCATTTCAATATCTCAAAAATTTGTATGCTTGTTTTAACAATAATTCATTAAGTTCTGAAAAGTATAACTTAAATATTCTGCCCTGCTTAATTAAAATATCCAACTTCATTATTTATCATTTTTTTATATTTTAAAATATATCAAAATATTTGCTCTACACGTTCTTTAATTTTTAAATGAAGTTACAAATTTCTTTATAATGATCTATAATCTGGTCTAATTTATTTTTCCTAAAAATGACGTAAAGAAAATTGTAAAATTTTAAATTTCTTCTATGTTTTGAAATATTAGATATTACATTTAAACCAAGCGGTATTTAATTTTAATTAATTGTTTCTCTAAAATATCGAGATGGCCCCTCTGTGGCTTACTCCCCACGTTGGGAAACACTGGAATACATGGTGGGTCGAAAGTTGAAGGAAAGTAGCGCCAGTCGCCCGCGGTACACCGTACGCGTGAGGGCTGTCCGCGTCGTCTTTCTTCACGGTGTATAAACACTGCCATTCGTTTTACTCACAACTGTCACAACCGATTAAGTGTGATCGTGAACGTGACCGGTATTCATGATAATCCGGTAAGAGTCGTTATATTCTACGATAAAAGTATATGTTGCGAATTTTTATGGTTAGAAATGCGCGATTCTTGATCGAAATACCATCAGAACGTACGAGACAAAGATCGTTGTTTCACGATATCTTTATACGCGACACGGTGACGATGGTTAGTGTCGTTCGAACTATATTGTGAATTTCACCGTGTGTTTCGACGATGGATTTTATTCGAACGTGACTTTATTTCCTCTTGTTCAATATACGTGATTGTGAGAAACTACTATAGTGTATTCACGTGTATGCACTGAACCGTAGAAGTGGCTTTCTAATGTCTGATAAATTGTTGCCGAAATAAATTAAATTTGTTTAGTCTCAAAAGATTTCTTGTTTAAATGGGACTTGAATGTGTTCGATCTCTATATCTGTGTTTTTTTTCTTCCTTTTTTTATGCCAGACATTACTCGAGCCTCCCTAGGGATCGTATCCTTTGTGATGCACGTGCTTCCATTTTATCGTGACAAACTTCAGCTTGGTGGGTGACTAAAAAATTGTTGAACTGTCTCCTCTGGCTACGATTTATATTCGTTTATATTCATTTTACGGTTTTACTTTTCAATTGTTGCAATTATATTTTCTCTTTAAATTATACTTTTATAGAATTTAAAAATTAAAGTGATTTATTGTTCGACAAATTTAAATATGAAATTTATTTAAATATAAATAAATTTTATAATTCATCTTAATATTGAAAAATTCGCGAATTAACCTAATAAATCGTGTATTATGACTATCTTGCCGCTAGTGGTAGTATGATAATTTGTTATCTTCGACTATGGCAGCCATTTCCGTTCGTGGCGCGTTACTTTGCGTCGATGTTCAAAATTAGCCCTATCATGTTAACCTGAATAATTTATATGGTCGTAGTAAATTCTTTGAATCTTTTTTATACTATCAATATTATTCATATGCTATTCTTCTAAGATGAAACTTTAAATCTTTGCATTTGAAAAATAGATGAAAATCCGTAATTAAACGAAACTTTTTTTTAATCAATGAAGTATATTATATTCAAAACTATACGTGTTCATTTTTAGAATTCTCAGAATGTTATTCCAACTTGACGAAAAAACTTGTCTTATTGGAGTTTAATTTTAGCCTTCTAGATGCGAAGAAAAATTGATCGTGTTGTCTGCGAACAAATTCCATTGCTAATTCTGACTGATGAAATTGACGTTTGTTATCATTAACAACATGCCTCAATTTTTTTTACATATCTTAGTTTTTATTTATAATTTTAGTTCATACATTAATGCATTATTTTTAGATTTTAAAATTTATTAATATTTAAATCAAATATTTAGAATTAATTTCTCTAAAAATAAAATATCGTATGAAAAAATTTTATTCCATATTTTTATTTAATTTTTTTATAAAATTTTTATATTACATATAACATTTATATTACATATAACATTTTTATCCAGGAATTGCATGATATTCTGTAATATCGTTCTGTCTTCACGCAATAGAAATTATAATAAAGTAATGTTTAATTGTAACATAAAAAATTAAAAAAAAAAATGAAACAAGATTGAAATATCATACAATAAACGATAAATTAAAAAAAAGCGTCAGTGCTTCGATTAAATAAAAAGAAATATTTACATATCAATTAGCATAGTTCTTGGTAGGAATTGAATGTGTGTGCAATTCATTCATTGCTCTACGACTTTTTTATCGCAGTTTCCTGCAGTTGTATCGTTACCTCCTATCGTTACCTCCAAACAAAAGCACATTTCTGAAACAAAGAATCTTTTTACTAAAATAAAATATTTAAAAAAATATAATTAATTATTTTTTTATAACTTCGGATTATTATTTCATACATAAGATTATTATATACAATGTGAAATTTTTTCACATAATATAATGTATATTTTTTTATTTATAATCATGTGAATAGTTTTCCATTTATTATTCATTTAATATCAAATAATATATTATTAATTAATAATATATTTACATCTTTGCTTGATTGATTTGTTGACTGTAACATTGATTTGTTTAATTAAAGTGTATTGTTGTTGTCTTTATTCCTCTCTAATAAGTTTTAAATAACAAAAGTTGTAAATAACAAGTGCTAATTTAATTTAATTTAGTATTTCGCGAAAAAAGAATAATGATTCTTTTTAATTTTTGAATAATAATTGATTTTTATAGTATAATGACTTTCTTTTTAAAATTGTGTTATGTATAAAACGTTTATTTTCTTGTCATGAATAAACATAAATAAACGATATCTTGGTTATTAATATGAAAATAAAAGAAATTAAAAAGAGTAGATATTAAACAGCAAAAGATACAAATTAAATTAAATTATAAATTTGCTCAAATTAATTATTCATATCTCTTACAAAAGTTGTAAATATATTTTCCCCATACTCTTTTAGTATAACACTTTTTATTTATTTTTATTTTTAAACGATAATTGGTGCAATGTTCATTAATCTTTTTTATACGAATGATAAGTCATATCAATATAATATCAGCTTTTCAAAGACATGAATTTTGTTATCAATATATTTTTAATATTTTTATTTTTCTAATTTTTATTAACTAAATTCTTAGATTTAAAATAAAGTTCTAGATTCTTCAAATTTTTGATTAATGAAATATATTATATATATATATATATTATTAATTTTATTATAATATAAATATAAATATATATACCATATCATAGTTGAATTTAAATCGAATAGAAATTGTCGTTTAATTGTTACGGATATTCTTTGTAAACCCGTATGTGTTATATCTTTTATCTGGAGATATTTATCATAATAAAAGAAACATATCAATATGCTTACGTATTTGATAACAATGCGTTTCCAAAACGTCAAGCGTAGATGTCGTTAGTGCAACGTGCTTCATATTTTCTAGGGTCACAGCGAAGAAGCATCGAACGGAAGAATCAACGGCGACTGATCGAAAAAAAAAAAAAATCAAGATAAATTGAAAGGAAAAAATCACGTATCAAAGATTACCTAAGATAAATTCGGTGAGATATAAAGAAACAAATAAAGAGAAAAAAAGAGAAGTCACTCGTGAGAATCACGTGTTTTCATCGGAATATACATCGAAAATTTGAACCAGGATTCTTCAACTATCTTCAAATTAACTTAGGATTATTACAGAAACGACAATCATCATGATACATCGTGGAAACGTACGATTGATACGTTGCAACAAACCGGAAATGTGTCACGATTCTTTTACGATAATTCAACTGTCTTATCGATCGCCGATTTGAAAAGTGAGTAGATCTCTTTTTTTTTCTTTTTTTATAAGATTAATTTTAATTCAATCATTTGTCAATTATTATGATTATTAAGCTATTTTGGATTGATTTTTTATTCTGAAAAATATCTTTTTTTATTATTTTGTTATCTTAGGCATCAGTATTAATCAATTGATTGTTCTCGTTTTATATTTCTTCAATTAAAGAATTAAAACTGAAAATGCATTTTTTTCAAATAATAAAATTTGACAAATGATTATTCGTATTTAAAATACGTAACTTTTCTTAATTATCGATACGAAAAATGAGGTCAATCTGCGTTCACACATTCCTCTGATGATAACAATTCTTATTCCTTTGACTGAATTTATCTTCCGGTATCCGGCCTGTCATCGGCCCGCATCGACTTCCGTTTTTCTTTGATGACTCGTCTTGTTTTTTCTATCATCTTCATTTGCAATTCATTCTAACACAATTCCAGTTCATTAATTGTACTCGTTACCATATTTCAATTGGCTGATTAGAATTTTTAATCTTGTTTTTATTCCTCGTATTCGTTGCCTTATTCCTAGAAAGTATTTGTAATAATATATCCTATTTCTTGGAGGATAATAGGGGAATTCCCAAAGCGTTAATCATTAAATAGATATGCGTGCTGTGTATAATGCGTTACTCACTAAAGGGTTGCTAATAGACTAGAAATATTATATGATTATTCAATTTAAATTTTAATCTATTTTTTTTTTCAAATTTTAACATTGTGAAATTATAAACTTTAATTATAAATTAAAAAATATTGCAATTTTTTATTTTTGCAATTATTAAAAATATGCCACTACTTTGACAAAATTCATCATTTTTATTGAAATAGAAAATTTAATTATAATATATATTTTATTTCTATTATACATTTATCATAAATCAAAAAAATATTTATGCTATATATAAAGATAATGAAAATAAAAAAATCAAAACTATATATGATTGGATAAGGAAAATTAGAATTAAAACTTTTTCCAACTTCCTTTCTTCTTTGAAATATGATATCATTTGTGAACCACACAAATATAGATATATGAGCATTAACATGATATAACATGCATTGATGTCAAATTTTTATGAGAAAATAAAGATGAGAAATTTCTTGAAATAATATTATTTAAGATATTATTTGAAAGAAAAAAAATATAGTTAATCTATTGTCGTTTAAAGATCTGATGTATTTCTTTGAACGAGTCGAATTACACTAACTTTTAGATAAAATTAATCTAAAAATTTAACCAAGCATTTACAGAATGTAAACTGTCGTAGGTCGGCGGATGGACGTGGTAGCAGCTGGAAAGTTCGAACACGGAGGAAAGTACGAACCTGGAATCCGTCGTCATCGGCGGCGACGTCGAAGAAAGGCCAAGTTGACAAAAGTCGGTAGATTTTCACGGAGGAAGAAGAAGAGCGCGAATTCGTTATTGAATCAAGAGAGATAGAGGCGAATCGTGGTAATAGATATTGAGTAAATCGTGCTTCTTCTAAGAAAATCGCGGTTCGAACACGTCCGTGTTCGTTCCTTGATTCCACCAGTGCCATTCAGTGTTCTCTAACCTAACTTAATCTATTGGAATCAATAAAATAAAATAAAATAAAATAAAATAAAATAAAATAAAATAAATTAAATTAAAATATTGAACTATAAATTATATCCAATTGCTTAAATATCGCAAAACGAAAAACGTCGTGCCACGTGAATCGGAAAAATTCGACGAATGCTGCCTTTGTACATTTTTTTATTATTGTGACATGAGTGTGGTTTGATATAGTGCAGTATAGTTCTTTTTCTTTCTTTTCAAAATCGCTGTTTTATTTTATTGAGTCTCGAAGGATTGATATTGAAGGGAAACGATAGTGTGAATTTAATTCGTGCGAGTGAGAAAAAAATATTGGTGTCAGTTTTGAAACGACAAAAGGATTCGTACTTGCAAGATGATACTGCTTCGAACGATTTTGATGGTGCTCTTCACTGTGATGGCTACCGGGACACCGAGATCCTCGATCATTTATGCAGATGATAAAGTGGTGAGTTCTTTTTTTTTTTTTTTTTTTTTTTTATTGAATTTTTTATACAAAGAATTCAGAACTAAAGCAATTTTTGTTAAATTTCGTTTTTTTTCGTAGAAGAATACAAATAAATACAATTATTATGATTTATTTATATAATTATATTATAAAAAAATTTTATCTAATTAAATCGTGATATTGTGTGGTGGATCGTACGATTGCAATTGGATTGGAAAAAGAACAATATTGTTATTTTTGATATTTTTTTCTAACATTTTAAAATAGAAAGATAATTAAATAGATTATAATTAATATTTCAAGATATGTATATTTTTATGATTCACTATAAATACGTGACTTGTCTCTGTGATACAATAAGATAAATTTAATTTAATACGTGATGTTTTGAAATCTTTACTTATATAGCCTTGTTTAGATCATTGGAAATATTAATTTAAATAATTGAGATGATCATCATGATTCATATCAAGTCGATGTTTATTCTATAAGCAAATTATTGATAATTATTTTCTATAATAGACTATTTTTTATTGTTAGGAAAAATAAATCAAAATTGTATCATATAGTCCTATTTATTTTCGGAAACAATTAGTTAAAAAGCAGAAACATGTATACAATTTTCCTTTTTTCACATGGAATCTGTTAAAGTTTAAAACGAAAGTTGAGTTCTCTAGGGAGAATGTAGTAAGTCAAACATACAGAATATTAAATTAAGAGAATATTAAATTAAGAATTAAGGGCTATGAATGTTGAACGTTCAAGAACAGATTTTATCTGTAGTTTCAGGCAAACAACTTCTGTCTTATTCGTATCTCGTTAAAATGATTGGCATTAATATTCGGACATGTTGATTTTCGAAAGCTTATCGTTATATAGAGTGTTTCACAGAATTGAGACGAGTTATTTTCGTATAAAATATGCAAAAATTTTATTAAGTAAAATTAAATAATTTCTAATCAATATGTGATCTAAAAATAATCTTTTCTATTTTTTCATTCTGGATTAAACTAATAATTTTTTATATATTGATTAATATAAACAGAAAAAAGTATATTAGAATTTTACTGTTTGAAAATGATAATGTAAAGCATAAATTTGAATTTTAATTGCATAATATTTGAGAGATAAAGGAAACATAAATATAAGTATAATAAAAAATATTCAAAGATATTAAAAGTAATTTTTTGTAGATTTTTATTATTAACTTATTAATGTCATTTTTGATTAAATTTTATTTATCTTACAAAAAACAGTTGATAAATGAAAAAAATGAAAAGTTTGAAAATATATAAAAGATATATATATAAAATATATATATATAAAAGAATATTCAAAGAATTTTTTGTTTGAAAAAGTAAAATTCTAAATTTATATTAATATTACAAATTTAATATCTAACATTGATATCTCTATTACGTTTATTGAAAATATTCTATTGATATTCAATTTCTAACTCAATATTGTAAATATTAATAAGTATTAATAAATATCTTAAATTTTTTTTAAATTTTTAATATTTAAAACAGAAATATTAAAAAAAAAAAAATTAAAATAAATTTAAAGTGAAAAAACTAAATTCAACTAGAATTAATCATCTAGAATTCAACACGAAACAAAATTGATTTTAAAACTTCAAATTGCCTCCATCTGTAAAAAAATACATTATGCTCTTTTTTATGAAACTTCTTCATGCAATAATTTTTCAATACATACATAATTTACCAGTTATTCAAGTTTTATAAAGTTTGATCAAGTTTGAAAGCGATTATAATACATTCTAAGTGTAAATGATTTTTTTTTTTTTTGCATAAATGTTAAACACATATATGTAATATTATTTCATGCGTGTGTCATAGAATGAGTCGACTTGTGAATGTGTGACGATGACTAAAAGCCAAAATACGGGTCGATTCCACGTACAAATAACGTATATTGACTGCGTGCTTTTAGTATAGTAGCGCCTGCGTCATCATAACCCTCTTTTCTGTGTAACTATTCTCATTTCTTTCTTCCTAATGTATATTCTCATATGAATATTTCACAAAAGAACAAAAAATTAGGTTAGGTTAGGAAAAATAGGACAAGTCTTATTTCTATCTTTATTTCGAAAATGAAACAAATGAAAAACATGAAAACAATTAAAAAAAACTGAAATTTTGTTTATTCTCTTCTAATCGAAACGTGAACTTAACTTTAACTCGAATTATCTGTCACACGTTTAAGCGTGTTATTTAACCTACAAATTTCAGAATGAATCAATCTCTGTGAATATATCTCGAAATTTACCTTACAAGTCAAACTTTTACTATCACTTACTTACTTCAAAACACGTAATTATTAATTAATTTAATAATTATAATTTAATAATAGTTAATTAAAATCTCTCTCCCTCCAAAGGAATGTTTCCACGAATATTACAACATCCTTCTACATTAAATTCTTACACAATATCGAATGGCATATAATAGTACCGTTCATCCACGAGAAGAGTGAAATGGCAGAAAGAAAACAGGAGATTTTTGCCTCAGTATATTATACTAATGTGTTGATATAGTAATAAGATTCTTGTAAACTATAATAACAATATATTTTCTCAATAATTAACAGTTTGCTTATAAGATAAATGTTTGAAATATATTCATTGTCATTGCATTTGTTCTAATCACACTAGATATATGTTTTCTTCATCAGATGATTCGACCAATTACGTGTGACGCAAAATATAGATGCAATAGTGGGGCAATAATATCATTCTTTTTTCTGTTTGCCATTTTTTCTTGTGGATGAATACAAGAATATTACCTCCAATACCTAGTAATTTATTACGATAAAGTAATAATGCAATAACAAATATCACCGTGTCATAGATAGAAGCTGACAGAAAGATTCCGTGTGAAATGGGCTTAAATGGGCGTAGTAGTAAACCCCGCTAGGAGAGAGTGGATTTTATCAGCTGAGGCCTTCGGCCTTACTTCGAAACCATTAAGCCAGGCATTTATATGCAATCGAGGTCGTTAACTTTACTGCAGGAAGCGCCGGCGTGTATACAGAATTCTTCGGCTGTGTGTCAAGATGTGACACACGCACTTGCGCTCTATGTACGTATAGATATATGCGCGTCTGGTCAATGCGTCTGGTCAATGCGTAAGGATCCGTTTATACTATCCAACACGACGAAAGATTTGTCGAGCAAGCTCTAACCATTGGAAGAGAGTGGAAGAAAGTAGTAATAGTAGTGAAACTTGAAGAAAGAGATGGAAGAAATAACGGGTTTTTTCGTATTATTTCATTTTGACAAGATCTCTACCTTACCCTCACACAACGATATTTTTTAAACCCGTTGAAGAAATAAGTAATTAAGAATAAAGTTACTTTATTTATTTTATTAAAATGCTTGAATAACATTTATTTGTATTATAGTTGATTCTCTATTCATATAATTGCAGTTATTCAATGTTTTGAACAATAAATTATTAAAGTGATTTATTGAACTTTATTCTTAACTTCACTATTATATTTTGCTTATCTACGTTCTCACAGTGTAATACAAATAAGATACTTATTATTTTCTCCACTTCTTTTTCCACCTTACTACTTTCCACTATTACTATTTTGTCCCACTCTTCTAACGATTAGTTTTTGCTAGGCAATTCTGGACGCGACACCGATCTATACGTGACTCACACAAACGTTCTTGCGTATAATCAAATGGAAGTGTTTATTCCGTCACACTACGCACGTATATTCGAACATCTTATATAAAAATAATTATTTCGTCGAAAAATCTTTTTGCAAGAGGAAATTAATTTTCAAAGTTTTAATATTTTTTCATGTTTTCAATATAATTTTGAATAAGAATTGTTTTATATTAGGAATGTTTATATTTCGAATGCAAGTCGAATGAAAAATTTTCCTCGGAAAATTGTGTCAAGATCCCGCAAATTTGTAATGTTTCGATATTCAAGACGGAAAAATTATAAAAAAGCTTCATATTTATATACAAACTTTCCAAGTTCATAATCGCTATATGAATTAAAATTTAGATATTCGAAGTTGCAAATAACTTTCGAGACCTATCTCGATCCGGGGCTTAGATATTCCTCATTATTATTATTATTATTATATTATCATTAGCATTATTAATGCTTGGTCATTAGCTAGGGATCTAGAGTTTAAAGTAAATTCCGAAGCAACATCACGGTGTTCTCAAGCGGTAATCGAGTAACTAACCATATCTGACATCGCTTAACTTTGATGATCAAACAAGACTAGTAGATTCTACATGGTAAAGTTGTTGGCAGAAAAGAAGCATTGAGACAAAGATGAAGAATGAGGTCGTGTGTAAAAAAGAAGTGAAAGATAAAAGGTTGCAACATGATATAGAATTGCGGATTGTTTGTATCTTCAAATTGAATTTTTGAGTGGAATAATATATACAATTGTTGTTGTAACGTATGAATTAATTTTAGATAATAAATAAATACGAATTAATAATCGGTGGAAAAATGTTTTACAAAGTTAAATATAAAACAAAGAATAGCAATTTTATGTTTATAAACTCGTTTTTAGAAGTGACATGCGTGTACGGAAAATCTTGGCTAGACACCAAACATACTTGGAATTTAGTATTGTTCGATGTTATCGACCTACGGTTCTTGGAACTTTATCAATTGACTTTATCGAAGAGAATATATTTTTTTACGTCTTTCATTTGTTATTTTTTTTTATTAGTTTAAAAATAAAATATATATAATTTTTTTAATACTAAATTTATATTTTAAGATTTCAGAGAAAAATTTAATAAGTTAATCTTTATCAACAAATGTTTAATATACGTATCTATTTAATTTAATTTCATTTCTTTATTTATATATTGAATCATAATATTTTATATATTGAATCTTATAATTTTATGATTGAATTAAAGAGATAGATATTTTTATAAAATCAAGAGAAAAAAAATTTTAGTAACAATAATTTTATAAAAACTTATTTCCACACATTTAAGATTATTGCAATATTAAAAATTAAGATTATTAAAAGATTAAAATTAACACTTTTTCATATTCCAAGTAAACATTTTTCTAGTATAATATCCATTTATTTGTAATATACATAATTATCAAGAGACAAAAGTAAAGATACAAAAGTGTAAATATATTCTACAAATATAAATATAAATAATATATGAAATATACATAATAATATATAAATAAAAGTATCATAATATACATAATAAAAAAATAAATTCTCTTAAAGTTTTTGTATATCTTATGTACAAATATAAATGATGACTAAATATGTAGTACAAGTAGCGTTTTTGAAACATGTTTTTAAAAATGGATAAAAGCTTCAATGAATTATATTGAATTAACTGTTTCTCACAGTGTTATTTAGGAGTTTTATAGGTTAATAGGTTTTCCAAAATATGCAGTTAAACATGCTTCCTTTATGGCTTCCGAATATGTCTGTAAAAAAAACAATAAAATCAATATTCGACAATTTAATCAATTATTATATCATTCAAAATACTTACTGGATGTGCATGACACGACCTTGCAACATCTTCTGCCTTTATCTTACATTGCACAGCAAGAGCTGCCTCGTTAATCAATTCACCAGCGAATGAACTAATCATATGCACCCCCAATATTATATCCGTACGTTTATCTGCCAATACTTTAACGAAACCATCCGTCTCGAGATTCGTTCTTGCTCTAGAATTTGACGTGTTTGGGAATTTTCCAACTTTGTAATCGACTCTTTCTTGCTTTAATGTTTCCTCCGTTTTGCCAACCCAAGCAACTTCTGGATATGTATATATTATGTGGGGCACGCTATTGTAATCCATTTGATTAGTACCTGGGTGAACATATGATCTTTGTAAATTTTTTCAGAAATACAGAAATATAATAATATAGATAACTCATCACCTCCTGTAATGCTTTCAACTGCAATAACAGCCTCGTCTTCGGCTTTATGAGCCAACATAGGTCCATGAATACAATCTCCAATAGCATAAATCCTATAATAAAAGTTTTATTTTATTAAATTTTACATGCATTATAAAATAAGAGATAAAGAAAAATAAAAAAAAAGGAAAGAAAGAAATGTACACTCACGTTGGTATTTCTGTTTGGAATTTGCTATTTACAGGAATTCGGCCTAAATGATCTTTTTTAATTCCTACGCTCTCTAATCCTAAATTGTGCGTGTACGGTCTTCTGCCAACACAAATTAGAAACGTATTGCAAGAAATGTTCTCTTTCTTACTAGAATCGTTTATGTTTTCGACAGAAACAACGATGTCGTTTCCTGTTTTGTTCGCAGAAGTGACTTTCGTTTCCATTTTAAATTTTATGCCTTGTTTAGTTAAGATATTCCTTAATATTTGACTAACTTCCTTATCTATAGTTGGCCCACCAATAGTGGATGAAGAATCAATTGCCGTTACGTCCGAGCCAAATCTAATAATTAAAAAAATTAAAAAAGAATTAAAAGAAATAAAAAATAATAATTAAAGGAATTAAAAATCGATATTGTTTTTACATTTCTTATTTCAATTTTGATAACAAAAATACCTCTGCCAGACTGAACCTAATTCCAATCCAACGAAACCAGCGCCACCTGTCACGAATTTTGGAGGTGTCGAGCTTAACGACAAAGCTCCAGTAGATGAAATAATTTCTTTCTCGTCGATATTTGTACCCGTTAACGGTGTATATTCGCTTCCAGTGGCGATCATAATTCTTTTAGAATTAATTACGCTTTGTATCGAACCATCTGGATTAAGTGCAGCAACTTGATTTGGATTAGTGATTTTTCCATGGGCCTTCACCCAATTTACTTTATTCTTTTTGTACAAAAGAATAATACCGTTTGCTAAAGATCTGATTACATTCTGCTTTTGCTGCATGCATTTATCGATATGAAGTTTAACATGTTCAACTGTAACGAGGAGAAAAAGAAAAGATGTGATGACAGTTAAATTATGATAGATTAAATTTTTAATTTAAAAAAAAAAAAAAGAGAGAGAAGAATTATACCTGTAATTCCACTATTTTGAAAATTTTTATTAAACGCCATGTTATAATAGTTTGAATTGTGTAACAAAAATTTTGATGGAATGCATCCTGTATTGAGACAAGTTCCGCCTAATGTATCTCTTTCTTCTATGCAAATTGTTCTCATTCCCAATTGTGATGCTTTTATCGATGCCACATAACCACCAGGCCCACCACCTATTACTACAAGATCAGCTTCTAAAGTAGTGTATCTATTTAATTGTATAGCTATCAAGCCAGGTACAATACGTTTGTCTCGTGATGGCTGATAAAAAACAGAGAAAGAAAAAAAGTGTTATTTAAAAAAATATTTATTTCTATTTTTCTACAATTTTTAAACTTTGAAAAAATCAGATATAAATGATATAATCAAATGTACTTTTACTTTTATGAATAATGAATTTAAAAAATTTTAGTTGTGCTAGTCAAATCAATAATCGAACGAAATATACAAGAAAATTATTTATCCTTCGATAGATTGATCGATATCCGATTGTAATGATCGAGATCATTGGATAATAAATAATTTTTCTTTTAAACTTACTTTCCCAGAAATACTCATCAAACTCCAAAAACAAGCCTGCATCATTTTATACTTTATTGTTTAATATAAAAGGAATTAAAAAGCAAACAAGTTCACGACAGTGAAAAATAAACACTGCTTCAACAGTTATTTCAATATCATCCAATTCGCAGTTTTGAATTAATTATTTCGATATATCGTCATGTTTCAAAACTAGCCACTCGATGGCGCTAGTCATCTATCATGCGACGTGAAAAGATATTAACCTTTTCTTTAATTCATTTTTCGATACATTTGAATCTAAACGAGATATAGATTTAATAAGATTTCGTATATAAAAAGTGTGAAATTGAAACGTCAAAATTTTAACATCTTAAAATTAAAAAAAAAAAAAAAATTAGAGTGATAATTATTACATGAAACAAATAAACTGATGTTTATGCAATTAACAATTCTTTTTATGTAAGTTTTTTAAAAAAAATATATGTATATATATCATATGAAATAAATAATTCACCAATAAAAAAATTTTAAAATACAAATTTATAAAAGTGTATATATAAAATTATTAATTATAATAAATTCAAGCAAATATAAATTTACAATAAAAAATAAGGATTATTAAATTGTAATCGTTTGTAATAAATATTTCATACCAATGATAACGGATCGTAAGTCTCTGTATGACTTTGTGAAGATAGTATACATGTAAGATCCGTATATTTAAAGTCGAAAATGACTTTATTTATTGCTGTTTCTTAAAAGTGTCAAAATTTCTACAGGAATATCTGGATAAAACAGTTGAATGGGCTAAAAAAGTGAAAGATCAAAATTAATGCAAACAAATCTAATCACATTATTTTTACAAACATATTGCAGATTCGAAAATTAAGATAAATGATGAGACAAAAAAATAATAATGGTAGTATATCTCGACAAAGGGATTCTCATATGGAAAGATCACATTAAAAAAAGAAAAAATAATTAGATACGAAAATAAGAAAATTATATTGGGCAAATCTCCTCATTCATTACTAAAATAAATTTTAAAAAATATATAAACTTGTGATTATCTTATTACATAGATATATAGTATCCAAATTTGAGGAAAAAGAAAATTTTTTTAACATTATACAAAGATTTCAAAACCAAGGATTAAGAACAATTAACAGCTATCCCATGATTGAAATTCTTCATAAAAATGTAAGAATAAAATGAAATAAAGAAACAAATTTAAAAATTTATCATATGTTCAACAAACGTAACAACAAATTAGGGATATATTCTAAAAATCTAAATGGCTAAAAACCTGACAAAAAAAAATTAAAAAATTAAAGAGAAGTCACACTGTTTGTTAAAATGAAATAGAATGGAAATATTCTTGAGCGTGATCCATACATATTTGTTTGATTGATCAACAGAGTTAGTTGTAAATATAATACAAATATTAAAAAAAAATTTTATTTAATAATAAAAAAATTCTTTATAATTCTTTGTTGATTCTTGTGTTAACTATATCTGTTCTTCAAGTTAAAAATGAAAGTGATTCCGGTGATGTATAATTACGGTGGGATCGGACTGGTTTTAATGAAACAAAGTTTCATCGCAATTACGCTCGACCCTGAAAGTCTGATACAATTTCCTTCGTCGAGCGTAATTCTTGCAGTTTGCACGACACTTTCACATCTCCACCACTGTTGGATAATTCACTGCTTCGAATCTTCAGATAAATAATGTATATCAACAATATCAATGAGTATTTTCCGTGATTCAGTTATATCGAATAACTTCAAATTTTTATATTATTGTATAATTGCAAAATATTAAATTATAATTTAAATAAATTTAAATAAAATAAAATTTGAACTTCTTTGATTATTTTTAAAATATTTCTGTAAAAATTAATATGATAATCGATCAGAAGTTTATGAAAAAATATGTCTTAATTAAATAATTGACATAAAAATCAAAATTATCAGTGAGAAGTTTATCAAAGTTTCTATGAAACAATGAGAACACAATTTTTCAAAGTTGAATGAAAAATTTCTAATCGAGGGGAAAAAATCGAAGTTTCGTTCAATTTCGATAGCGATGAACGTATACAATTTTACATTGCAATCTTGCATGTTGATTTCCATAGAAATTCGCTTTCACCACGAATACGGAATATGCTATATTCAAAATCTAAATTTACAGATGATATTTCTGATATTCTTTTTTTCATTCTTTTTTTTTATGGTTTTTCTTGATATTTTATTCAAATAATTATGATGGCTTTTATGCATGTAATCTTAACCTATATTAAATCCTAACCTATACACTTCAATTGGATCATATTCATCATATTTTCTTCGTTTTATGTAATATATCGATATCTTTATTTTAATAAAATTGAATTACATTTGAATGTAGGTTATGTTCATTAAGTTCTTATTTTTGATTTTTTATTTTTTTAAAATTAAATTAAATTTAGATTGGGATGAAAGTGAAATTTGTAATTAATAAAATATAAGATAGAAAGAAAGAATCGAATTAAGATTATTTTTTCTAATATGTTATTTTTATGATATATGATTAATTATTTTATTGTAGCTATTTAATTATAAAATTGAAAAATCTCGTTATGAAATATTCATTGCACCATTTTTTTGCATTATAAATTGCATTATTTTTTGCATTATTAAATTATGTGATCAAAAATATATTCTAGAATGACTATAAATTAAAATAATATTATAAATTTTTTAGTCAATTGAAACATATGATGGGAACAACTGTGCCAAAGAAATATCTTGGCGATCGATTTTTCATGGATTCCATGTTCTTTTAAATTTCATGGAATTATGCACCGGGATAGTTCTTCCCGTCTGGCAGTCAATCAATGGGTGCGGTTCGTTCGCCACATGTGTTACTAATTACGTCAGGCTGGCCGTTTCGCACGGATCGAATAAAAATGGAGAACTATTCTTTGACTCTGTTCACTATCTAGTCACGCATGATCTATCTCGATCTTACGCACGATTCACTGATTATCAAAGAGTTGGACATGTGCCTATAAAATTTTACGAATTCGTTGATCATGCGAATTAACTCGAGTAGTTTTATCACTATTCAATTGTGGATTAAATCTATAAAATTAAATTCTAAAAAATGGTGTATTTCATATACACCAATATATTAATATTTAATATAGTATTATTATATGTAAACTATATTAACGAAAATATTCAATTGAGACATTTATATTTCTGTATTAGCTTATATGAAACGTGTATACTGTAAGTAAATAGATTTGTTTTATATATTATTATGTGAAGTATTTTCAATCAGAATGGCAACTTACGAAAAATAAATATGATACTTATCATATTTATTTTTTTTTCTATTATCGAAGTTAAATAGAAAATATATTCAAGATCATTAAATTATTTTGTTTATCTTATGCATTTTTCTCTATATTTCGATCCTTCCAATCTATTTCTACCTCTCATACTATATATAAAACTATATTGTCCACCGAGTTCTCTTTTTTAGTTCTTTTTCCTAACGCGTCTTCTACGCCCTCTTCCACGAGACACACGTAGCAACACATTCAACACGTATACCTATGCATTATTTCGTTGACCCATTCTTTCCTTACAGTTCGCGTTCAGCGTAACAAATATTTACATAGCGAGTCGAAAGAGCAGGCGGTATAGTTGTCACAGCCGGCTTTTCGGGCTTGGGTACAAAATTCGTTTAAGTCGTCCTTCACGGGGATATACGTTATGGCAGCGGAGGATACGGATCCCAAGAGGTTTATGTACCAAAACCGACACGCGTCTAATAAAACAGTGGATTGTCTCCAAGCAGCAGCTGTAATCTTTCGGTACGTTCCACTCATTATTCGACGATTAAATATTCGTGACAAAATCCCTGCTGCTGTAGAATGCCTCCTTTGTTTACAAGTTAAAAGTGGTTGGAGAGGTTATACGATCGTTCATAGTGAATATTATAAAGATCGTAGTTGTAGTTGTGAGATAAGGAAATTTATTTCAAGATGAGTTATCTAATTAATTTTTGCATTAATTTCATTGAATTATGAATTAATTTAATAAAAACATTTTAACGTAAATATATTATTGATTATTTTTTATTAATAAAACCAATTTTGAATCAATTAATTATTGATCAATCTTTTTAGATTCTGTATTGAATCTGTATTGAATTATAACGTCTATTTATTTTTTTATAATTTTAATCTGAAAAAAAATATTTTATTGAATAATAAATTAACTTAATGATGGAAATATTTCAATACAGATGTATTATTAGAAAATATAAAAATATTAATAGAAAATACATATAATAACCATTATTTATAAAACCATTTATTAATATTGAAACTTTTTTTATAAACATGAATGTTTTTTATATTCATCATCTGTAAAGACGCATAATACTGATGGTATAAGCGTAAATGAATGAAACAGGATGTTTTCTGATTCATTGTAACTTGTGCAATTATTTGCGGAAGTACATACCTAGTGGTTTTGTTTTTTATTGTTAAATTTCATTGATATTACGCATATCCTAATCATATGACTAAGAATTTTATTACTCATGTATGATTTATTCATTAAATAATTAAGAAAGAAAAATATGTCAATTATTTTTCAAAAATTCTTTATAACTATTTTTTTAATTAAATTTAAATAATTAAATTAATTAATTTGTTAATAGTTATAAATTTTATTAATAATATCAATTTGATTGTGCAAAATTATGATCCAAACTTTGTATTAATTTTATTAACCAATCATTCAATGTTGGTATCTTCAAGCTCGTAAAAAACCAGTGTCAAGAAGCTGAAAACGCTTCTCAAGTGGCAGAAAAGTCCATGTTCGTGAAAAGAGGTTGTCCAACGAACAAGGCATTCCCTTGTCCAACGCCACAAGGCTTCTCATTTTTAAGTAACGCTCGTAAAAGTTGCGTCTCGCGGCTAATAAACGTACTTGACGTTCACGCGACCCCTTAAATACCTCTAAAGGGTATTTCCTTAAAAAAAAAAAAAAAAAACAATCAAGTCATTTGTTATTTTATATCTTGTTTCTGGAAAATTTTGAAAATAAATGGTCCATAAATAATATTATAAAATACTTCACTGAAAGTTAATTTAAACAGGGTAATTATATTTGAAATTCTTGAGAAGAAATCATTAGAAGGAAAGAAAATTTTATTGGAATTACTAAGATTAAATGAAGTTGTTAGAAAGAATAATTTCTTTTATTTTATTTGAAGTTTGTTTAATGATTTCTTAATTTAAATGCGATTAATTTATAGGTGGAAAATTAAAGAAACAACTTCTTAAAAAATTAAAGAAACGACTTCTTAAAAAAATTATATACTTTTATAGAAAATTAAATTGTAACACTATTTTTCAATTTTAAGATGTTTATGAAAAATAATTTTTAATATTGATCCAGAATAATTAATCTATAATTATTTATTTGAATATTTTTTTTTAATTTTAAAATATTTATAATATAATAATTTAATAAATCAAAAATATAATTGTTTATAATGATCATTTTATTGGTATTATTTTTAATTTTTGAAAAAGAACAATTATGTTTAATAATCTTTAAAAAGTACATATCTTAAAAATCTTATCTCATATGTTGAAGTTTTTTCTTAGAGAAATTCAATTCAAGGATGTAGTTAGATGTTAATATAGTAAATATTTTTTTCTTATTATAAAATAAATTCAGTTTTATGTGAATCATCATTTTTCTCATTTAATTCTTTTCATTTTAGTCAATTTGTATTTTTTTCCAATTAGTTATTTCTTTCTTCCCTATTTATAAATGTATTTATTCGAAGTTGTTCGTAGAACGTGTTTGTCATGCCACAAATTTATAGATTTAATTGCTTACCAAGAAATTCATTTATTAAGATACATGAATTCGTTGAAATATCATCTGAATTCATATGGTGTCAAAATTTATATTGCATTTACGATGCATATACATATATTTTCTATTATTTTCTTATTTGAAATAAATACTATAGATATTTTTTTCAAATAATAATTATTTCATTTGTTTAAATATACATAATATTATTTAAAAAAATTTTGTGATAAAATAGATCTTAACCTCACTTTTTTAATTTAGATTTTATGAGACAAGTTAATAATATCAAATTTATAATCAGTAATGTTTGTTCCAATGCTGTATCGTTTATTAATCTCTAAATTAATTTCTTTTATAAATTTATACTGTCGACAAAAGTATGAAATTAATAATGTATTCCTTAGAATCTAAAAATTTAGAAAAAATGAAGTCAAAATATTTTTTTATTTAAAAATTAGAAAAGAATATGATGAAAATATATGAAAATATATAATAGATGAAAAAAGATAATTTTAAAAAAAGTACTTTTTGATATTTTTCAGATTTAAATCAATTGATTGGACAATTATAAAACGAATAATTCATATAGACGTCAAATAATTTCATCACGAGAACGATGACAAGACACTTGACTTTTAGTGGCCGATGACTCGATAAACTAACGATTAGTCACTGAGTTCGACTTAACGGTAAATTAAAAGGTCCAGGTCTTATTGGCGACAGTAATCGTCTCAGCAAGAATGCATTTGACCCAGGAAGTCGCGACACTTAATTCTGTTGTCCGATGACTGAAAGCTGGGTGACTAGTGATTCTACTAGTGTTTCATGGTTGAAATATGTGCTATATAATATCAAGATGCTTTTAAATAAACACAATTAAACTGTAATAATAAACTAATATTTTTAATATTATTTTTTATAAATCATAAATTACAAATTCATTGCTAATAAGAATTTTTTGAATTTTATTCAGTAATAAGTATATCAATAAAACAAAAAAAAAATTATATCTAATTATTCTAATTATTCCATTTTTTAAATTCCATTAATTATTCCATTAAAATTATGAAATTATAATAAAGAAACTAATGTATATGAATAATTATATCAACTCAATAATTTATTAATTGGTAAGTTATGCTATATGTCTCTAGAATCATTCTGTAAATAAGTTATTAAGATGATATATTTCATATAGGATCAGAGTAATTATTAATTTATCAATATATTAATATTAGTTAATTATTATGTAAAATAGATGTAAAATGATTATGTAAAATGAAAACATTTTATATTTCAATAATTTATTAAGAAAAACTGAAATTAACATACATTTTTCTTAATATAGTATAAAATAATGGGGATAATACAATAATAAATATAAATAATTTATGATTAAAAAATTTGATAAATCCTTTCTTCATTTGTATATTGAATGTAAATTCCTCTTTTACACTTGACTAGAACATAAAAAAAAATTTTAAATCTTTTCCTTTAAGAAAAGCAGCCAATTACTTCAATACTTCATTTTATGTTCTACATATTCATATCAGTCATAGTGGTGCAAAAATAAAAGCAGTAAAGGCTATCTGGTAGTTGAGCAAAGTCTGCTAATTCTTGGTTAAACTAACGCTGGATCGAGATATCGCATTGGTAAAATAGAAGTCCGGTGACCCGGTGCACACCGTTGCTGGAATAAGTTTCAGCTAAATATAGGTCGTTATAAAATTAGATTCCTCCGACGGGCTTGACGACTAGTACGTTCTACAAGTCCTGGATGTATCGGTAAGAATCGACTTCAGACGCTTCATTGAGTCGTTATTCTGTTAACTTCAAACGTTTTTTGAATTCTTTTTCCTTAAAGGATTTCTTAAGAATCTTTTTCAAAAGGAAATTCATTTCGTGATTATCTTCAAAATTGAGCATTTTTAATAAAACTTAAGTCTTTTTGTTCTTAACCTAACCTAAAACTGTAATAGCTTCTTTGGATTCTTTTCCTTGAAAATAAATTTACAAAATATTATTTTCATTAATTGATGAAATTTCAGTGAAAATTTAAAATAATATTTTAAAAATTGTAGGATACATATATATATATATATATATAGGTTATGTGTTTCAATATGTATACTTACATAGTCTTGTAATTTGAACTTAGCTAAATGCATCATGGATAAACCGGTAAACTGTGTGAAATGGCATCTGTTCGGATGCGGGTATATGAAGATTTATAATAAAATGAATTTCTATCTGTGGAGAAGAAATGCGAATATCATATTATATAGGAAAATATAGCATTGAAAATTTTAGTTAGTTATTAGTTAACCAATATATTAATTTTTTGATTTTTTTATCAATTCCACAATTTTACGAAATAAATATTCAAGAAGAAAAAGAACAATAATGAAAAATTGACAATAATTTATAGAATCACAATACGTTTCTCACAATTAAACTCCAAGAAACATATAATTACGAACGATTCTACTGTCATCTGGCGTGATGATTTATGAACTAATAATATTACCAAATTGACAAAGTTTAACTTGTAGGTTAGAAACTTTTCTTTTACAATTTTATCTCGAATAGTATTATAATCAAATATAACGTTAAATTATAATTTTCATATAAAATTATTTATTTAAAATTATTTAATATTATTACAGTTTACTACAATATTTGAAGAAAATTAAAATACTTTGATATTATATTATAGGCAAATTTGGCCTAGATTCTGGTTAAGTAAACTGAATGTAAACAACGCACGTTTCGAAAGATGGTGGTGCTTGAGAGTTACGACTTTGAAAACAATCGTGGAGAAACGTCGAACAATTCTTGCAAACAGTCGCGAACGAGCGTCAGATCTATCCGATGACTCGTACGAGATGGTACGCGTTTACGTGACGTGTATACTATTTCTTGAATGCGTGTCGTATCTTACCGTAGTGCTCGAATGTCGATGTAAACTTTCCTCTGAAAGTAACTACTTTGAGAGAAGATTAATTGTTCGCAACTGCTATACCTCTTTACAGTTTCAAGACCATAACTAGCCACGTGTCCAGCAAACACGACATTTATGGTTCAAATGAACGACGCAATATTCTAATACGAATGACGAATGATCTGTTGAAAGAAAATGGTATTGTATATATATGTATATTACGAGAACAGAAAATATCAGAGCGGAGAAAAAATAGATATTTTTATTAAAGTGATTATTAAAGTGATACAGGATTTTGAAAATACATTTTGAAATGGTTTTGAAATAAATTTCATACAATTCATATACATGTAAATATTATTTTATTTTTATATTTTTATATTTCAAATAATATTTGCTTATAGAAATATTTTAATTTTAATTTCAATCATTTTTCCGAATTCATTAGGCTATTTGAACGATACAAGCTATCTTTCATAATTCCATCAATTCTGGCATTACAAAGAAAATTAATTCATATTTCCATTGTTGTCCATAACTCGATCGAAAAATGATTGTCCCAATATCAGTTCGAGTGAATTCATATCGCAGAGTTCAATCCACATTGCACATCCTAGTTGCAGTTGGATCGTAACGAAACCACGATGCAAGATTTATCGTCGGTCATTCATTTTCCCCATTGGATTCAGTAATGTCCGGCAGGAACGTTTCCGGAATGAAATGAGAAATTTCCGCCGTTTCAACGGAAGATAAGTATCGATTAATAATAACCATTGCTACTGGTTAAAATGCAATTTATTCATTTGTTTTTATTTACCCATATAGGAATGGAACCAATAAACATCAATGGAAAAAGAAGAAAATAATATACAGTGTCAATATCAATTATATTATATCAATTCGTGGAATAAATTTCGATTTTAGAGAGAAACAACACAAAAATATAAAAAAATATCGATTGAGGCTTATTTTTTAAATTATAAACATTTTAGTGAGATTATATTATTTAGCAATATAGCAGAGATAGAGATATCTACATCTAATGCAAATTTAAATTATTTATAATTCAATAAATAAAACTCAATCAGTTAATAAAATATTTTTATATATTTTTATGTTTGTTTGGTCTTTTAAATTCCAAAAGTGTCTCTTGAATGTATTAATATATATATTTATTATATAATATATATTTATTATATTCTATTGGAGCAAATTTGGAATAAAAATGAAAAATAGCTGGTTTTAAAATTTATTCAAAAGAATTTATCATCTTGATATAACGATGAAAAATTGTACTTGTCGAGCATTCACGACAGGGGACTATTTTCAAGCGTTTATTTCTCTATATATGCTCGCAATATTTCCTTATTCTAAATTTTATATTCGATACGACATGAGATATAGGTGAAATTTATAGGGATCATTGAAATTGCGATAAGCTATCGTTTTATACATGCTATTGATCAAGTGTTTTTTTATTGTTTATGTTATTTTTTTTAATTTTTTAATTTTCTTTCATAAATTTATATACGTATACAATAAAATCGTTGATTATCGGATCTAATTGAAAAATATTTTGTAATATTATTACATATCATTTTCTTCAAATCTATTCCTTTGATTATATTGAAATTATCGATTCGATATAAATTTTGCATATATATTTGCAGATATTACAATTTAATCTCATGAATATGATATACTGCTTATCGAAAGATGAATAATTTATGATTCATAATATACATTTCTCTACTTATAACAAGAATATAACACGATCAAACGTGGATATAGATAGAACATAGTAATCTACATATTTAATTTCTTGATGACTATATAATTGTTTATATTTTAAATGAAGGCTAAGAAGTAGAGAATAAATAAATAGAAATATATTTATTTTGAAATAATACAGAATTTTACAGATAAATATTTCTTTGAAATAATAATTATACTATTAAAAAATAGTATATATATGTATCCTTTGAATCCAAATATAAAATATAAAAATAAAAATATAGGATGTTTTATCCAATATATAATCTTAATTTATTATTTCAAAAATTCAAAAAATTGTGTGAAAAAATGAGCATTACAAAGCTGCATGAGCATTAAAAAACAGTTTATTGTAAAAATTGAATACAAATTTTACAATATTTTAAAATTTTTAAAGAATTAAGAAAACTATTAAAAAAATGGTTTAAAAAATGATAACTGCAATAAATAAATAAATAATAAATATTTCATATTTTAAATATATCAAATTTCATAAAAAATTTTGTTTTTCATAATATTAGAAAAATTTCGTATGCTATCCAATAACATTTTGTCCAAATTTTGTGTATTAGAAGAACATAATTTCACAAGAAGTGACATACAAAATTTTTTCAAGAATTTCAAAATAGAAATTTCCTTCTAAATTTTTATTTTTTATACATTTAGATTATTATTTAGAAAAATATAATTCTAAAAATTTGATGTATTCACGTGTTGAGTTATATTCTCCTGATAAAATTCAATTTTTGAGATGAAAAATTTTATCCAAATGCAAGTGATAGAAGAAGTTAAACTAGAAATTACAATATTAAATATTTTTTTATAAATATTATACTAATTATTACGATAAATCTTTCACCAAATCTAAGATAAAACGAACTGATTTCCAAGCGGCTGTGAATCTCGAAATTTCACGAGGGATTTTGGACAATGATCATAATTCGAAAAATCCGAGAGAAAGGGAATATAAGCCAGACATAAGAGATGCAGGAAGAGATAAAAGAGAATAGAAGGATAGAAGTTGTCCGGGAGGAAATGCTAAGAGACGAGGGTGCGCCAACCAAAAGGCCACACCCTATCATTCAATACGCATACACGTGTTCAATTAGGCGAATCTAGTAATTTTCCTAGTTTGTTTACCGATAAAATTTATTTTTTTCTTTTTCCTTTTCTACATTTCTTATCATTTAATCGAATGAAATTCTTCTGGAATTTCGAATTTCGATAAATGAAAATGACTGTAATAACGAATTTTTTTAATTATTTATTCTTTTTCTTTCTCCCTTTTTTGCGTTTCTCACCATTTAATCAAATGAGTGTTCTAGAAATTATTTCAATAATTGAAAATAGCGGTATGTATAATAATGAAATTTTTCTCTCTATACTATTATTTAATGAAAATTATTGTTAATTATTATTTTAAATGAAATAATTCTTTATTTCTCGTTTTATCTCTACAGAAAATAAAATATGGATTAAAAGGAAAGAGAGAGGAATTGAAGAATAGCATGCAAAGTTGCGTGTACGTAGACATTTCGTCTAGACAATCGAAAATCAGTCTGTCTGCCACGAAAAATAATTCCTGGAATGAGTCATAGGCACTCTTATGTACTTTTGCAACCCTTCGCAAACAAAGACATCCAACATGCCTGATCCAACGATTCATCGTGGATATAAATTATACGAAGCGATATATTGTTCTAGGAATAATATAATTAAGTAAATTTTATTGTTACGTGAAAAGATTTGAGATTTTTTTCATTTTTTTTTTTTCTTTTCAAAATTTATGAGTGATATTTTTAGAAAATTCTTGTATTAAACATTTACAAAATTTACATCATTATATATATATATATATATATATATATATATTGCTTCAGAAATAAGTAGTTAAATTTTCAATATTATATATTACATTATATATATTATATTCTATTATTTAATAATATAATGGTATAAATATAGTTCAAGAAATAATTGAACTATTGTATTAACTATTGTATTTGCTTCTTTATCATATATTGATTTGTAGATATTCAATTATCATTAGAAATCAGTTTAAACTAACTATTCTGGTCGATCATCACAGTGTATCACATTGTATCTCATTTGTTTTGCAATTCTTTTGCAATGATTGTACTCTGAACATATATTATCTTTATATATAAATGTATGTATAACTTATTGTCGGTATAAGTATGAGAATGTGTATTGTATACCATATGTGTATCTCAATCTCGTCATAGGTTTAAAAGAACAAAGAAATTGTTCAGAGAAACTGGCAATGAATCGAACAGTAGTAAGGCTTATCTTTTAAATAGCCTCGAACGTTTAAAATTAAAAGTCCTTGCGCTAATGATTGATATTATTTTCGTTCGTGGTGAAGAGTGGCCTTTAATAAAGAAAAAACAAAACTTGAAATCACAGTAAGAGAAATTTCTGCATGATTCTTTATATATATATATATATATTAATGATATTCATTAATTTTTAACATTATAGTAACAATTAAATTATATTAGTTAAATTAAATTATATTAAATTCGATACAATATTATAAATTTTTTGGGATTATTTTTGCATTGTTAAATTTGAAATTATCAGTTTTAAATTGCTAAGTTATAAATTATTAATTTTTAATAATGAAAATTAAATTTATTTCAGATAATTATTTCTCGTTAAAAAATTTTTTGAATAATATATAAATTAAATAAATCTATTTTTTGATTTCTATAAGAAAATGAGAAAATATTGAAAACAATAAAAAAAGCAAAAAATGTAGACAATATTAAAAAAAGAAGAAGAAACATTTATGTGAAGTAGAATACAAAATGCGTAACAACATTTAATTAAAACTATAGTTAAGCGTTTCACATCTAAAGTGATAATGACGGAAGCCAGTAACCTAGTTGTTATAAATATCGTCGTAAATAGAAACCACTGTTCATTCACAGTCCAACAGCATGCTTGAAAATTTAAATACTTTCCATCCAGAATACAAATTATTTTTCAAAATAATTTTAAGAATCGCAAGATATTCAAATAGAATTGAACAAATTTTAACATTAATATTCATAAATATAAAACTTGCAATTTTCAAAATAATAAATGTAAAAAAAATCTAATTTATAAAAATATTGATAATTATCTTGTCATCTGATTTTTCAAAAATAAAAATTATTTTCAATTTTTCTTCAATTACAAAAAATATATAAAAATATTAATTTTCACGAATAATAGATATACAGAATTTAGAATAATACTCAATGTTTCTGACGAGAAATAATATCGTATTAATTGCCATTTAACCACCGTCTATGCGATGATTTCGAAATTCATTTCAAAACCACAAGTCCAATTTTCCAACCGCCATCAACCAACTACCAAACTGCATGACACGTTTTGGTGAAGAGAAACGTGAGTGAAACAGGCAACTAATTAGTAGACGATCCGTAGACGAGTAGGCAAGTTTGGTTGATGGGTTTTAACCAGATATTTGCCACTCAAAACCGATCGATTTCGATATTAGACTATTTCTTTTTTGTTATTATTATAATTAGATTAGGACAAATTATGAAAAATTGAAATTAAAAAAATTTATTGCTGAAATTGATTTGAAAATATAATATTAATTTGTTAGAAATAGTAGTAATTGAAAATGATTTAAATATTTATTACTTATTTCAAATTTAGCAGAAGGAATAATGATTGAAATAATTCCAAACAGAAATTATGATATTGTTTCATATATTAAATTCTGTTGTTTCTATTAAGTTTATGAAACAACATTATTTGAAATAATTGTTCCATTCTGTTCTATCTAAAATTACTGTTTCAAATTACCTGAAATAATTATTTCGTGTAATTATTCGAAATAATTGTGAAATAAATGATATATTATTTAAAGTAGTTAGTATTTCAAGTTAGTGTCGTTTTAAATGTGTCAAAATTTGATTAGAATAAACATTTGTTAATTTTTGAAACAAATTTTAAGATCAGACTTATTAATTAAAATAATAACATTAAAATTTTAATTAGAAAAAAGAAAAAAGAAAAATTCAACAAAAGTAGATTTATTCAATTTTCAAATATATGTTTAATTTAATAATTTACTTATCCTTGATTTCATGTTTAATTTAAATTTCTTAATTAATTCCGACATTGTCAACTTCCGATGGCCCTCGTACCATTCAACGAGACAACGAATAATAACCATCGACAAATATTTATTACATGTATAATAATCATATAATCGCTCAAAGAACACTCATAGTACCGTAAAAATAACTCATAGAATCGATTCGAGGAATTTGCATTACGGTCGTGGCTTTGTCTGTCGATATCCGCTGACTGGCTTCCGGTTACGCAAGACGTTTAGGGTTCCATCGAATGGCCAACGGAAAACGAAACGTGTCTGGAATAATATTGGTTGCGGGAGAATAACGTTAGTCTAAGAAAAAAAAAGAGAAAAAAAAAAGGATAATTCTATTTGGCCATCTTCACATACACACCCTTTTTCTTCCTTGGCTATTCTTATAACTCCTTTCGCAGAAGATACAGGATGCCGTTGGAATAAATGAAAATGATTTGGCAACTCGAAATTCTTTTTTCTTAATTTTTTTTTTTCTGTAGAGCTTAAAATATTTTTCAAGGAAACAAAATTTAATCTTTTATAACACTGTATAATTTGAAAATTAAATATTTATGTATAATCTGCATATATTTATGATTTAAATTACAATTAAAAATATAGAATATATAAATAATATAAAAATCAAAAAAATAAATATTTTTCTGGAATAAATGTTATATTCAAATTTTTCTGGCAAAATTTAAATGGCAACTAAAAATTTTAAGAAATGATCTGAAAGTTTATATTAATATTAATTTAATATTCATAATAATAATTAATTTAATAAATAAAGAATAAAAAACTTGAATTGTATAATAATAAAATTATGATTTTAAAATTAATTATATTAATAATTTATCTAAAAAAATATAAATATTAAATTTAATAATTAAATCAATAAATTAGATTAAATTTAGAAGTTAAAATTAATAAAAATAAGTATCAACAATTAAGATTAAAAATTTACAAATTAATTTATTTTAATAGATTAAAATAACATATATGAGGAACATTGGCACTAATAAAATTATTAAATATAAAATATCAAATAGAATCAAGTATAAATTACTCATCATAGTTAATTTCCAATGTGATGTCCACTGTGCACGATCCCCATGTTCGGGAGTTAATTACTATTTAACATGGTGCATGTATATCCAGCTGGTTTTAGCTAAGTTTGTCTCAGGATCAGAGTTATCCACTAGCCGCTAAAGGGATAGAAGGTTGGTTACTAGGTTAAAGCAAAATGGCCATGAGGATGGAAGGTTAGCAAGTAAAGAGGTAGAACATTACTCGCGAGAGAGATTTAGAGGGCTATAGACTGAATACAATGGACCAGCGTAGTGTCTTCCAGTTAACTGTCGCCTGCTCTTCAATTAACTCGAGTTTCGTCCAGTCTAATTACCTCCACGTTTAGTCGGATACTCTCTCTGTACGTTGAAAAGTGATCTCGTGGCTGGGAGATTTGCATTTTTATTATTCATAGGTTTCCTGTTAATATATTCGTATATAACACATTTGAAGAGTTGATTCTAGAAATTAAAATAAATAGAAAACTTGAATATAAAAAATATCAATTGAAGCTTATTAATTATAAATTTAAATAATAAAATAAATAATCATGGTTGTACAAATAGGAACCATTAGATTTAAAAATTTGGAAAACAAATTTTAAAAAGATCAAAAGTAAAAAATAATAAGAGTTTAGATGAGAATAGATAAGAATAGGTAAGAAATAGAAAAGAAATTTATTTTTCTTTTCGTGTCTTATCTTTACTCTTGAAAAAGACCAATGGAAGACAGTCAGCAAGGACGCTAGCATACCGGAAACCAGGTCAACGAGGTCAAGTGTCCAGTCGATCGTAGTGACCCTCGTTAAAAGATTTTAATTCGAGAAGCAGTTTGCTGATACATCATATGAAGAACGTGTTCAATTGCATTTCTAAAATTATATTTTCTTTTTTTTTCATACAATCCTTATATTTTATTTACAATCACGTTATCACAATTATGAATATAGAAATGGAAAGGAAAAGAAAATGAATAGAATAGAAACTGATCAACATAACAGAGAAAAATAAAAGAAAATAGATTAAAACGCCAAGAGAAAGTAATATGACTACAAAAGAAAAACTTTATGAGAGCTTGACAAAAGGTTAAGAGACGAAAACATAAAAAATAATTGAAAAAAAAAAGCAGAAAAATACTGAGTAAAATACGTAGATATATTTAAGTATCGCATGTTTAAATATGGAATTATTAAAAAAAGAAGAATATCGAAAATAAGTATAAAATAATAATCAATAATACTTACTCTAAATCTTTTTCAATAACAAATATAGATATTCTCAACATGCATCTATAAAATGAACCAATTAATAATAATTGAGCTTGCTACCTGAGGATAGATTGTTTGTAATTTTAATGCCAAATTAAATTATAAATTATAAAATTATGTTTCAATAAATCTTATATATAATATATTAATATTTAATATATTATGTATATTGAGTATATGTTTTTATACTAAACCACCAATCAGAAATCTTACATGATGATCGCGCCATAGGGACTTTTCTATTAGTTAATTGTTTTACTCTTCTAATAGATGGCCTTCTCTCCGATTTTTCTTGTTTTCTTCCAGTTCATATTTTAATCTTGAATAAACGGTTTTGTGTAATATCATGTGTACATATCTTTGCTTTTCATATTTATAATTTCATATTTATATATATCACAGTGTAAGAAATATTTCAAGATAGTTTTAAAATTTGTTTATAATTCATTCCTCTTTTCTCATGATAACCTTAAAATTTACATGTGTTCTTTCTCTTCACGATAACCTCAAAATTTGCACAATTCATATTCTTTCTTTTCACTTTTTCTTTACGTCACTGTTAAGTTAAAATAGATGAAGAAAGATATAAGAAACAGTGTGAAAACTACCCTCGGTTTTCTTGGTGAAATTGAATTCAGTACTTTGACGCTAGCTTACGCAAGAGTGATAACCTTATCCGCGGATGAAAAGGTATATGTGTTGGCAGTCGAAAGAGCAAGGTCATCGTCTTTTCTTCCGCAAGTTGTTTGTTGGCTGAATGTAAAGGGAAAAAGCCACGTAAAGGAAACTCGGTCATGGCTGTCGAAGACGATAGTATTGGTTGAGCCCGATGTAATTAGTAAGGCGGTGAAATAGTTGAACATACACATAATGATATGTTTGCAAAACAGATTGTGGTTATTGATATTAACCGGATTTGCAGTAATAAACATGTATTTCATGTTTCAAACTTCAAGTCTTTTTTCTCATTCTTTTTCTTTCATGCCTTCATTCACTTTCTTTCGAACTGTCTAGCTTTACAATAGAAAGGAAGAGTCATATATAAACGAGAATTGTGAATGCCCCTACGACAGAAAAGAGACGAAGATGAATGGAACGATTGTTTTTAAACGGTTCTGATGTTCCTTAGTTTATCTTTCCTTTTATGATTCCACCTTTATTCTTTGTTGGATAATTATTGTTATAATGCTTATTATGAATTTTAAAAAATAATTTTTAAAAACTGCATTATAATTTAAATTCTATAAAGCAAAACAATTTTTCAAAAAATTTATTTCTTAAGAATTAAATAATTATTTTGATATTTAACATTATTGAAAAATTAATTTTTACAATGAAAATCAAAAAATCTATTTCTATAATTTCTTTGGAATAATATCAAAGCGAATCTTGAAATTAATTAGAAAATCAAGATTAAACATTGTAATAATAGTTATTTCAACAAATAATCCCAGTCGGTTCAAAGTCAAAGATTTTCAAAAGAAGAATGATTTCTTTCATCAGCTCAAGATATTCACAAGGTGGCGTGCTTGTCGCGACGCCATCTATATTCTTAACAACGTGTCAGTTAGCCGCGAAACGTCAGATTTTCAAGCAAGAAAACTAGTGATTATGATAGTGACAAAAAAGGAAAAAGAAGAAAAAGGAGGAAGGTTTGACGTCGCCTGGGAAACCATTTCTTATTTCGATCTCTCGAGTGTTTCCCTTCTTTCTTTTTCATCCCAATCCTTTGACAACTCGTGCGAATGCGATATCTTTGTTACAAATACGCCAAAGTTTCGAGCATCTAAGCGGCCATAATTGTAATCCAACGCAGCTTCTCCTCTTTTCAAACGTACCTTTGTAGGATTCCGAGAATCCTCTCGACAGATTCACCAGTGAGGTTTGAATGCTTCGTCGCCATTTTAATAATCCCAATTTTTATGCATTGACGCGATTCAGAGGTGGAAATATCAAAGAACTATAATTTTTTCTTTTTTTATAATTTTTTTTTCTTTTTTTTTTTTTTTTTTTTTGATGGAATTTATTAAAGTTAGATGAATTAAAATTATGACTGATCTAGAATATTCAAGTATATTAAAATTATGAAATTATAATTTTTTTTTTTTTGAAGATGAAATAAATAAGAATTAGATGTAATCTAGGATCTTGTAGTAAGAAAAAAATCTCTTTTTTACAACTTTTTTTATTTATTACATGTAATATACTTAAAAAAAAAGTTACATCGTGTAATATAAGAATGCAAATTTGTATCTGTCTCACATTTATTAGAAAATGATAAATATTTTATTTATTAAAACAATAATGAATCAAATTATCTTGAATTTTATAAATAACCATTATTTTAATTTTTGATGCAAATCTAAATTTAAAAATAATTTATCAACTCAATAATTATTATAATTATTATTTCTCAATCAATTCTCATTTTTTTTAAATATTAATAATTTCATAAGTAAATCTAAATTTTCGTTATGGATTTATTTCAAAATCGTCGATTACCAAATACAGAGTTACCAAGAATTTTCTATCATTTTCATCGTTCTCATTTCCAAACATGGATTTAATAAAATGTATGGAATACATGTTATACGCTCCTTGACACAAATCGAACAAGGATAAAACTATTCAGGAACGCTAGGATCGACCGAAAAATATCTTTGCCAGATGACATTCCACGATACATATTATCCTCCTTAAATGGTACTGCAACCACTGACGTAGCCATGTTTAACCGGTTCCCAAAGTAAATTGAAAGATTCAGAGTACAATGCCAAATAGATATCACTTATTCAGTTGTTTCCTATATATGGATTAATGAGTTCAGTTACACTTTATTCTACTTTTATTTACTTTATTTGAAACACATTATTACTACTAAATTATATATAAATTTTTGTAATTGTTATTTCTTAAAGTTTAATTAAAAATATTTTAATTAAAATTTAAGAAAGACAATTTAAATTATTTATTTTTAATTTTCTAATTTTAATATTTCAGATGTTAGAAAAAAAATAATTGTTTGTTAAATTGAATATTTGAAACTTTTTTTGATCATCAAAAAAATTTTAAAAAAGATATTGAAAAATAAAAATTTGCCAATGATGGAATAAGGATTTGAAACAATGCTGGAAGTTTTATGATCCTCTTTTGTAATATTCAAATTATATACTTTTTTAATATAAATAATATTATTCTTTGATTAATAAGAGAATGATTTTAGATAGAACATGATAATTATGTAATTATAATAAAATAAATACTAAAGATTATCAACTAAAAATAACAATAACGATTACTAAGAAGATTGAGATCCATAGTCTGAAAACCACTGTTAGTACATAAGAGACACTTGACCCTAGTTATACGTGTTAATCTTTCAATACCTCATAGCGATTAAAAAAACACTGATACAATACATTAACCATACATTTTATATCTAAACTTTCTGACAGTTGAACTTTTGATTTTAGGAATATATTTTTTAAATATAAAATTGATAATAAATACATAAAATAAATCCAATTAGATTTGAAAATATTTTAAAATCTGTGACGCCTCATTCATTTTAAGTGAAGAAAATCGTTAAAGAAAAAGTGATATATTTTTTCTTCTTCATCTAATTTATTTCTTTTACTGAAATATCTTTATTTCGAAGAAACTGAATGAATCCTGTTTATAGATCGCGTTTCGGTATAACGCAATCTTCTTTAAAGTCTCGCCTCCTCTTCTCGTCAATCATATTTTTCCCTTCATAACTGTATCACGAGAAAAATCTTCCATTTTCTTGACGAAAAGAGAAAGAGGATACGCATGAGAAAGTTAACGCGATAAACATTTCAATCTTGTTTCATTTCATTGATACATCAAACATTATTCACGATTGAAGATATGTATATATATATATTATATGTATATGTATATGTACATATGTATATTCCATATGTATATGTATATGGAAAAAAATATATTCTTAATAAATTAAAAAAAATATATTCTTAATAAAAAAATTTATTCTTAATATAATTCAATTATAATAAAATTCTTCAAATTTCAAGTGATTCTCAAATGATATCGAACAGAAAATAAATTGACAAAAAGAACAAAGAACGCACATTCACATTTTGCATTATATTAGATTACATCGATGCAGAATCATTATTTTATATTTGTAGGTTATGGAAAATACGAAATTTCGTGTCTCGTCGAGCAAACGAAATAATAAATTTCAGAAAGAATCAAAACTAGAATTTATAATCACTCCAGGATTGTGGACTTGTCTCCCAAAGTAAAGTGTGCATAGCATGTCTGTCTTCTGCAGCAAATTTATGCGAGGTGGGTACATAATTCAAGAAACTATTCGAGACCACCTAGCTATCTCGTTGAGCTCTTGCGAAAGTTTTCGTAAAATTGAATTTGCCCATTATTGCAATTTTTTAAATTTCTTTTATTGATTGTTTTATACTTTAAATTTTTTATAAAATATTCCCTTAACGTGTTATTTAATATTATATTAGATATTAAAAATTTTTGAGGTTATGTTAGAAGAAATAATTATTTTGATTTAATATATATCTTCAATATGATTTTGCTGATATAAAACTAGATATTATAAACAATATCGAAATTATACCAATATTAATCCTAATTTTAAACTTGATTCACTTTATTAAAAAATAGATCTCTATCTTCAATTCAATTACATATTGTAACAATTTTCTATGTAGCGACGGTATGTTCCTCTTCTAGTGAACTATCACGTTAATGCTTCTAGTTATCTTCTATCTCACAATCACGTCCTGATAAAACCGTAGATTTACTAGACTTAAAATTCTCTTCTCTGAATTGGATCATTTTCTCAAGATACCATATAAAATTTGATAACAATTATTTTTATTAGAAGAATTTAAAGAATACTATAAAGTACTAGAAACTATAAAAATAAAAATCAAAAAAAAAATATATATATATATTTTCATTAAAACAATAAAGTCTATCTAAATTATCATTTTCATTACTGTTTAATCTAATACAAAATTTCACACAATATCTTTATCATCTTTAAATATTTAAAACATTATACAAAATAATGCTTTTTGTCAATTTAATATTACAAATCAAAAGAAATGAAAATAATTTCATCGATGATTCGTGCATTGTATTTTTTCATTTGTATTGTACGCTTGTATTTTATCATTTTGTTTTCTTTTTTTGTTTCAGCAAAATTATCTCATGAAATTCGGATATCTACCCCAGTCGGATCTAGAGACCGGAAACCTTAGAACGGACGATCAGCTTACGGACGCCATTAAAAATTTACAGGTGAATGAGATATTTTGAGGATGTTTTCGAAGCTAGAAATTCTGCTATCCTTTTGTGAATCGAGCACAAAATGAAATTGCGGAAGCATGAAAAAATTAAATGAAATAACCTTCTCATATTTGTCTATGTCTTATCATTTTATTTATTTAGTTTTTCCTAAAAAAAAAAAAAATATATTCTATTATTTGAAAAATACAGTTATCTATGACACGTTAAATAATAACTTTTATATTACACGTTTTTTTTATATTATCTATTTATGAATAAAAGAAGAATTAAAATACAAAAAATGGTATCTATATCATTTCATTCTATATCATAATGATAATAAATAATAAATGATAAGAAATTTGTGTTAAATATATTTAATGGTGTGATAAGGTACTTACATAGAACCATCTATAAAAGTGTTTAGATATTATATATCATATTATAGATAAGTAAGAGTAATATTTAATAATTTTATTATATTAATATATTATTTCTTAATTTAGAATAATAATAAAGCAATTTTTAGTGTTTTTACAATTAATATTATAATAAAATCTTGTACAATTTTATTTTAATACAAATAACTTTTTCAACTTATACAATATTAAATCAAACTAAATTTTTATTAAAAAAATAGGAATATTTTAAAACCTTTGAATAATAAGAATTTAGAATTTAGAAACTGCAAAAATTAATTTCAAAACCTAATTCCAAAATAAAAGATTCAAGAAAACGATATTTACGTGGCAAATGTCCACTGAAATTTTGATCACACTACAAAACTTTGATCCCCGTGGATTCGATTGTCGAAACCGTTTGAGTGGAATCGTGTTCCTGTTTCGTTTGGATGATCCCACCGATCAATCCTTCGGAACAGTGTATCCTTTAGTCGATGGTCGAAATAAAGAGAAAAAAGAGAGAGAGAATAGAAAACGAAGATAAATCTACAATTGAGGGAAAACGACGTATTGTTCGTCTGACAAGAATTTACATGAAAATCGACCTCGTTAAACGCATAAACGGAAGCTGTAGTTGCTTTGATTCTTCCGATAATACGTAAGCTTTAATTTCTTATATGAAAAATAATTTCAACGTTTTCCACAATGTTCTTTTAATGTAATATTTTGTAGTATTTTTATTAGCTAAATAAATTAAATAAATGAACAATAAATATATTTATTGTTCGGTATTGTCGATAACAAATTTTAATTTTTTTTATCTTTTTTTATAGAAAAGAAGATGTTTCTATCATTAGTAATTCATGAAAAGGAATTTCTTTACTTTATTATATTTTTTTTTATAATTTATATAAGACACAGATTATTATAAATGGATGTCTAGTAAAAAAAAAAGAATAAATAAAAGCTAGTGATTTATGAATATCATTAAAAACAAAAAATTCTACTAGTAACATTATACTACTAGTAAGTACAATACAATAAACTAATAAATTTTTAAATAATAATCCATAATAATTTATAAAAATAATAATATATATAAAATAATAATAACTTACAAAAAAAAAACCAAACTAAACATGCAGCAATAGTCTTTACTGTTACTTAAATACAAAAAAAAAAAATAAATATTTTAAAATTAATAAAGAAAACTTAAACAAAGAAGAAAGAAAAGTTAAGTATCGATCCCCAAGACCGAAGTGAAATACTTTCGAAATAACTGCTAGTATCGGTATAACATTGGGTCCTATAATGTTAAGAGAATTTTCGTGCAATAGGAAGGAACTCGATAAAGGAGGAAATTATGTATTCCAGGGTGGAAAAGATGGTTGTTCCTTGTCACGAATAAAAATAAAACGGGTTCCCTATCCCTGAAACCCGCCCTCCTTTGAAAGTTCGAGTGCTCTTTCCCAGTGGAGAACGGCAAGTCAGAAAGAACGGTTGAGTTATCGCGTCCTGTTCAACTACGGGAAAAGAACTTTTCCACAGGGTTGGTGAGGCTTCGCGCCACTGGATAAAAGTACGATCTCGTACAAGTTTTCACAGAGAGCAAACTACTATTTTTTCCTTTTTTTTTTCTTAGGCAAACATTTACTTCAGATTCGCTTTTTTTTAAAATATAAAAGTATTCTATCATTTTTTTATTATCATTATTGTAAAGTATGCAAAGAGAAATCTATTTTTATATAAAATTGATTTTATACAATTCATTGATCATTGCTTGGAATTATAATGAGAATTTGTTCATGATCTGTGAAAAAGATAATTTTTGTGTTTCCATAAATTAGAGAACTTTTTTGAAATGAATAAAAATTAGTTTTTGAATTGCTGCTTAAAGATGATGAGGAATGTCAACAAGTGAGTAATTTTATTTTTCGATGGTGATATTTATATTTTTATATTGCAATAAATGGTAAGGAATAGTTTAGTTAATTAGTTTATAAATGAATTTTTGCATGCAGAATACATTGAGTATAATTTTATGTTAAAAATACGTATATATAGTAGATATTAGTAATTTGAAAATTTGGAGAAAAAAAATACAAAATGTTTGGGAAATAATTAAAACAAGAATTGTTTAAAACATATATATATTTAACACTTCCCTTTAAAAATAAATATTTTGTGTTAAAATGAAAAACAGATAAATAAATAAAATATAATTAGTTTATAAATAGATAAATCTGAAACGAAAAAAATATTTATACGTTTTCATTTTAACTCTAATGAATATTAACCTATTTTTTTTAATGCACTCTATTCAATATGCACCTTTTTAAATAATTGTTATTAACATATTAAAACTTACTTAAATATCTTTAGTTTTTATGAATGTTCCACGAAATATGATTATATTGTAAACATTGACATGTTATAATTAGAAAATAAAAATTTTATTTTATCCTATATTATTTTTTCCATTAGAGATTCGGTGGCATTCCTGTAACTGGTGATATCGACGAAGCTACTATGAAATTAATGAGGCTTCCGCGGTGCGGACTTCCGGATAAAGTAGATCCTAGATATACTAGAGTCAGGCATAAACGGTACACGATCCATGGGCAACAATGGCCACATCGGAATCTCACTTGGAGGTAAGTTGATATTTCTTTCAAAATTTATAAAAATTGAAAATTATAACCTATTTAATAAATCTATTTATTTATTAGATACCATACCTCTTAAAATAAAAAAATTTTTCTCAATAAGCATAATAATATAGATATATATATATATATTTCAAACATGATATTATATTTATGTGAAGAAAATATATATTAGCATGAAATTAAATCAGATCCATATAAAAGATTTCTTCAAATTAAATAAGAGTTTATAAGGTTAAGTTAAATTGTACTTTCTAAATAAATTCCATCTAGTCAAATCTGTATATGTCAGTTGCTCTAACTGAAAAGCAGATGTGTCAGCAGAAACCAGTTCCAGGATAATGATTCTGTGCACGTGTAGCAATTATTCGTTGAAGATTCTCTAATTGCCATCCTGTATTGCACAAGTCTCTGAGATTTCTCCGCGAATAAAATTTTCCTCCAACGCATCGTTGTCTGGAAAAGCCATTGACATTGTTGGTCTTCAGCCAATGGAAAATTTCTGCTTGTAAGTGATTCCCTCTTTATTGACGAACGTGTTCTTTCTTTCTGTTCTTTGTAGAAAACGATTGCAATCATGCGAATGATTGTAAAAGTCGCATTGATTTTGCATTTCGAGCAAAAAGAATTGCTAAACTCATTTTTCTCGAAGCTTCTCTTTGTGTCTGTCTTTTATCTTCATCCTTCAATATAAATCAGCTGAATTTTCAATAACCGGTGATTGTTCATTCAATCTGAACAGGAGTTGGACAAAATTGAACGATTTTATAGATTGTCTTTTCTGATTTTTGGTGGCAGGTTTGAGAAAAATTATAAATATATCTGTGCAATTTTGAGGAAATTTTGATTATAATATTCAAAAAGAATTTTATTTTTCGAATAATTTTCATAAAGATAGTCCATAAAATCCAAAAATTTGAAAAAAGAAAAAAAAGTTAGGTTAGAGTTTCATTATCTCAAAGAAGTTATTCCAAATTCTTAGCCAATAAGACATGTTTATATAAATACATTATTATTTGTCATTGTTAAAATATAGTTGATGACATTCGAGTGATTGTCAAGATACACTATTTTAGTAATTATATAATAGTTTATACATAGTTAAGATATACGTTATTCCGTTCACGCAGAATTCACTATTAAAATCAAAAGAGTACATTGACTCATGCTAGATGGCGTTGAGTAAAGTGCAAAGAAAATATTTCGAGGCGTGTTAACTGGAAAGCAAACGATTTCAAATTGAATTTATTTGCCATCGCGATAATTGGACGTGTCACGTAAAAGAGAACCAATACGTACGAATCATGTTATCCGATCAGATGACAAAAGAGAGAGGGTAAAAAAAATGTAATTGAAGGGAGACAAGTCGGGGTACGGTTAATTCAATTATCTTGGACTCGTTACTATCCTGCCGTCTGGGGAAACATGGAGAGAAGTCAAGGCTACGAACATTTCGGCGAATGTAACAGTTCAATCGAAAAAAGAAAAAGAGAAAGATTTAATAAAAAAGAAGCTCAAGATAGAAAAGATCATTTGCATTTATATCTTTATTGACTTATTGAAATTCGTTGATATGGTTCTAAAGAAAATGAAGAACTAATAGATAATATCAATGTTCGTAATATAAAGAAAATGAATTTTCAAATAAATTACAAAAAATAATTTTAAATTATATTTTATAATTTAATTAAAAAGAAATATATATATAAATATATAATTCAAGAGAGAAGAAAGAATTATTCTTTTTTTTTATAATAAAATATGGTTTATAAACTATTTTATTATAAATTACAAATTTCTCAATTAAAATTTATTTGCAAAATAATTTTTTTACCGTAGAATATATATGGAAAATTATTTCAGTTGATACTGTAGTTTTCTAGTGCGTCCATTATCCATTGTCGGTATTACGACTTCTGCGATACCGATTACGCAGTATCGTAGCATAATGCTGTGGCGCCCCCTGAGGGAAATATTGTATTTGAACATTAGATATTAAGTGCGCAACGAATACCTGTATCATAAATTCTTCATATCAGTTGTTATAGAATTAGTTACAGATTTAATAGAATATAAGTAACGCTTAAAATGTTTGGAGAATGTTGTGTTAGCTGCAAATGAATTTTTAGCGCGTGTCCGGCGTAATAATCGAGGTAGGATATAAATAATACAAGGTTCGTTAGTATTTAGGGGTTCTAATTAGCGAGCGCAAGGGGTGAGCCATCGTTCACCTTAATTGCACGCCTTAACGACCAGACCCAGCCGCATGGTGTGTCGCACGAAAATTTCGCGGTAATTTCGTCGGGATGTCGAGCACGATGATAGTCCTCGAAAATTTAAGGTCCCCTTTCTAACGAGAAGAAGAGAGTTAATCAACGCTTGTCAATAAAACGACGTAGTGAAATGGTTAGATTCGTTAGATAGCTCTGCAAACAGCATTTTAATAGCTAAAGGAAACGCATAATTATATAACACATAATAAAAATACTTACTTTTGACATATGAGGTTATACAAATTATATTCGCTTTCGATGATTTTTTTATGTTTTAGAACATAAATACATTATATATTTATACATTTTTTTCATTATTAAATTTCCCATAAATACATAACCATTCATTTGACTTGTAAAATTTTACCAATATAACATTAATTGTTTCAGTCGTGGTAGAGGGCGCCAGATGTCTGTATTCCCGATATAATAAGCTAATGAGAAAAAGACACACGCTATAGTGCTATAATAATCAACAACTGTTCCTTATTACCGATGTTAATTCTATATTTTAAAAAATGAAATAATATTAAAAATAGGATATATTTTTGAAGAAAAAAAATCATCTCGAAGTGATGAAAAATCTGGAATGAAAAATCGGGGCAACAAGGTTTTCCACTGTAAAACGGGTTCCTGCTAATTTCGAAAGGTAGCGAGGAATGAAAAAAGTTCGAGCATCGTTCAAAGTGTAGCGAGAAGCTTGCTCGTTCCAGAAGACGCGAAAGAACCTTGTAGCGACCCTCTTACCCCTCATCCATGAACCACCTCTCGTTTTCTTTCTTCATGCTCACGCGACGGCCAAAACGCGATCTTGAATATTAAGCCGGCAAGGCTTAATCTCTCCTAGTAATTTAGGTCAGTATCTATTAATTTTTTTCGTCATATTCGTGAATTTCCAAACATGATACAATATTTCGATACGTTAAAATATTAAAATATTTATCGATAAATCAAAAATTGAACGAATATTCATTTTGTTATAAATTTTTAAAAAATTTGAATTTATATAATATTTTATAAATAATTGTAATTCTTTTATGAAAACAATATTATGATATTCAAAATATAATATCTAAAGTTTAAAAAAAAGAGAATAGATTGAGTAGAATTTTTAAAATATAATTCCATCTATAAATCTTATTGATATCAATTTATAATAATTATCTTGAAATTGTCAAGTTAGGTTAATTAGACTTGATAATTTGTTCAAGAAGAGTTTACTATGATGAAGTAAAGGGAATAATGGAGGGCGTAAGATAAGAGCAAGTATTATTATAATACTTTTCCAATACTTTTCTCAAGTTCAAATTTCAAGTTTCTTAAGTTTATATTAAACATAATATTATTACATTTAGATTTTCTAAATTCATATTAATTAGGAAAATTATGAATTTAATACAAATATAATTTTCGCATATTATCTTATTTATTATTATTATATTATTTTTTTAAATAATATATTTTTTTGAATTTTAATTCTGAATTGTTAGAATAACATATAGTTAAAAAAATAGCAAATTGTCTATATTGTTTAAACAATTTATTTATTAAAATTTTACTTGACAAATAATTTTAACAATCAAGAATCAAAATTAATAAATGAACAAATAATCATATAAATTACAATAAATTAATATAAATTATAAATTTATTTATAATATATATATACATTTATTTTTGAATTGGTTGAAAACATTTGCATCGATCGTAACTTTAATCAAACAATATTTCCTATATTTGTCAATACAAATAACGATATATCAATGCAACATGATATATTAATACTATTATTTGATTTTTCATTTAACATTTGAAATTCAATGAAAATTTTAATATTATCGATTTCTCTTTGTTTCGTATAATTAAATTTATTTTCAAACATCATTTTCGTTCAATCGCAATTATTATATTAAAAATAACTGTTTAATTTTTATAATAAAAAAAAGTGAGAAATCAATAAAAAAAATTAAATCGAGATTACAAAATATTTAAATTTTTCGTGTTAAAACTTCTCGTAAACGCTGATGGGTTAATTTAATGATTCTCTCGATTTCCATGGTGTAACGAAGTCACGATCAAAGAAACGAGGATTTCTGATTGAATTTCTTTGCCATTACGGCGATCGACGATTGCCTCGTTAGGTTAATGGATACATTAAATGTTAACGCAATATTCAGAAATAATTTTCGAATAATTGTGTCTGAACGCCATCATAGTGGATTTCAATTAATCGAAAAGTCAAATACTTTGATACTAAATAAGCTAATACGATATATTGAAATTCTCAACATTTATCCACTTTCACCGGATGAACGAAATTAATTTATTATAAAAAAAATTTTTCATATTTTACATCTCATGATAATCCAATAATCGCATTATATTAATTTATTTCAGAGTCTCAATTTTTAAAATTATTTTCTCACTGGTATTACTTGAAGATATTGAATAAGGGAACCAAGGTTTTACCAATCTTGCGGTTCAATGAGGCTTCGTGTACTGATCAATTTCATCCTAAAGTTTCTTATTTCAAGGGTGGTTAACCTTCTCTGTATTAGTGTGCTCTTGTATACAGACTATCGCCATTATTTTGCGATTCTTATTTAGAAAAAAAAAGAATCTTTTTAAATTTCTCGAAATAAAAAAGGAGTCTATAATCTATAATTAATATTACTAGCTAGTGAATTATTCTGCTGTCAGATGGCTCTGCAGTTGTTTTATAAATAACACATTAGAAATTAAATTCTTTTTGCCTTCCATTAAAGTAACATATTATTATAATTTGAGTTTCGTAATCATTTTGCCATCTCAAAAATATTCATTCATAACTGCGAAATATTTTATACTAACGATAGTGTATTAATGACACATCAACTTTTATGATTTTATTTTCTTCTATTTTTCTTTCGTTTTGCTTTCTTTTTTGAGATTACATTAAAAAATATTAACGACTTTATTCGTTCCATTATCTAATACAAAATGTTTTCACTGGATATTTAGCTCGTAAAATTCTCGAATAATATCAATATGATTTAGAAAAGATATTCGATATTCTTCGAATATCTTCGTTAAAAAAATTTCTTATCAGATAACCAAGAAAATTCTATCATTATTTTTTTGTGATAGAAAAATAAACTACGTTGAAAAATTGAAAAGAATTTTCAACTTGTCGAAATATATTTATGATAATGCAAAATGTAATAAACAAAAAAAAATAATATTGAAAATTTAATTTAATAAATGAGATAATATAATCTCATTCTTAATATAATTCTTGATCCCAATATAGTCTCTTGTCAGTAATATCAGGAAAATTCTGATAAATCTAGAATCCTTGTAAAAATTAATTTGGAACGTATTACGCTAATAGAGTCAGAACGATTGAATAAAGTGTAACGAATAAAAATTTTGTTCCGCCATTTCTTCTTCTCCATCGTAAAATGACAAGAAAAAGACTTTCTTGGTTATCTAATAATCTTTAGGCCTGAGAGAAGGTCAATCCTCTCGGGACCGAGATCGATAGGATATCGTGTCTCGCATCTCGTCTTCGTTTCTCTCATTGTCTACCATAAGACAGGCGCAGGTATCGATCTTGGCTCTCGTTGGAATCTCGATACCCCTTAATCCTTTGTACTTTGATGCTTTATCCGCTAGAACGAACGTTATTGCGCGATGCTAACGTTATTCTGTTGTTTAACATGAGCCTTTCCAAGGAATATTCGTCTTGGTCTCGGCAAGTAAATTCGAAAAATTGAAAAACTGGATGAATCTTTTATGAGATTGGAACAATATTTCTGAATGTTATTTTTAATCCTTAAAAAAAAAAAAAAAAAAATTAATTCAAATTGTATCGTTTATTTATATTTAACACGATATATATTTCAAAATATATATCATTAAATTTATTCATCTAATTTAACATTATTCTAATCAAATCATTTCAAGTAAAAATATTTTTACATTTTCAACTTCATATTTCATCAAATTTATAACCTTATCTAACTTCAGTTTAATTTGATTCCAAATAATAATTATATAAATAATAATAATAAGTATTAAATAATAATATAATAATAAATATAATAATAAATAATAATATATTAAATAAAAATTACAATTTTCGAATCGAACTTTCTATCTAACAGAAAAATTTGCATTACTTACCTATATATCATCTGTGTCCTATTTTCCACAAATAAAAGCACAGAATTCATTCGAAAGGAGGAAATCGAAAAGACGAAAAAAAAAAAAAAAAAAAGAAGAAAAAAAATCATCTCGATATTCAGGAAGTTTCAGAGCAGGCGGTGTATCCTCCGCGCGGCGAATAACGCAAACAAATCGAAAGACAATAAGGCACCATGACAGCCCGGAGACCGACGAGTCCCTTTGTCGAGAATCATAGAGACCACAATAGCGGCCAATCACGTGTCTCGATCGAGAGAGGTGATCCCGTGTCCTGGACACGAGATCACTTCGCGCCGGGTCCTCGGGGGTGCCCTACCCTCTCGTGGACTCTTCGACTATTCGCGTCCTCCTGTCGCTTAATTGCCAGAAACAATGGAATTATTGTGCCCGCTATCCAGGAATAAAAGGGAGACAGAGGCGAGAGAAACGAGAGGAACAGTTTGGAATGGTGTATGTGTATGTGTATGAAGGGTGTGGAGGTGGAAATTAGGGTCGTGTCCATTTTCTATCCCTCGATTTCGTACCCCTCTAACACATCAAAAGGGTTGTATCAATGACATCGTTCGTTGCACGTTACGTAATACTGTGATCGCGTTTTGATCACTGTGAGACAGGCTGACTGGGTAACTGGTGTATCCTCGTGGGAATTAGATACCGATTGAGCTATTTATTTTATACCCCGATGGTAACTGTTTCAAGCTGTATGCGCGTGTACATCAGTTTAATTGCACGGGTGATTTTATACTTGGTTTTTATTTTTTTTTTTTTTTCTTTTTTTCTTATATTTTTTATTGAGGGGAAAAAAGAAAGAATTTTATACTCTGATCGTGAAGTTACATGTATGTGTGTGTTAGTTATTAATTATTTGGATGATTTTATGAATTATTTTTTATTTTCTGTTTCTTTAAATTTTATTTTGTGGAAGCAAAATATAAATTAATTGAATGAGATCTTTGCAGCAAATTGCAATATATTTTTCAATAAATTTAGGATTAAAAGAAATAGTAAAAAATAGTAATGAAAATTGCATATGATTACAATTAAAAATTATTGAATTGATAAATTTTTATTTGAACTTTTAATTTTTAATGAAATAAACAGTTATAAAATAATTTAAATACAATTTTTCAAATAATTTTCATTTTAAATCTGTATCAATGCAATAAAATATACAAGGTGTCCCAATAAAATAGGTCATTGTTTACTTACTAATCATTCTCTGGCCACTATCTGATCATTACCTGACCACCAAGTGACCATTGACTCACTACTCACTGACCATTGCTTGACCATTTACTGACCATTGACTAACTATCTTTAAAAGTATCATATATTTTAACATTTTGTGTATTTATCTTATAGTAACAAATTGAAAGAAATATTAAATATATTTTTAATTTTAAATAATCAGAATTTTACTTAAAACCTTCGAATTTTTAACAGATATGGCAAAATTATATTGGAAAGCATTAGTTGCTAGGTACCATTAATTTTATCAATCAGTAAGTCACGTCATACATCATCCTCTAATATCGTCAATTTTGCATCGTTACCAACCGAATCGCCAATTGCAAAGGCGTTATTATCACTTTGGAAGTTCAATCAATCACTTTCATATTTTGCCAACTAGGTGTACATACATATATATATTACGAATATATTTTCATAATCTTTCCAATAATTTTTTAAAATAATCTTCATTTACAGAAATATTAGCCATCGGAATTTCTTTTTGAAAAGACATTCAAGTTAACTAAGTATAAAGTGTCTACTTCGAAAAAAAATTTACGACAACACCACTCGACCGTGAAGTTTCATTTTTTTCTCTCTTTCTTTTTTTCTCTCTTCATCGTATTTTTCACTTTTTTTCACATTTTTCACCTAAAATGTTACATTATTAATTTCGTCATTTGTTTTTTATAGGGAAAAACATTAGACTTGAATTTTCATCCAAGTTTCAAGCATTGATAATTATTTTGCAATTAAATAAATAGTTCGAACCATGATTCTGGCATTTTTTTCAGAGAAATTTCAAGACTGGTTGAAACGGCAAGAGATCCTTAATGCTTAGAGCCCCTTTATCGGTTTACCGAGGAAACGATTTCCGTGAGAGCACTCCCCTTCCTATATCTAGAAAATGATTTCCGCAACGAAAGGTTCGATTTTAGGTAGAAAATAATACACGTAAACATCAAGAGATAAGGACGATTAAATATTGATTCGAATCACTGTAATATCAATTTTGGCTCGAAATATTGATTATTATTCAAATATTTAATTCTGAATTTATTTTTTATACGCAAAGATTATATTTGATTAATTTATTTTATTTCAGTTTCATTTAATGATTAAATGAAATTTGTTACTTAAATTGTTGTTTCTTTTTGGATTTTTATTGAAAAAATTAAATTTGATAAATCATTATGTGGATTAATAAATTATTAATATCTTAAAATTTTTTTAAATTTTTGAAAGAGCTTATCTAATAATAAAAAAAAATTGTTTGATTTTAGACATAAGAAGTCTAAAATAGCATAAAATATGTTAAATTATTTTTAATTTTTTAAACGATTCTATATTTTGTTAAGTTTATTTAATTATAATTATAATTATAATTAAAATTACTTATAATTTCATTATTATCAAACTTGAGTTTACGAGAAAAAAATTTCTATCAAAAATAGAACAAGAAATGTAGATAAGTATTATATATTTTATAAAAGAAGTCATATGTAGAATACGAAATTATAGAAAATAGAAATGTCAAAGAGAATCATTTTTCGATCGTATGGAAAAAAGTTTTCATGTAAATAATATATTTTTACAGTGATTCTCGAATATAGAATACATACGTGCGTTTATGGTTTTGATCAGATTATACTCAACATTTAACCAATGTCACGGTTTTGTCATACGATTTTTCAACAATACTCAAGTAATGTCGAAAAATATGAAACTCGTTGGACCAGATGGTTTCGAGCACGTAGACTCTTCACTCTGACGAGTTAATTTTTAATCAGTGCTTTACACGATATCGAGAGCATGCCTTCGAGTACGTATTCTTCGATCGGTCAAACAGAATAGATCAAGCGTTTTAGTAAAAAAACATTCGTCATTCGCGATTTAGATTTTTTTCATACTTTATTTCTATATTCTTTATTTATTCTTTTTTTTATTTTAAACTTTAAATTTTATTCTTTTATTTAAATATTAATAATAAATAATTAATGAAATTTTACTAATTTTAAAGTTTAAAAATTTATTATCTTTGTTAAAAGTAATAAAAGTAATAATTTGTAAGTCACTATTATTGTTAATGTATCAATAGTATCAAAGAAAGAAAAAAAATTAGAATTTTTTAAATGATTAGTAATAAATTTTATCTTTTGAAATTTTTAATATTATTATGTCAATAGTTATAATAATTATAACATATAAAGAAAAACCATATAATAATATTCATAAAATTCATTTAATATATATAATGTATTAATTAATATGTATTTATTTTTTTCATAATATATAAAGATAATAATGTAATAAAGATAAAGATAAATATTTCTTTTTTATTAGCTTTTAATAATAGCCTTTAATCATTCATTTATATAATACTTTATTTTGAAATTTTGAAATGAAAAATGTATTATATTTGTAATCTTAATAAATGAAGAGCTTTATAGAAATGATACAATTTTATGAAAGTTACACAACCCTTTTGAATTCAGTACTCATCAAAACTTCTTTGGATTTATATGTACAATCTTTGTGGATTTACTTCTTGTTCAAACTTTCATGGAAGCTTTTGGAACTTATGCAGTTTTATCACTTTAAAAAGCTATCAGTGTATTATAAAGTAACGACAACCTTTAAAATGATATATGGATGTATATTATACTTGAAAAATGAGAAATATGCTATATTTCTCTGTTATATTATATTAATTTATATTATATTAATTATATATATTATATTATATTAATTTTTCTGAAGAGCAGATTTTTTTATTAAATATTTTCTTTATTTTTATATATTTATTCTTTTACAATTTACAGAAATAATCAAAAAATAAGATAAAATATTTTATTCAAAAATTAAACGATAATTTTTAATCTTTTTATTTCTTTATCTTATTACTTATTTTTCGCGTGATTTTAAGAACACCTGTTGAGTGTAAATCGGGTTCAATAATAATGAAATAGAATTCTCTAGAGAATGAAAAAAAAAAACTAACTTATTTAATAAAATTCTTTTTATACAATTTCGATAGAATTTAAATTTAAAATAAAATTTAATTGATTCTAATTTAATACATTTTATTCATTATACTTAATATCAAACATAATTTTAAAATATTAGTAAATAATTAAGTAATAAAATATAAGACATATATATAATAGCTATACAAAATTACGAGAAATATTACGAAAAATAAATAATCAAAATAAAAAGAAAGCTTTTTTTATATTTTTTACTTTATTTTAAGTTTACTTCCTTATTAAAAATTAATGTTTTAGCTGAATTGTTGAGATTCTTATGAAAATAATATTAAATATGATTAATAATTATCGATTACATTTGAATTAATTTTAAATTAAATTCCTAATATTATAATCTTTATCTTTCATATTTTTATCATTGACGCATGCGCAGTAAAATGAACAATATAATAAACTAATTTGTAATACGCAATATAATTCGATGTGTTATTTTTGTGATAAAATTGTTCAAAGCATAAAAAAATGCATAGAAATATGAAGAAATGTTGAAAAAAATGTAGAAAAATGAATTGGAAAATAATAAAAACAAATCATGCAATATTTAAAGGATTGAAATAGCAACGATTTGTGATTTCCGTCTTGTGAACCGAAAAAAAGAATCATATCTGACATAATTATGTGATCCAAAACGAGTTTTCAATACTCTTGTCTATATTTTCTTCGTAATTTTCATTATTCATTTCTAATCTCGTAACGAGCTCTCTATCATTGTTCATCTAATGTTCATATAATTTCATTTAACCTCATAAGTTTATACAAACGAGAATAAGAATTTCGTTACGCTTTGAAATCAATTGATTAATAAATCAACCGATAAATCAATTAATATTTTATATATATTTTTATATTTGGACCAAAATTATTAATCTTATTTTAATAAAACTAATTAGAAATTGTAATTCAATTATATAAAAGATAGAAATTAATATAACTTATATAAGAATTTTTCCAATATAAAAATGAAACAGTTTTAATAAAAATTTACATAATAATTATATAAAATTTACATAGTAATAGTTTTAATAACAGAATTTACATAAAGATTTAATAACAGCATCTACAAGTAATTTAAATTCTCCTAATAAAAATATCTTTTTACATATTACATTTCTCATTAATTTAATCTAAGTTAAAATTAATCTATATTATATATACACAATGATACAATATATAACTCATTAATTTTTCCAAATATGTTACAAGAAAAAGCAATATAATTTTATATATATAAATATATATTAAATATATAAAAATATATTTCATAACCTCTACAACCATTTTAATTCACAATCTCATTAATATTATGTACGTACCTTGAACAATTGCTTTAATTCCATTAGTTCTTTTCCAGAAAAGGAAATAAATTTGCATAGACGAAGTTTGAAAATAATTGGACATTTAAGATACATAAGTTTTCCATGTCTTAAGAAGAAACACGCAAATCTACGTCACTTGACTTTTCAAGGAGGACACTGCAACGCGATAAATTTCGCTCCTCCTGCCCTCTGTCGTTCCTTATACCCTGTGGGCCTTTCGAGGTGTCGTTTCCTTACCAAATGATTTATTAACTTTGCCGCGTGACTCGTCAGGAACTGAAAAAGCTTCCTTCTCTATTTCGTATCGGACAAAACTAACGTTCGTTATGCGCGAAACCTTTCCACGTGCACCAAAAGCAATTAAAATGAAAATTATTCGTTCCGCTACGTCCTTCCTGGCGAGACGCTATGTTGACTTCGGAGTTCAAAGTGTTCTACAACGGAAACGAAAAAGCGATTTGTAATAGTGTACTATTTACAGTAGTACTATTATAAAGTTAGTTAGTTTGTATCAAAAGTGCTATTTATATGACAGCGACGAACAGATATCCGAAAGAATATAACATAACCTCAATTTCTATAACATAATTCGTATGATCAAATATTTGTGCGTTTATATTTGGAAGAAGGTTATATGGAAGAAGGTTTGAATTATTTAACAGAAATTTTTAAACAGAATTATTAAACAGAAATTTTTAAAAATATAATTTAATATAATAGAAATAAAAATTTTTGGTAGATATTATTAATTATTTTTAAATGCTATTAGGTATTACATAGATATTTTTATCAAAAGGAATTTATAGTGAATGAAACATCATCTTAATTAATTTTGCTTTATTTTAATTTATTTTACTTTTCTTGTGTTTTCTTTGATCCTTTATCAGAAGGATCGACTTATATTGTATCCTCGATGCAATTGCAATTTCGTACGAAACTACATTACTTCTTTCAAAATCTCTAACTTACACGTTTTTTCTCAAATGTTCTCGAACTAGAAACCACGAACATAATGTAATATGATGTATCATTGCACAGATTTATTCTAACATGCATATATTCTCGTTACTTTTTTCTTTTAATTACTTGTTATCTATAATTAATATTTTTGATATAGAAATAATTGTTATCTATAATTAATATTTTTGATATAAAAATAATTTAACTTTATTGATTCCAAAAAATTTTTTAAATGGTAATTATGGAATTTAAAAAAAAAAATTTTAAATATGAATAAAAATATTGAATAAACAGAAAAATATTTTCTATAAAATTTTTATTCCTGATATTATATAATTCAAAATTCTATATAATTTTGATATAATTTTTGATTTGTTAAATTCAATATATTAGAAATATTATTTCTTCATGTGAATATCTTATAAAAATTTTTAAGAATGAAATTTCTTCTCAGGTGAAGTCATAGCTATGCTACAGAAAGAATCGCGAAAAAAGTGCTGGATAAGATCTTGCACTTTTCGCTTGATCAAAGAATGCCATGAAGGGAACTTGTAAGAAAAGGATGCATCCCTAGTGTAACGTTTCCTTACGTCACATTTTCCTGTTTGCGAAAAATCCGTTATGAAGGCTCTTCGTACCAAATGCTATTAGGTGCATACAAAGATAATGGATTTTAGAATTGTGTTCCGAAAATATTCCAAAATTCATAAGAAATGTAAAAGTGAACTATTCACAATAAAAATGAATCTATTAATTACGAAAATAATTGAGGTTAGATTATTCATTTATTACTTTTTTATAAGAATAAAATTTTTCGATTAATTTTTATATCAAAAAAAAATTTTTTTTCATTTAAAAATATTAATTCATCTTAAGTAATAAAATTTAAAATTTTTTATTTTCATAAACAAATTTTAAAATTTTTCATTTTTCGTCATTTTTCTTTATTCATATTACATTTTTCTTTTCTATATCGATTTACATTTAAAATTATTTTAAAATTATTAAAGAATTATTGAAATAGAAAATCAAATGCATTGAATTTTGGATACTAACAAACATAAACATTTTTATAAAGATTTTAGCTGGAGAAGTAAGGAACTATAATTCATCTTTTTTGTTTTTAGTAAATATGAGTAATGTTTTTGTTTCCGAATCCTTTTTCGTATTTCGCATCGAATAATTTTTGAAAGGATAAATTTTAACAGAGATCCAAATTTCATGTGTTACAATGGTAAGTGCTGTGCAGATAAATTCACTAAATTTCACGATAGAAGAGTCCTTTTGATGGGCTGCGGTGATCGGCGAAGCGTAGAGAATGCTGTAGCCGAATTGTAGTAGTAAATTTTCAGTTGCAAACTTGATTGGCGAACATCAATCCACTCAACTCTCTGTGATGAAAGGTACAAAATAACGCTTGTACGCAATCTTTTTGAATAGAAGTTATTGTTTATGGAAGAAAAGTATTGGCATAAATTGCTATCATAATAATATGCATTTTAATAATACTGAAAAATCAGTGCTGTAGAAAATAATTATTGAAATGTATATTAGAATAATATATGTATAATATATAAAAATAATTATTGAATTTTATTTCGTATAATAATAATAGACAATATTATTACTTAAAATATAATTATTTGAATTGTTAATTAAAATAATTATTTTTTAATAGATATTATTAATAATAATTTGAAAATAATTTTTTAGGTATCCAAATTTGAATTTTAATAATCAAAGAAGGAAAATATATGGCTGAAAATTTTTATGAAAAAACGAAAATATTTATTTAAAAAATTAATCCAATTTTTATAGAATGTATAAATTAACAAAATTTAGAGAATAATTTTTTCGAAATCATTTCACATATTTTTATATTTTTTTTTGTACGTATATATATGAAATATAAAAAAAAGAAGTTTTTTAAAATGAAAAAAGATAAAAAATGTAAAACTCACAATTTTATAATTCCAGGAATATGAAATTGAGTATGAAAAGTTTCAGCGCTTCCCGTTGATAAACAATAGAATAAAGTGGTAAGCCGTTCATTAAATACTTAGTTTGCAGTTCACACACTTCAAAACTCTTGCTTTCAGGATTTGTTGGTTGATCTTTTCAGATTAGAAATGTTCTTTAGCTGAGATCTTGTTAAACTTGTTGAATGGATGAATGAAAATTCTCTTGGATTTTAACGTTATGAAATTAACTTTAGACTTCTCCAAATTATATCGAGCTTCTTGAGATTTCATAGTTTCTCATTGTCGAGGAATTCACGCATTCGTTAAGTATGTTTTATTATCATCACAAAAAAAAAAATAACATTTTTTAATAACATAAAATATTTTTCATTTAAAAAGAATCATCTAAATATCTTCTTCGAATATTATAATAAAAAAATATTTTATATGAATAATTTGAATAATATTAAAAGATGAATTTTCATTTCTAGATTTTTTCTTTTCTTTTTGAATTTTTTCAATATGTATAATATTTCATTTTTCTCGTATAAATATATTTATATATTTTTATTAGTATAGCTGGTAAAATATATTCAAAATGTATCGCGACATGATCTTAAAATCATTCTTGATGAAATGAAGTCCAGATTTCAAAGTTAAAAGTTTCACAATTATTATATGAAATTCTACATATATATATATATATATATATATATATATTTATATGTACAGTACGTATATTTTTTATAAATAATATTTAATTCTAGAAATTAATAATAAATATTTGTTACAGTAAATTTATCATTAATAATATATTACCATTCTTTAATATCAAACTACTTTTAAACATAGAATGGCAGTAGTTTCTTATCTCTGGCTGCAGATTTAATACAGAATGCATGTGATCAAGGCATGCGTTGTGAACATATATTCCCTCTTTCCTTTTTCGTTGCAATAATTTTCATTACACAGACAAGATCCTTCCGTCCATTTCCATGTTATCTCATTGTCTGCGTCATTATGATAATCATAACAAATGTGGCTTTTTAAATTTGATCTAATGTAACTAGGTTATGTTTTATTTTCTTTAATCATTATTGTTATTATATATCTTGGTACTTTCTTCTGTACTCACTATATATTTGAAATAAAAACAATTCTAAATATACATGATTATTTATATTCATTTAAAAGAAAAAAAATTTACAAAAAGTAAATCTTATATATAAAATTCAAAGTAAAAATATATTACTTTTCAGTTAATTAAAGTATTTTACATTATCTCAAGACATACATGAATTTGAAGTTTTCATCAATTTCTAAAAACAAAGACATATTTTAATACATATTGTAAAATAAAAAAATTCTAAACGCGAAATATACGTATAGGATATTTTATTTAAAAGTAGATATCAAAAGAATATCAAAATGTAATCCGGAATCAAATGACGCGTTGAAAATTCGCGAAACATCATGCTCTTTGTAATTTGTAGAATAACTGGAACAGACGAGCATATCGTGCAAGGTACTATGTATACGGGTCAAAATCGTGGTAGGTTTTAATTGCTGCGTGTTGTGGCTCGCATATGGTCGACGCCTGTTTCGTTCCCTTTTGATAAGGAACAATTATTGGCGATAGTCAGAGAGACGCCCCTTGCAGGACGCCCGCTCAAATATACCGGGTGTCTCGAGTGGCCGGAGTATACTATCGAACAGGAAACAATAGACTCTCTTATTCGCCCCTACTCTGCTGGGTTGTAGTTCTTTGTGCCAAAAAACGGGCTAAATGCACTCGTTGCGACCGACCTTACGCACACTTAAAGGGGTGGGATAGACGTCGACTTTTTCCTTTTTCCTTCATGCTCCCCTGCGGTGATTTTCTCTATTTAATTTGTCGCGTACGAGGAAACGTGACGAACGAGAGAGAGAGAAGTGGAAGGGTCAATTAAATTTCCGAAATCCTTGATTCGCGTGCAGAATTTGTAATTGGTCGTGAACATTTGCGATTTATCGGTCCGTCGATTATATAACGATATATCTCTTTGGATGGATATTCAAATTCGGTTATTTACATTATATTTATTTTAAGAAAAGTATTTTTGAGTAAAATTGAATATTATAGTTTTTACAATTATTGATTTTTAATATTAAAGATTCATTTAATTTTAATTTTTTTTATATATTCTTTTCAATTTGTGAGAATTATTGAGAAAATTATTGTAGATTTAAATTTTTATTTTTATTGAGATATTTTTGTCATTGAAAGTGCATAATAGTTGATAATAAAATAATTAAATTAGTTGAAAATTAAATATTAATAACTTGTACATTGTGAATTTTTGTGCAATCAAGATTTTACGTACAGTTTCTCAAGCATTCTATGTTTTTAAAGCAGTGTCTCTAAGAAAATAAGATTTAAGAAAATTTACATTTATGTTTTATATGTGCAAAGTATGGAAAATTGTAGATAACTTGGAAAAACATTTCCATTGAAAACAGCATTGGAAACGATTTAAAGCATGACTGCATTTTTATACTGAATTCTTTAAAATATAATAGTATGTAAAGATAAAAAAAATTTTTTTATGAATATTATATTATGTTTATCAAATATAATATTATTTGTTAAATAATAATTTTTTTTAAAATTAAATAGATATTAATTGGTTTATATAAATCAATTCTTTAATTTTGAAAATTAATTTATAAAAATCTAAAATTTCTTTCTACACAATATAATTATAATAATATATTTTCTTTTATTATTATAATTATATTAGAATAAAAATAACTATGAATACGAAAATATTCTTTATTGAACTCGATATTACAGAGAATAGAAAAATTATTTTAACTTTTCATTATCTATTTTAATCAATCGAGAACTAAAGCAAAAAGTTTAATTTGAAGAAAATTAAATGATAAAAAGCAGATTGAACGGATAATGAGAATCCCTAGGGATGTTTTTTCAAAATCTTCAGTCTTGTAATCATTCGACTGCGAACATTGTAGCGCGCATGCGTAGAGCTTCTCCCCACCTGAGACGCAAATACACAGAGTCAGTGTAGAAACGGTCTGGCTTTGCCTCAGTATTTCGCCGCGTCTTGTTTCGTGAATATTGTACTTGCATTCGCTTTACAATTTCCCTCCTTTTACTTTGGTGCTGACAAGAGTTTTCTTGCACCGTGAAGATTGTGAAATTACTTTCTAAGAGGAACACAATGGATCAACATCAAATTATTCAACAACACATGGCAAGTCATTTGTATTTGAATTTACTTTTTCATTTAAGCGCTGTTTTCAAATGTCGTATGATTCTCTAATTTGAAATTTGTATGCCGCCATTCAAACGATTCAAATTATCGTCTTATTACGATGGTTCTTTATAGGAATTTAGCAGTTATTGTTTAACTTGAAATAGATAATCTATATAAATGTTTCGAACAAAAATAAAATTTTTTTAGAGAAAACCATATGTATTATTTTAAAAATTTTAAAATACATTAAATATAATACAATTACGATTTAAATTAATCAATAATAATAATTAATATATAATTAAAAAAAATTTATATTCAATGAAAATATTGATAATAACAGTTGTATATTTTCTATTTAATTAAAAACTTTTATAAAGCTTTTTAAAATTAAAAATTTTTTCAGAACAATTATTGTTATTCTTTTTATATATTTATATTTTGTAAAATATATAAAAATTTGATTATTTTTCATTTTCATTAAACTTCAAAATCATTAAAACTTTGATTAATAATTTTGTGTAACGATATTTCTAAATCTTTTTTATTTTAAATTTCGAACATGTTAGAAGAAAATTATATAGTAATGTGCTCTAGAAATAAGGTTGGTCGAAAGGTTTTGAATACGTACATTGAATAATTACGAAAAAGATCGATGGGTTATGGAAAAATATGTCAAATGACTTCAACTTTTGATACAATCGTCGATTCACTTGAACGAGATTGATTTCTCTTTCCCTATCTTTAAAAGAGTTGGAAGAAGCAATCGAAAGATGATGTGGTTCGTTCGATCTTCTTTCTTCTCGTTTTCAAACCTGTTCAACTTTAATGCTGCAAAAGCACCACTGTCACGGGTCTAATCTTTCAACAAGAGTTCACTGGAACTTGGAAGATCACTTTATAGGTTTTTGTAAAACTTTACGATTTTTCGCAAAGTAATTTCATCAAATTTCAACCAAAGAACTATATAGACTTTTTCTCTCTTCAGAACTTGAAATCGTAAAAGTTTCGAGAATTACAAAATTTCATAAAATTTTATCTAAAATGTGGAATTTTTTATTTTCAATCTTTAAATTTTTTAAATTTAACATCAATCAAACTTTTGAATTTCGAAAAGTCGAAATTTTTTAAATTTTAAAATAATCTCAAGATTTCAAATATCTCATTTCTAATTAATTTTAAAAATCAAAAAACAAAAGTAATTTTTATAAAAATTAATCTTTATCTTCTTTCAAAAATGCAGTGTCACATTAAATCACAAAAATTGTAAAAATTGTTTTAAAAACTCGAAACTTTTCAAATTCTGAAACAATTTTCAAGATTTTGAGTGTCTCATCCGCAGTTAATTCCAAATCTCAAAAAACGCGAATGTATAAAACATAATCGCGTGACAAGAAAATTCTCGATTGTCGAATTTCGATCTCTGAAAAATAGATCAGATGTGAGCTGTCCGATCATTCGGTATCTCTGAACAATTCGTTTCAGTTGGATTTCACATAAAACCACTATCTGTAGTTTTATCCGTATCCCCTTGAAGATCTTTCTCTCCTCCTCCTCCTCCCCCTAGTTTTTTCCTCCAGGGTTGAATAAAAATGTTCCATCGAGAGTATTACTCATTCTTTTCGCTTTTATGTTCTCTAACTTGACACGTATACGCGCAATATTTCCACGTATAAACTTTCCATCGTCCTCTGTTCCCCCCACTCTTTCAACTGACTCTGTCTTAATTTTCTCACGAGCAGAAAAGGGACACCATGTTACAACAGCAATCCCTGTTGCAGCGTTGCGCTTGTCGTTCGAACGAAAATAAAAATTGCATCAAAAAACGACTGTTTTTTTTATCAGTGAATAAAAAAAATCTATAGTTTTTTATCTATCTAGTGATTTTATACTTAAACAAGTACTGGAAAATTAAGTAACATTTTTTCCATGTTATAAAAGAAATATAAATATTAGAGTTTATATTTTACCAGAAAATAAAAAAAAATATTAAGTTTTTGATTTGTATTAAAATTAGACAGCAATTTTTTTTTTATTTTCGCAAATTTTAATGTAAAATAATAACTCTAATATTTAAATTAGTAAAGACATGATTATGTATGTATATTTTGAGAAGAGATTTTTTGGATAGTAAAATTTTAATTGTTATTCTATTGTTTCGAAACAAATAATGCAAAAATAATTATAAAGAATATAAATATAAATTTTAAGAGTTAATTAAAAAAGAATTGTCATTGTTAGAGAAAGATTATATAACTTTTTTTTTTTTTTAATGAAATCAGCACAAGAAATGAAAGATAAGATATGTATTTACATGGAAAAAATAGCACAAGTGTTTCTTGATGATAATGATGACATCTGGAATTTTAATTTTTAATAGAAATATATATATAAGTTTTTTTATTATTGTCCAAATTTTTTATAAGTTAAAATTTTAATTTGATATTATTAAAATATGATTAATTTTTTTTTATAATATGAAATTTCAATGAAAAATAAAAAGAAAATTTTGCAATTCATCATATAATAAAAAAATATTATTTTCTCTTATCCTTAATAATATTGAATCTAATATGATATGATATAGATTATGTTCGAATAAGAAAGTTAATTTTAATCTTAATTTTAATATTAGCTTTAATTTATGAGATTGAAGATTGCTACACCCAAGTTACGTATACAAGTGTAGTGGTAACGGTAATTGAAGCTGTGAATAGCTAACTCTGGCGGAAACGCGGAAGAAAAATCGTAAAGCAAGAGGGTAAAAGTCCGGAATTAGACTTGCAATTCTCTCGTGTATATCAAATATGAAGTTTTAAATTTTTCTTCGCTACATTTGCAAACCTTAATTTCCATTCCTACGGTTTCTTACGTCGAAAATAATATTTAAACATCTTTGCTCAATAATTTTATTCATTTTGTAAATTACAAATTTTTCATTAAATAGATAATTTTAAAATATCATTAATTATTTGCTAAAATATCTAAAAAATGATTGTATAATAGATATAAAATTCAATAATAGTTTTCAATGTTAGATGATAAAAAATATATATTTGATCATTTAGTTAAAAAGTTTTTATTTTAACGAATTCAATATTAGTTCGCTGTGAGAATTTAAAAAAAAAAAAGAGAAAAATGTTTCACCATCATAAAATCGTTTCTCTTTTTTTTTTTTTATTTTTTTATGGTAATATGAGAGATACATCACGATTCCATAGGGAAAGGAATTTTTTTTGCGATATCAGCTTTGTTTGATGGGTATGCTTTCCATCGAATTTTCTTATCGCTTTACGTCAAAGTTATTACTGTTTGGGTTTTTGAAAAATCACAGAAATAAATATTGTTCAATTTTACGATGAAGCTTAGTCAGAAATATTCTTTACACGATTCATTGCGAATTTTTAGATTTGCGGGAAGTCATAAAATTTCTTAAATACTATTATATTTACAATTTTAAGAACCAATTGACTACATAGTAACTATAATATATATGATACATTTTAATTAAAGTGTCATATTCGAAATCATTTAAATAAACAGCACATGGTTCCAAGAAACAAATCGGAAAAATTCGGGTATAATCGTGCGAGATTATGTATTTTCGTTATTGTTCAGAATTTTAACCCTTCGATTCAGAGTTTGCATTGGTTCATTAATAATCGGATACGATCAGTCCAAAAGATTTATTAAAATGAATTTTAGACATTAGAATATTAAAATATTATTGTCAATCTTAATTTCATCTAAAATTATTGAAATGTAAAATAGAATTACAAAATTATAGTTTTTTTCTAGACTAATAATAGTTATTATAATTTAAAGATGTATATGTTCAAAAATATAGTTTCAAATGTGTTGTGCAATTTTAATTAATTAATACATCACGTTAGAAAATACAATTATCGCTACCAAGGAATAGTGATCGTAAAACAGCGACAAATTATTTAATCTAGATAACAGTTATCTTGCGCAATAATGCAAGTAAACACGAGTATCTTAGTAAGACATTACGACGACATAAGAGAGAACCTGTCGCCACCAATTTAATTTGTAAACTTTACTGTCCACAAAACTCGATACCTCTCTCGTGTATTTACGTACATTTTGAAATATTATCCGTCGGATGTGTTTAACCGGCTTATACACATTCTTTGTGAAGTAAAGATTAAAAATAATAATTTCATATATTTTGAAATCATTCCAGTTTAAATTTACAATGATTTATATGTATATATATATATATATAGTCCATGCTTCGAAACAATGATTTTGTGGAATGGCCTTTAAAATTGTCATCGTGTTATTCTTGATTAATAAAAAAATAATTTTCCCTATTCATTTAATGACTTTTTTTCTGTTCTCAGAGATAAACATTGAAAGAATAGAATTTTTACATATTAATGACATATTAAGAATAATGATAGCAGCTCTAAAGGTTAATCCACAAGACCAAGTTCCAAAATTATCTTGAAAGGTGGACAAGACGCTAGTAACATCAGTGCATTCCCAAAGGAAGTATGTTGAAGGTAACCACAGTGACATTCACCAACGAAGTAGTATGTAGTAATTTCAGCAGGACGAGTTGGCAAATTTTATCTCTATATAGCATCTGAATATTAATGTGAATATTAATTACAATTCAATAATTCTATTATTTAATCCTTAATTATATCAAACATCGGATATTGCTCATATCGATACTCCCAAGTGTACTCGTATGCGTTGTCTTTCGAGGGCGCGAGATGAAAAGCGTCGAGTGGCCTTCTCATCCCCTATGAGGAATCCTATTTTTCCAGTGTTCGTTTCACCTGAAATGTTTCCTCCTGTTACAGAGACGTTATTTCACGGTGGTGAACGTTTCGAATTTTCTTACAATAAAAAATACCGTTTCCTCAAAAGCGGAAATCTGAACGGAATACCGGATGTCGTACGATGAAAAAGAAAATACCGAGTAACGTTTCAACTGTTTTTCTATCCATCTTGATAATGGAAAAGCTTAGCCTCGAATCGCGTTTCTCCTTCCTTCCTTCGAGTTTTATTCCACAGTTAATTGAAAATTAAATATTTTTTCAGGTAAGTGAAGAAGCTGAACACAGATGTTAAACAAAACGTATACTACCTAACCTCGAATGCTTGAGTATTAAGAATGTTGTTGGTAAGTAAATGGAAATTAAGTTGTTCCTTTGGGAGGAAGAGAGAATGAGATTAAAATAATTTGTTTCATATGATTGTTGCATGTGTCGCATGAGGGAAAGATATGCGTACAATTTAGCAATTTGTTGTGAATGTCGATTTAGATATACTCGAGTTTGTTGACTGATCATATTTTTTTTTATAAAATAATTTCATTTTCTCTTTATTTGGAATTTTAATAAACGAATTTTAACGCTAGAATTATCAAATTTGATAAAATAATGGATTTTATATTTTTTTATTTTACAATTATTGAAAATATGAAAATATTTTTGATAAAATTCATATTGTATTTTATTAGGATAAAAATGTAATTGTACAATTGTCTGTTTATTTTCATTATGTTAGAATATTTAAATAATTATTATAAGCTGGTAGTTCTAGTGCTAATTTTTGTATTATCTTATTTATTATTATAAATATTAAATGTGGGCAATACTCGTAGAAATTGCAAAATAATTATAATCAGTATTTATCTGATATATATTTATCTGATATAAGATTGATAGATATATTTAAGTTAAACATTTTTTATGTTTAAATGTCGATATCATTATATCTTGTTTTTTTTTTTCTTGTAATTTATCATATTATATTTTATTCCATATCTTGAATAAGATATGTTTCATTTAATTATTGCAAATTATTTATATTTATAAGTTAAATATTATCTTAAAGCTAGCTAGATATGTATGTTTTACAATATATATAAAAGTATATAAGATTATAAAAGATCAAGTTTTATCAAAATTTTAAATGAATATTAATTATAATGAAATAATGAATATTAAGGGAATTTTTAACTAACAAACATTTGAAAAACAAAAAAAAATTATTACAAGGAATAACTTTTCTAATTTTCTATGTACTATGTTTGCGATAAAAGAATAGAGGGGAAAAAAAATTAAAGGAAAAAATGATTTGAAAGTATGAATCAGTAACTAGATTTTATTCCGTCGATTTTGAATCAACGGTTGGAAAGGAAACGATGCGAAAAAGATGCATAGTTATTTCCAGGATGATGGATATTCTACGTTATTTTGCTTCGTTCTTATGAAGCTACTACATATGGCAATATGATTGCGAAACGTGGCCATAATGAGCCATTCGAATGCAATCGATTGACTGTGACTGACCTAAATACTGTGAATTCCTAATGCATCTTTTCATTCGTACATTCGTGAGATTTTTTTTAAACGATACATAGGATTTTTAAAACGTTCCTCGTTTCTATGAATTATTTTGTTTTCCGTGAAAAGAGGATTTACATTCTTGTCTATAAGTCACTGAAAAAATGTTTATTGTTCATTTTGTTAATTTGTTCATATTGTTAATTTTAAATATGTACATAAGTTTAACATATTAATAATATCAATTATGTTAATATCAATTTATCGAATTATTTATGATTATAAAGGATATTAAATTATATTGACTTTCATATTAATTTCAATTACTTAAAAATGATGTGACTTTATGTTCGGTTATTACACTCTGTATATTCTGTCTCATTCGCACTATCTATTTCTCACTCTCGCCCTTGCAGGCACGATTGAGTGGGCCAGAATCAGATAACGTCGGCCAATTCTAGGAACCTCTCCGAATATATGACCAAGAACGGTTTCGAGTGGCTAAAAAATCTAAATACTATTTCTTATAATTCAAACAGTTTATTAATTTCAATATTATATTTCAATTATAATATTCATTTATCATGTTACATTAACAAAGAAACGAATATTATGTTTTCTCAAAATATAATAGTAATTAATTACACATCTGTATACTCTTAAATATATTAAATAGGATGACTAATGTCTGTTTTTTTAATGTTCGTGTGACTTTGATCCTAAATGTTCAGTGACTTATAGATTAAAATATATTTAAATATATTAATAACTATTTAAATATATTATAAACTTTTAATTATATATTAAAATATATATTATATATAAATATATTAAATATATATTATATTATATATTAAAATATTTAATTATATATTAAAATATATAATTAAAAGTTTACAGAACACGAAAATCTTCTAACGGTATTTTTAACGCTCGTGCGATCCTAACCTAATTATTCAATGAAGATTAGATAAAAATATATATGCCCAAACCTAATGTTTTAGAAGTTATATCGGAATTCGATTTATGTATTTCAAAATTTCAAATTTCGCGCCAGTTTTTCGACGTTCGTATGAATGTAAACTTAACCTAAATGTTCGATGGCTCGTGGATGAAAAACGTGCATATACAAAACATGAAGTTTTCTAAAATCTATATCATCGGTTCGTCACGTATTTCAAAATTTCAAATTCAAATTCCGTCTCGGTTTTATTTAAATCTTCACCGAATAATCGAAAAGGTACGCGACGTGTGGTAGAGAGGGGGATTGGTCTCTCGCGAGAAAGCACGAAAGTCAATCTCTAGAAGGAATTCCATTAAAACTCGTCAGATATCACCGAAGAGGGCAAAGTTCGAACGCCTACTCGATAATCCTGTAAAGAGTCGGGAATCGAAGGCACGCTTGTGAATCTTCGAGGTTGTCGAGCAGGCTACTGAATTTATACGAACTAATCCACAAAGAGTGGAGGACCGAGACCGAGAAGTGAAGTCGAACTCCTCGTTTATTGGGAAAAAGTCGGTTGCGTGCCGTTTGGATTACGAATTGTAAATTCGTTCCAACGTATCACATAACTTGCTTTTCTATTTCCAGCGATTCGTGGAATTCCAGATCTTAGAATCTGGTAAATAGATTTTTTAGAAGGATAGAAATTTCATACTTGATGAAGGTCAATGAGAAAGTCACCTTGTTTGTTACAGCTGACATTGATTTTGAGGATAATTTAAATTCAAATCGTGATTTATAATTATTAAATTGGTAGATTAGATTTTTAGATTCTTGGTATCTTAGAATCTTTTTTGATTAATCTTTCAAAATTTTCAATATAAAATTAGTTTACTTTGAGGACGAGTTTGTTTTAGACTGACGTTGATTTAAAGATAAATTATATTTGAAAGATGATTTATGACTTCGTGTATATTATTCAAAAATTTTAAGATACTTACATTTTAAATGAAATAGAAACAGTGAGTAATTAATTGAAAATTCTATAAAAAAATTTATTTGCAAAATATTATAAGTTATTATTCTAAATAAATATTATATGTATATATTATTAAATTTGTGGATATTATTTTAAAATTTTATGTATCGTGTATTCACATATGGATCTACTTGCAAATTTATTCGAGAATAGTAGGAAAGTTTTACGAGATAGCGTTCCATTTTTTTTTCTTTCTTTTTTTTTTTTTTTTTTTTTTTTTTTTTGAGGTGATATCGAAATTTTTTGGTGCTGGAAACTGTCCAGAATCGAAGTGGAGTCTTTCTTGGACGTGATTTCCGCTTCGATTGAAATCTCAATTTAATTCAACTGTGGTGAATACAGACTAGGAAATAAACTCCATGTATATATTTTATTTGGAAGGGTCTATTGATTGGACATTATTACGTTTAGATTTTCGTTCCAATTATTATCAATTTTATGTCACGTACAATATAAAAATTCTGAAAAATATGCGAGTAATTGTTAATTACTTTATGTTATATTTTAATCATTTTTTTAAAAAGATAATTTTTAATTCATATCCAGTCGTTTGTTATCGAGCTAATTGATTAATTTCAATTTCGATTTAAATTATAGTTACGATTGTATATGTATTTAAAAAAATATATAGAAATGAAATTTAATTAATTGATTTCTATTAACCTGATTTAATAATTAAAATGAAATGGAAAAAATCAAATATTTTGTCATCTTGAAAAATCTATGGCAAAAAGAATTCCTCCAATAGTAATAATTTAGTAATATTCTAATAACTAGTAATAGGTTGGTAGTGCTAGTGTTATTCTAGTTATAAATAAAAAATATAATACAATACTATTTTATATAGAATATAATATATAGCGTAACAAAGAAAAGTTAAAGAATAAATCGAAAATATAAAATTCTTTCACCATATTTGAAAAATATGCTTAGAAATAAAATACATATATATTCCTATATATTTTATTTCTATTTTATATAATTCCATTACTATTTATACATTATGTTCTATATATCCTGGATCAGATCTTCGATGTTCATTCGTTTTTCTGTCTTGAGACAAGATTAATAGCACTATGATACTAATTCATCGATGAAAAACTGAACTAAGATCGATCGAATCGTGTAATTGATGAAATGTCAACCGTAATGTATCGTCCAGTGAAATTTCCACGTGACGCTCGTTACTTCCATTTCTGTTCGATTTTTTTTAGAAAACGGAAATTTATTTAATGCGTAATGCTTCGTAATGGAAATTGTAATTTTCAATAATTTGCGAGAAATTACAATCTGCTCGTGAAACAAATATATTGTTAATTCGATATATTTAAAATATTTTAAATATTCAATTTATGTCTACATATATAAATATACATATATGCAAATATTTATTATTGAATGTGATATGAAATTTCACATTCAAATATGAATTGTTTACTTTCCGTCCCATCAATATTGCACTTTTTGATATTAGATTGAAGTTTAAACGAATATCGAAACGAATTTTTTTGCGATTTTTTTCAAATAAAAATTAGAATTTTGAATAAATTAAAAAAAGACAAATGTTTAACTTTGGTCGATAAGATGGAAAAATTTCGATTCATAATTATGATAGGATAATGATTTAAAAATAGCAAGTATCACGTTAGAAATAAATAGGAATAGTGGTAAACTTTGTAATTGGACTATTCTGCTAAAACTGATATTAAATAATAACACATTGGACATTTCCGTGCGAGTTTCTGACCGCTTCATGGGAGTAATTCGAAACCTCGAAGGGAACTGCTAGAGAATTATGTATTTATGTAAATGCGACACGAATTGTTCTTCCTGATTGGATACGAGAGTTAACTTCTCCATTCCTGTTACATTCCGTCTATTCTCGCTGTCCCAATTATTCGTAATAATTAAGTCTTCGCACTTGGCGAAGTTTCCTCTTTCAAAGAAACGAGAATTGCATATAATATTTTCAGAATTTTTTAATTATAAAGAATTTTTTTGTTTCGAATTATAATTAAATGATGCGAAACGATTAGAATTCTCGAAGACATTTTTATTTATTTATCTTATTTTTGTTTATCTATAGAAATATAATTCTCACATCTTTTGATTTAAAATTTTTTAATTTTTACATATATATTTTTATATATATATTGAATATATACATATATATATATTTTAGATTAGATTATTTAATTTATATTCATAGGATATCTTTAAATTGATTGTAGAAGTTAAAACAAACACAAAAATTTGTACATAAAAATATAGGTTATTAAAGGCATATTTATTAAGTTATAAACAATCGAAGTTAGCCGAAGTTAAACGAAGCGAGATGAAGATAGAACGAGACACATGTCTTGCTTCATCCAACGCAAACTTTACTGCTTGTAACTTAATAAACAAGTTTTAGTCGAAATTTTTCTATGCCAATTTTTATATTTGCTTTGGTCTTCAGAATCGACTTTTCAAAAATATTCTTCAAATAATATTAACACTTTGTACATCAACAAATATGAAATATAAGAGAAATTATAGATAAAAATTGAACGTTGTTCAACCGTAAATACTTTTTATAGTCGGTGTAAAACTCCTGAAAGCAGTTCGTCTCTTTCTGCCATTTCTTTCCACAAAGGACGTATTACGGCCAGATAAAATACCGTCGCGTCTTTTAGAATCTCTTTTTCACTAGCTGAAATCGGAGGGGTGAACGGGGAATAATTACGAGCACTGCACCGATGTGGAAAGAAGAGATTAACAAACAGAAGAGTTTTTATCCCCTCTATCATCTTGCCCCACTCGATATCGGATATCGTTTATCGAATGAAATAAGATTTCATTTCCATTTTTTTTATTCATCGTTCATTTGATGATTTTATAATTTTAACGTTTCACTCGGTTTATGTTCTATTTCATATTTTCTCCATTGCCTATATATCTCCATTATAGAATATGGAGATAAATTATATTTAATTATATATATATAAAATATTTAATTATATATAAAGGCGTAATTATTTTTATATAATATTTAATTATTTTTGTTTTTTATAATTTTTTTTCCTTTTAAATTTATCATAAGAATATTTACGATCAAGTAAAATTAATCATAAATTCATTGCAAATTTAGTTAAACATTTTTCCATTTACTCATTCCAATATTAATTTTATTTCGTTGCGAAAACTGTAATTACGAATTAATTCCATATCGATTAAATATCACAGCGATATAATGATAAAATAGTACTGGCAAAACACCAAACGAGTTTTATATTAAACAATGCGTGAAATTTAATATCACGTATTATTTGCACCGCGCGAAATTCGATATACAGGGTGTCTTCGAAATCATGCTAAAAATATGTCGAAAGAAAAGAATAATAATTTTCGTTTAAAATTTCGTTCTTGAATAAAACAATTTCAATATTCATTTGAAAATTTTTCAAACATAAGTGAAATTGGCTATTTCCAGATAGAAATTAATAGGTAATTACTTTACATGTGGAAATAAATAAAAAATATAGAATAAAATTTTATTATTTTTAATAAATTTCAGTTTAGTTCTTATTTTTAAAAAATTCTAGATTAAATATTTCACGTTTAAAAAGTTCTATAATCAATGAATTTTTAAATACAATTTTTAGATGAAAAAAATTTTTTTCATTTATTTTCATATGTAGCATTATCTTCTTCGTATTAATCGAAAACCAATTCATTTATATTTTTTTTAACTTAATTTATTTGAAAACGCCTTAAACAAAAAAATATTATTCTATTTTTGCATGTAGAAATATTATCTGATCGCTTGTACCATAATTTCAGAGACGCTGTATATGTAATTATAATTTTCGATCGTAGTAATGATGTTAAAACGGCGCGAATTTTGACGAGAGAGGGGATATAATTGTCTCTTTTAGCAGCGAGTTTAAAACCCTGCTTTTCTCCTGGATTCTCGTGCAAACTTGCTCTGGTTTTTTCAACTAATTCGAATTCGCGGCCACGGTAATTCCGTTAAGCTTAATTTTCACGCTTGTCGAGCCCCAAAGCTTGTTAATTGTTTTATTAAGATTATTATGCGCTATTTAACTACGTACTTTCTGCGCATCTCGTCCACGCATCTCGAATGTTCATCGTTTCGTTAAAGTAAGTGTAATTAAGTGTAACTGCGAAAGTGGCTAACAAAATTTTTTTTATTTAAAAAAATAGATTTTTCAATGTTTTGGTAAATAAAAATTTAATCTGGGAAAATTGTGAGCAATATTACATCTATTTTAATAGGGAAATTTATAAAGTTGTTAAAAAAAAATTAAAATATAAAAAGATTAAAATAGAGAGGTTAGGATGTATGTTTATTTTTAAAGTTTTAAAAATTTATAAGTATATCTTTATATTTAATTCAAATTATTATCAATATATTATATAATATATACATATGTATATGTATAGTTATATATATATATATATATAATTATATATATATATAATTGTTCAACAATTTGAAAACTACTATTTTATTATTTAACAAATGTAAAATTTTTTCGTGTTTCATGTTTTCATATTCATTTTATTTTCTCTCATTTAAGGTATAATAAATTTCAGTTTAGACCTTGGAAAAACTTTTTCAACTTTTTACTTTTTTTTCAAAAGTTAGGTGTTATAATGAAAAAATAAAATTTTACATTTTAAACATTTAAATTTCATACATTTACAAATTAATTTCTTAAGATTAAAAGGAATTATTTAAGAATAATGAAAAGGATATAACAGAATTAGTAATTAATTTGCGCATATGTATATTAAAATGAACATATAATATGCTACAAATTTTTGAAAATATAAATATTAAAATATTTTATGACTTTAAAAACACAATTTATCATAATAATATTCTATAATAATACTCTGTGTTTTAAATTTCATATTGCAAAATGCAAACAGTATGCTCCTTGTAATCTTTCCCTTTGTGACTAATATAACAGTTTACCTGACTCACTTTTAGCACTTTAAAATACTAAGATCTCAAGATACTCGAAAATTCTTTCATAATGCAGCGCTTTAAGAAGAGATTTTAACATCTATGTCTTGTATTTCATAACAATGTTTGTATCAAACTTTTCATTTATAAAAGTCATATAATTTTTTTGTGATCAAATAATAATAATTTAAAAGTTAAAATAAACAAAAACATGAAAATGAATAACAACTTTTACAAATTGTTTTAAAATATTTCTTTTCATATTATTCAAATTTCATTTATTACATTTATTATAATAATTAATAATTCAACAATATTAAAAAAGTTTAACTTTAAACTTACAATTTAATAATTTGAAATATGCAAAAAGAGTCTGAAGAGTCACATGAACCTGCTTGCTCTTCTATATCAATTGCTTACTAATTCAAGGGAAAAAATACTTTATAGTCAATCGATCGAATATAACCATATTATAGAACCAAGAAAAATTATTTCACTTTTAATAAATACGGAAGAATTCGTAAAATAATTGAAACCATTAAGATAAAGTTTATCAAGTTCTTCAGGTTGGTGAAAATGAAGTATACATATGTCAGATGACAAGAAGTATCTTCTTGCGGGTAGACGACCTAATTAATTGAAAGCCTACGTTAGTCGCGGAGCTGTGAAGGGTCGTCTGCCGGTGAGGGCTTTCAATTTAATTTAGTCGTTCGTTATTGCGTGCCTTCGGCGGGCTACGGTTGTGGCCAGCCTGTATCAGGGTTGCCCCTTTCCAGCCAGGTAAATCTGCTTTAACGCAACGTCGTCTCTTCGCCGACATCCGTGTGACCATCAATTTAGACGCTTCTCGTGTGCCATTTCACGCCAACCTTTCAGTTGT
>NW_025220865.1:2782738-2929905 GCF_014066325.1 Apis laboriosa
TCTCTCTCTCTCTCTCTCTCTCTCTCTCTCTCTCTCTCTCTCTCTCTCGTTTTCTGATGTCTAATTCAATTCACTTCCGCGCTTATGAGTCGTTGAAACCACTTATTAGGTAAATTTGAATAGATTCTAATCAATTGATCAATTTTAGAATTAATAGAATTGTTCTTTGCTGGCTTCATTGTGTTTGCCAATCTAATCGCGTTATTATTCTGATTATAGTGCACATGGGATAACCGAGATGAAATTGAGATTTTGGAAATTAAATCTGGTAACTTTGGAATTAATTAAAGGATAGATCTAGAGATATTTAGAAACCGTAATTATAGGATGAGATTTTGTAACTTTAGAATCAATGAAGTGAAAAGTGAATTGAGATTTGAGATTTAGAGATCTAGGGATAAATGCATAGACTTAGGTAAAATTAAGGTAAAAGTAAAATCTTAAGAATAAAGTCTCATGTCACATCTTACGATGTGAATAAAAAATAAAATGAAAGATTTATCTTTATTTTGAAAAATGATTTATTTTTGTTTGATTTATTTTTAAAAATATTTATGATTAATATATTTTATAATATTTAATATTTTATATTAATATTTTTTTACTGAAATTATTTTACATTTTAATATCTCAAAAATGAGGTTATATTACCAAAAATTCTTCAGAGGCAACTTCACATCAATTAAATTCACAATTATTTATGTCAATATGTCTGGAAAAATCAAGATATTTGAGTCGACAAAAATCCTAGCATGTCTCAGAACTATGTTTGTTTTTGAATCATCGAGAAAAAGACGGACTTACTCGTCGTCTTATAATTCTTGGTCTCTCTTTTGATCATTAGTCGCGTCTAGATATTTTTTAAGCTCTTGAAAAGGCGTTCGTGTGTATGGGCAATCACTCTTAAGACTGGCGGGACTACCTTTAACGAGTATTACGTTAATTACGGCTGCTGGCATGGCGATCATTAAACTCTTCTATGCCAATGCAAGCCGATTTCATGTGGCTAACGAATTTTTTTTTTTTTCTTTCTCATCTCAGATGCTGATCACGCGGAGTCCTTTGTCTATTGTGGAAAATTTTCGAAAATGACCGAAATATAATCGGCTGTAGGATTCGTATTTTTCTAATTTACCGATGTTAACCGAAGATGACCGAAAAACGTTCGGCTCTGAAGTCGAGATTCTCTAATTTACCGACGTAAATCGAAAATGGCCGAAGAACGATCGGCTTCAACTTCGGATATTTTCGTCTGTCTCATTTATCTCGATTGGCCACATTCAAATGTTCGTATTTATTAATTTTATATATAATTAAATTGTATCTTGATATTCACTATTCACACGTTATTATAATTCTCAGATGCCTATATACAAGACACGAATTTTAAAAATTTGACTTAATAAATGTCTTCGAAAAGAAAAAGAAAAATGCAAATATCTTATCGCAACTTTTCTCAATTAACGATACACCAGACTGAATCTGATGGGTTTCCAGACGCGATCGTTACAAAAGCCCCAGTAAGTCTGTCTCCTCGACGAGGTGTCGACTTTCATTGGCGAGGGTGTTCCCTCGTCCAGCACGATTTCAACACCGTCTACTCAGGGCCTGACTGAAAGGGTACTCCTCGGTGTCTCCCTTCGAGCACCGAAAGTGCTCCTCGTTGATCACGAAATGCAACACCGTCGTTGCATCCACCGACGCGAAAAAAAAAAGGAGGGAGAGAGGAAGGAAAAGAGACTCCTGTAGAACCCTTAGAAATGTCAGGGCCGGAGATGCCTGCACCAGGCTGGCTCATTTCACGGCAACAAAGCAGCTACTCTTAGTCCTGTTATGTGTGAATTAATTTTAATTAATGCCATTCTCTTTATATCTCTTTCACGCCTGTTTAAATCAATCTTTTTAACCCTTGAATTATCACTATCTCGGATGATCTCAAAAAATAATCGTTGTATTATAAGAAAAACTTCAAGCTCTTTTTCAATATTTGATTAAATTTTTTCTTTTAATATCGTTGTAAATTTCATCATTGTGTCTTCAGAATTAATGAACAATATGTTTTGTAATTTAATGTTGTCAACAAATTCTTCGATCTATTTTTCTAATATAAAAGTTGATGATAATTATTGAGACTTTTTTTATATTTAAAAGTACAGTTACAAGGAAATGCTTTTAATGAATATTAAAAATTGCTACTCGTAGCAGAGAAATAAATATTTTTAAAGAAGAGAGAAAAGAAAAGAATATTTGAAGAATGGAAGTAAAATATGAAATCTTTGTTCTGTTTTTTGAAATACAGTTTCTCTATTATTCTTTTATTATTTCATTTTTAAATTATTTATTTAAAAATTTTTAAATTTCTAATTCAATTGATTTAATTCAATTTGTATAATTAAAAAAGTTTTTAAATTATTTAACAACGATCAATATATTCAATTTTCTATTCAATCAAAATATCTATCCAATATTTTAATTTATTTTCAATTATATCATAAGATTTAATTCTTTGAAGAATTAAATTAAAATTTTTCTTATATTTTTTAGTTCTAAAAGGATTTATTTATCAAAAGTAAGAATATATAAAAATTAATGAAATATTTAAATTCATCTAACAATTTATAATTCTAGATAAATAGAGTAAATATACATAAGATTACAAACATTTGAAAAGATTAAAGTAAAAGATCTGTGAAAAGAAGATTATCGTTGATGAATGCAAAAGAGAAATTAATCCACGATTAAATATTTCTTTGTAAATTTCGAGAAGGAACTACTTGGCCGATCTCCTGTAATCCATTTTAAACCGTGCCTTTTAAAGAGGCATTTCCAACGAAACGTCCTTTCGCGGCTTCTATTATCCCTCAGTCTTGTTATCTTCAGGCAAAGCGTGGACAAATACGTGTTGACCCTTTTCTTACCCGTGACTCTTGTCCTCTTTTCAGTTGCCCGTGTTTTCCTCTGCTTTTCGAGCCTCGACCTCGTTTGTCTGCTTCCTGTTCGTTTATTTTGTCGCCGCAAAAATCGATTTCTTTCGCGCATTTTGCGTATTTAACTTCGTCTTATCGAAAATTTCCCTTTCGTTTCTTATTTTCTCTTTTGTATATTATATTTCGCATATCTTATATTTATTGTATTTGTATAACAATAATATAAAAGTGAGAAATTTTAATCTTTTTTTTTTTTTATTCTATGTTGCAAGCTTAAAGAATTCTTTTCAATTATTACTTTACGATTCTATAATTCTCAATCGTCAATCACCAAAATTTTATTATTGTATTATTGTATTTATGTAAAATAATTTAAATTCTATTTTTTTAATCGTTTAGACATTTTGCATAAGCATCTTATAATCCATCTTTTTCATTCCTGTTATCATTTTCCATTTTTGTTTCGTCTCTTTATCTTCTGACAGTTTTCGATTACATCGTTTCCTTTGAAAGCCTAAGTAATCCCCTTAGCCACCAATCCTTAGTCTGTTCTGCACATTCGTCATTCCGTACACTCGTCGCACACTCGACGAAATTCAGTTGCATTTCCCATGGCGGAAATTACAGCGGAATGCCTGTTCGTTCGGTTGTTTGACGCGCGCTCACGCGTAAGAGTGAACTAAGCAGATCGATCTACGGTCCTTGGAAAATACCATTGAATCTACAGGATGACCCTTTCCAAAGGATAAGTGGTATCCTGGTCAGAGAATGAATAAGCGGTTGAAATGTGCTCAGACGTCTGCGCGAAATTGTTCATCTTATCTCGATATCGATAGAATTTCTATGGCAATTTTGTGGTTATTCTTATAAATTACAAGTACCATATATAATAGTATTGATAGTCGATTTAAGGTTTTAAAAATATTTTTATATATAGATATACAATAACGTGTAAATTTTTATTAAATTGATTTGTTAAATTTGATTCCGAAATAATATATATAATATATATAAATGCATGTAGTTCCTTGCTTATTGTATTTCACGAGTGAACCGATTGTGCCCGATCGTTGCCGAGCTAACCCGAAGATTAGATTATCGTTTAATTTACGATCTTGGTCGATTTCATCCGAACTTTACCGATTCGTCTCGAGCCTGTAACTTTAAGTTATTTTAGATTACATTATACTTCGTAATATTAAACTGAAAGTTTTCATTTCATAAAATTATCTATCGAAAAGAAGATTTCTCAAAATATCACATTTTGTGCATAAATGCAGTAAAACTGTATATCAATTTAAAAAGTGATATTTCAATTGGTTTCAAAATATTTTTATTTATTTTAACTTAGAATTTGATTGATGTGTATACGAATATATAAATCTGGATAGCTTTGTGTGTATCTGACACAAAAGCTATTTTATTTGATGAAGAATATTGACAAACAAAGAGTTAATAAATTGAATATTGCGTTTGCATTCATTTTCTATACTCCTATAAAATAATATTGGGAAAATATGTTTGGGAAGCAAGTAATGTATACGATTAGTATTCAGTCTTTGAATGAACACATGTAATCGTACCAATTTTTTCTATATTTGATTTGGTTTTCATATCTTGTGAACAGAAAACTGTTCTGTTATATTTTCCAATTTTTTTAGAAGTATTTTTTTTGTTATATTTTTCAATTTATTTGAACGATATGAATTATATTAAAAATGATAAATAAATTTAAATATTTATATTTCTAATTTATATTTGTAAATAAAAATAAATAGTTATAAAGAATATTTAAGAATATTTATGTAAATAATGTAAATTTTTGTAAGAAATATATATTTAAAAATATACATCTTAAAGTTTTACAAGTAATAAATAATAATTAGTTCATAATAATTCATAAAAATTTTAATGTGAAAACTTATATATATAAAATCAATCTTTCGACTTCATATAGATATATATAATTCTGTAAATAAATTATATTTCAAATAATAGTTTATATATTGAAAAAAAGATTATATATTTTGTAATATAATTCTTTATATTGTAATTCTCGTAATTTTATATAATATGAATTGCTTGAATCCTTTTTAGTCCTTTAAAAATTCCAAACATAATCTAAATATTCATAGTTAATATAATTTAAAAAATCTTTCATAATTTGATATATTTTTTTATTTTCACAATTAACTATAAAAATTATAACAAAGATTGAAAAGAAAGATGAAATAAAATTTTGAATAAATCCAGCAAAAGATTAAAATATTTAGTGAAAAGACATAAAAAGAAATAAAATATTTAAAAAATTTGAAAAATAGAAGAATATTTTAAATATAATATTTTAAAAGGCAATAACATAAAGAACCACGATGTAATCGTTAGAATTGGACATTGGAGGAGCATCTCGAAAATGGCGGTCACGTGGACTCACTCAACCTGGGTGTGATGCTTGCCTGTGTATCAGGCCCTAGCGGTCATCACAACCTTTTTGAGTGAGCGAACGCGACCGTTTTATCGACCATATCCATGAAAAGGAGGAGCTTAACAGGCAGAATTGAATGCCCAGGTTTTGAAATCATTCAAGAAAGTATTCAAACTAAAACGGAAGTATTGAGATTATCATCGATTGAAAAGTTTAGTTTTTTTTCTTGGAATTGTTTAGATAAAATTCGATTGGAACTTTTATGCTGTCTTTTTTCTTTTAAATAATTTTATGTTCGTGTTAATAGAAATAATTTTTTAAGTATTTTTTAACTTTTGTAAATATTTATGTAAGTGTTTTTTTTTAGAATATCAAATTATATTTGATATGATTATGAAATAAAAAATTTGCAATTATATTACAATATAACTAGGATAAATTCCAATATGCCATTAAGGTTAGTTTGACATCAAAGGAACAGAATATACGTGATATATCCATTCAAGAAGTGTAAAATTAATATTTCAACTATAATAATAAGTTTCCAAATACTAAATATGCAAAATTATTAAAAAATACGCAAAATTATTATTAAAAATTTGTAAAAAATGTTTTTGAAATCTATACATAAATTATTAAAATTTTCTATGATCTTGAAATGACTTTCAAGTTAGAAATAGTTCCGAGAATGATATATCATAAACAAAATCATATCAACAAAAATTATTGGAACTAGTCCAAAATTTTTTGAGAAACTTTTATAATTTCTAATTATATAACATATAAAATATAAAAATGAAAAAAAAAATAAATAAAATCTATAAACAATATTAAATAAAAAATATAGAAATTAGAAAAGAATAAGTCATTCTGTCCTTCCAATATTAAATAAGAAATTTTCAGCAATATCCATGTTTAATGATACAATACATTCGAATAAAAATGACGATCAAAGCATTAAATAGACAATAGAGAAAGGCACATTAATTCGAAAAATCAAGCAAAAGAGAAGCAATTCGGTTCTGTGTGTGGACTGTTTGATTCTTCTTGCTAGCCTAGAGGTTCTTTTTAAACGGGGTCGTGACCCAATTTATTTAACCGGTTGAAAGACAGAGGAGAGACATTTTAGCCTTGGATGCAGAGCAATTAAGTTCTTATTCTTCTCGGTGGTGTGCACTTGCCACCGATTGGGCATCGTTGAAACCAATTTCGCTGTATAAGAGGACGCTAAATCCATAAAGCTTCGTAATAGGCTTCAATGAGATCATATTGGCTTCGTTGTTCGCGTACCCGATCAGCATGGAGATATCTCTTTACGATGGGGACCATCTGCCTCCGGCTAATTAATCAGAGATTCATTACGATCGATTTATAAAATAAAAATCTCAGATTTATAATCAACTAATGTATTATATAATGTATCATCGCTATTAATTTATTTTAATTTCTTCTGTAAAAAATATCTTAAACTTAAAGAACATCTTAAAAGAGAGATGTAATTGTCCACTATAATCTAATTTAATTTAACATAATTTAACGAATTTTATTATTATTTATTATTAATTTACCAATTCTTAGAAATAAGAGTGAGAATCGAGCGTGCCGGATGAGATAAAGTGCCGAATGAAACTTGACATCCATCATTATTGATTGTTTATATATCGTACATATCGATAAGTTCTCAGAAATCAAGAAGCGTTCGATCTTTCATATTGTTAAACAGATATTATATAGTAAAAGTCAAATAAATAAATTAGAAATATCCGCAGTTGGATATTTATGAAATAATTGAAATATAACCTCAATTTTGACTAAAGTTAAAATAAATATATAATTTTCTTCGTTATATATCAGCTGCCGACATTTGAAACTTATAATTATCTTTGTTTTATTTAATGTGCTTTATGCTTTTTAATTATTCCTTTTTTTATTTTTAACCTTCAGACACTGAATCCACGTCATTTTGATTTAAATCTTGTTAAAACAATCGCTTGATACTCGAAAGTGTTGATTATTACGAAAATATTTAGAAGTCATATTTATCTTTAAAATCCAAATGTATCGTGCTATTTTAATTCGACCTTTTCTTTATCGTGTAACGTCGCGACGATTTATAAAGTCTGTAAAACTGTTTCATTGTATATCGTTGCACAATATAATTGACATTTATTTCGCTCGCTTGATCTTCCTTGACGCAAATCGTTCAGTCAATAATCAAACTCCCAGTTGACTTAAAAAGTTATATTAAGTATTTTGTGTATTAAACATTTATGAATTATTTTCTTAAAGCAAAATATTTTAAAATATCATTATTAAAAAATTAAAAAAAAATTAACATATTCAAAAACGAAACTTCAAATGAAAAAATTTTGTTCTTTTCTTTTTGATTTATTTTTATATTATGTATATCTATTATATTTATTTAATTATTGAAATAATATATTGAATAACTTATCTTATTAACACTTGCTATATACAGAAGGATACTCCACATTTTGATTGATGCTGCCATCTGGCGAAGAAATTTCTAAACGTTGCATTTTGAATTGTTTCTTTATTTATTCTGTTATTTTGATAGTTTATAATATTTAAAAGTTATTATATAAAATATTTTAAAGTTAATCATCGATGTATGTAACATAAATATTATACACATAATATTAATTAATATTATTATCACTGATTATTTTCAAGTATGCTTATTATTATTCAATTAAATTTTACAAAAAATATCACAACTTTCAAATAGATATTAATATTATAATTAAAATAACATGAAATTATAAGATATTTTCATTTTCCATTGTTTGCATTCATGAGATGCAATCATAAATGTCGATATGTGATCTAATATTAATATGTAGATTAAAACGATCTTGTGATCAACACGTGATAGATAACAGACTTCCATCGAACTGTTCATTACTGTCGATTTAAAAAATCAACATAGGACGTTCAGAATTCATAACCCTCATTGTACAATGAGCCGAGAGAGATTGACTAGGGAAAAAAAAAAATTAGAAATCACGTGTTCTAGTAAATTGGCAATTCCATCGAGCCGATTGGCGCCTAAACGTCGGCTGGGAGAAGAGTTCGAGGCCGATCGATCCAGTCAATTGACGACACACTATTTTATGACGGGTGATGACTTACGATGCTGATCGAACTTCGCTTCAATGAATAATCGATATTATACGTAAGCAAAATAATATTATAAGCAAAAATTTTACAACAAAAATTACAAAAATTATTAAAATAATAAATTCGTTCATATGCAGTGTGATTTTATAATCATGAATTTTATAATCATTTATATATATAAAATGAGGTTAAGAAAGAAGTGTTCAATATAACAATTCTTAAAGAAAATAATTATGAATATGAAATCTTCATGTTTTTTTTTCTTTTCTTTTCTTCTTTTTATAGATTTATTAAGAAGTTTCATATTTTCAGATCTTTTCCAATTTTTTAAAAATGAAAATATTTTCCAAAATCTTTTCTAGTTAGCATTTTTATCTGAAGTGACATACTATAGTGAAAAATATTTTTTGATTCATAAATTAGAATGTATTGTTTAAAATATTATTATTGAAGTATACATGTGTAATTCTTGCATTCGAATTGAAAATGAAAGTTTAGGATTAAAATAATTACTTTTAAAATTAAATCATGCGGATAGATTATCGAAGACTGATCGAATACGTAATTAGCCATATTTTCGCTTAGTTTAAGCACTAGAAAACTGGAGTACACTGATTCAAAGTTGTGAACGTGTTCCAAACTGATTGAACGCTCTAAACCTCTTTGTGATGTCCATTGCTGCCAAACGTGCCTCTTCCATTGCCAAACATCCTTGTCAATATTTGAAGGTCTTCCAGATAGGAGCTCAAATTTTTTATTTACAATTCCACTAACATACAATATTAAGTTCCAACATGGCGAATATTATGAAACATAATACTAATAGCATTATTTCTTTTGAGCCTTGTTATACAACTTGGTCCACAGAAACTTATTAATATTTAATCTTTTAATAATAAAATAAATTTAAGTTATTAAGAATAAAATTTAATAAGAAGAAAACAATTTTAAAATTTTGTCTACAATAATCTTTAAAAACAATAGGATGAATAGGTAAATCCAAAAATTTTTATCAATAAATGAATTATGATTTTAATGATACAAAGAATAAAATCTATTATCATAATTGTAATAAAATTTTTACAATTTATTTATTTTTAAAATAATATTTATAAAATATATCTCTTTTAATTCCCTAAAATTATTCTTTCTCTTTTTTAAAGATTGTGAAACTTTCCTATATCAACAGATAAAATATAAAGATAGATAAAATTTCATAATATCTCTAGACTATTATCTACACTATTTTTGATATATAAGACAGGTATATACACATAGACACATTTGTTCTTCTGGTAAAGCAGCCCTGGTTCCTTTTACAAACTGTTTGATGACACGTCTTCCAACGAGTAAATTCTGTCTTCAATTATGTAGTTGTATATCGACTTGACCCAGCTATTCGATTGCCTAGTCTGTGCCCTGATACGTTATCAAACTAGCTCTACCTAGCCAGAATTAGATTCCACGTGCACCTCTATATTGACGTGATTACAGGAGAAATTGGATGCAGTAGAGGGATAATGACTGCGTGGTTAAATGCTGTGCAGCAAATTTATGATCTTACTCTTGCTGGTATTTAATGATGGTAATTTAAATTAATCATGGATAACCTCATAGTGATTGATGTTTTCTGTGTTATAATGACGAGAGTTTTACGCTTCGTAAATTTCTCCTAGACATAATATTTTTTCTGATTTCTGACCTTTTCCTTCTTTTCTTCAGAAATGTCACAGAAATTTTTCACCCAATGTAATTGATTAAAAATTCTCTCTAAATTATTAATTTAGAGAGAATAATTAAATATTAAAATATTTAATTTTTATGAAAATATATATAAATAGCATAAGAATTTCTTTTTTCATTTTTGTTTTTATAAACTTCTTCTTTTATCTAGATTTTATTAATATGATGAAATTTAATAAGATAGATAGGAAATAATAATTAATATTTAATTTTCTTTTAATAGTGATGAGAAATTTTGTCTAATTGATAAATATATAAATAAATTCAGTGATATTTTTTTCAAATTCTATTGGCTATTTTATTTCATTTTTTTTTTTATTTTACTTTATCGTGCAACGAGAAATCAATTAGAAGAAAATAATTAATTTTTTCTACATTGTTAATTTTGTCACAGAAATTTTTAATTTAAACTCATTTTTTTTTTTTAATAACAATTTTTCTTTCAAATTCTTTTCACGTGATATATAATAAAAATAAAAGAAATCGAAATAATTTTTCCAAAGATTATATCTATTTTAAGTATTTCATTACGTTAACGTAACTTTATAACATTATTTCATTGCTCGGTTCATAATGATTTAAGAGAGAAATTTCGTAGAAAGATAATTTTCCTAGGGAATAAATGCAGCTGCAACATTTTCATTCCTTTATAGATGCACGACACGAAAAACACGAAATGTAGCCATAGCCACGATGAATATTTCGAAATTTCACCGCGAATAATATTATAAATTCCGTGAATTTCAAGATACGATGTAACATGGTTGGTTTAAACGGTTTTTGGGACAAGGCATAAAATTGTACCTAACTTGTCGACATTTTGTCATACTGTTACTTGTGTTGCTTTTATTATCTTGAACACATTTGCAGTTATAGATTGCATAAAATAAATATAATATTATTATTTAATATTAATTTGATTAATTTTCTTCACGTATGATGAATGGAATCATGTAAATTTGTTTTTAAATTCTGAATATATAAAAATTATTTATTTAGCAATTTTTTTTTATATTTCTTTTTCGAAAATTTATAAAATTGTAAAATGAAAATGGAAAAAGGAAAATCGAAAGCGAAAGAAATATTAAAATAAATTCTTGACATTTCATTTCACGTGAAATCATTATGATATTAAAAAGCAGAATTCAGTGAATGTAAATTGATTAAAAAAAAAATTCTGCATTAAAACAACGTTGATACTTCATGGTATTTGAGAAAGAATGACTTTAAAAAATCGTGTTCCACGTTAAAATATCGTTGGAATTATTGAACTACAAAAATTTTTGTTTCGCAAATCTCTTCCATTATTTTTTCCATTATTTTTTTCCTTTTTTTCATCTTAATATTTTTAATTTCTTATAAATTGTAGATTATTTTCTATTAAAAGAATCAAATAAAGAGAATTTTTATTTATAAAAATAATTGAAATTGATTGATGAATTTTTCATTTTTTCTGCACAATTTTCGATATTCCATTCATATCTATGTAATTTACAAAATGATAAATATTTTTTCTAAATGAGGTTAGGATAAATGATTTTTTTCTTAAAATGTATGATAGACGAATTCGACAAATAATCATGATTTTATTCCAATAAAATAGTTATCATTGCCTTTTAGAACACTTCAGGAAATTCGAACGGCGTCGTGATTTCCCCTTTCACAGTTTATGCCTCAAGGCTTTCGTCTCATGAATTAGAATTCATCGATTACCTCACGACGCGTGAATCGTTGCATATTCAACGTATTTCGATTAGGGATGCGTGAAATCGTCTTGTGATTTGAACTTCGGGATGATTCGGAAAAATTCGGATAGGATCGGTTAAAATCGGTTAAGATCGGTTAAGATCGGTTAAGATCGCAAAAGCATATTTGCTTATGTATGAATTAAGATATCCCGTTCCTCTAATCTAGAAAATTTCGATACATTCTTGAAATTTCAACAATATAATATCGAGATCATATTTGAATTATTAATACGATGTTTATTAAAATATTTCGTCAATATAGGAACATAAATTAATTCAAAGCTAAATATAGGAAATTTATGTCATATTTCGTGACATATTAATTATCTTGTACAATATTTACTTGTTGCATATTCAATAATATCTATATGATTTACTTAATCCTATCAATTTGCCCTGTTAATAATCAAATAATTAATTATGTGTTTACTGTCATGTATCATTTTTGTATAGGAATTAAACTATTTGAAAATATACTTTGCAATTTTATATTATTATTATTTTTAGAATTCTTATGAATTCTTTGATTCTATGAAATATGTTAGTGACTTCAAACTTTTAATTGACAATATTACATATATTATTAAAATATATATCTTAATGTTTTTCATTTTTGATTTAATTATTATATTGATATTATTTTCCGCATATTTAAGCATATATGTAGTTCGATTTGTTACGAATATATATATTAAAGAAAATTTTAAAATTCTTTTACCACTGTATATCTAGAATCAAAGTGCAAAATTTACAACCAGGATTCTCCAAGAATTTTAACAGGATAATACAAAAGGATAAAACTCTAAGAATCCACGTCTCTTATATATAAATAATTCCAGGAAAAACTAGATTGAATTTTCGAACAAAGAAAAATAGAGGCGTATCAGACAGGAAAGATGGAAAAGATATTGGAGGGCATCAGTTCTGCACGCGGTGCAGAGAAGGAAGCCCTGGCATCTTTCCGCGTCTTCCTGTTTCTGCTACAGCTCTTCCATCTATCTCACTGCGTCTCCTGTTCCACGTTCTTTATTCAAGAGTCTCGATGGCGTTCTTCCTTTGATATCTTTTGTTTGGATGCCCTTGCCCTTGCCTAGGCGCGCAACCCTCCGGCAACGTCTCTACGAGAGAACTCTCTCGAGAAGTGCCTACACAACCCTCTTGACACAACCAAGGGTGGATACTGTATATTCACTGGACGATGCAGTTCCGTGCGTGCATACAGATGGAACGTCTTGCATTTCCACAAGTGCATTGAAGGGTACAGGCCTGTGGCAACGAGAGAGGAACGAGAAGCTTTCGTGGAGAAACCAAAATGCAGACGAGGAGAGGAGCTTAGGACATACATACACACATGTACGCATGCATACACACATAGAAGGGGGAGGGGGAGGAGGAGGAGGAGAGATGTTATATTATGTTATTGTAAAGCCATGATACAGCAGCTTTCTGATAAACAAGAAACTTGAAAGCTATTGTCGAACTTTTAGCATTCATTTGTGCTATGTAGGAATGGTAGATTTGTTTATTTAATTCTTGAAGTGAGGAAGATTTATTAAATGACATTGATTGTTAACAAATGATGTTTTCTAGTGATCTAGTAAAGGAATATCAATCTTCTAAAGATTTAATGGAAGTTGATCATTTGTTCAAATTGATTTCATATTCAAAAATTGTAAGTTTTCTTTAATGTTCTAACTTTTTAAACATTTTGAAAAAATTCAGATTTTTATTATATAATCTAAATAAGTTTAAAAAAATATGAAAATAAATAAAAATTTATTGAGTTAAACAATGATATGGATACAAAAATATTGTTAAAGTTTAATTATTGTTAAAATTATTAGAATCATGTTTTATCTTTCTAATTTATTTCGCAAACATTCCTTTAAAGTCCAAATTCACATTGTCTATGAATTGGTCATTGAAAATTGAATGTATTATATATATCTTATAATATTCACTAAGGAAAAGCATTTCATGTGGATTCTCAGTTCTCTCAGAATTTCAATATATAAGTTAGGAATGTATTATAAGCCATTATCCATGTATTAAATATGGAAGAAATTTTTCATAGTTACCAAATTTATTAGTCATTATCATCATCCTTTTTTTTCTAAATGTGACAGCGAAATAAGAATACTAATAATAAGTAGTAATAATAGAACCAAATTAGAACCAATAATAAAGAAGTAAAGTAATCAAGAAGATGAAATAAAATAAAAGAAAGTAGATAATAAGCACAGGATATGTTGATTGATAATTAATTGATAGATAATTCTCAAATATTAATGCATCTCTGATTTACAATTAGTAAAAAATAACATAATCATGTCACTTAAATAAATATATTTAGACAATGAAAATTAAGAATGAAAATAAGTTCAAATTTTCTGGCAGTAAAATAGTGTAAAAATGGTAAGATTATTCATTGCAAGTGATTCAAATAGTATAGGAGAATCAAATATTTGAGATTGAAGTGGATGTAAATATATTCTAGAAGTTTTTGTTGCTGAAGTTGGTAAAAGAAGTTTGAGAAAAGAAAAAATATAAAAGTATTGGAATATATTACATGGAAGATTTAATTTTTGGGAAGAGTTTTGCAAAAAATGTTAAATTTTATTATTTCTATTCATGATAATTAATAACAATCAAAGTATTAAATTATATTAAATTATATTATATTATTATAATAAAAATAACTATAAATATAAATATATATACAATTAGTTCTCTATTTCAATAAAAATCAACAATAATTGTCAAATTAATTCAATTTGTCAAAAGTCTCTCATATATTTTTAATAATTACAAAAATAAAGAACTCAAAAAGTTCTTTATTAATAATAATTCTATGTCAACTTCATAAATAATCTTTTTGATCATAAATTTCTATCAAAAAAAACAACAATATGTAAATATGTATATATAAAAACATATTTTAAAATTATTTTGTAGTAGCAATATATATTACAGCAGGTATATTATAATATATATATTTAAAATATATATATATTTAAGCAATGTATATAAAAGAAATTGATAATAATCAAATAGAAATCAAGAAATCCTAAAGAGCAAATTATTCTAAAAACGAACTTTCCGACGATATCGTCGCTGGATTTTCTTTGACGAAAAGAATTGTATTTTCGATTGCTTGCTCAAGAGCTTATAAGCTTTTACATGCATTTATATAAATAATAAGCCACACAGAAATCAAATGACAACAGGATGCTATGCTCTCTTTTATCTGTTGACATTTTCATTATCTTAACCATGAACAAATATTCTTTATCTGAAACATTATTTGTAACAAAGAAAAATTATTTTACTTTCATTGCATTCTTTTAAAGATATGAAAAAAGAATGTATTCGAAATATATATATACGCAATTTTTATTGAAAATTAGAATTTAAAATAAATTTTTTAAATTTGAATTAGGTTAGATATTAAAAAATAAGTTAGATATTAAAAATTAGGTTAGAATTTCGTTACCTTAAAAAATTCTTTGTAAGTCGTTATTATCATCTTTACAGTGTTAATATTAAAAAAAAAAAACATAATAAATAATAATTGCTTACCTTTTCCTCCCATTTTTCGAACGTATTTCATTATTATCGAATATCGAACGAATGATATTCACGGTCCGATGTTCATGGCTTTGAGTCCGCCACCATTTTCAAGCCCCTTTCACACTCGTGCTTTCTGATAGCAGTAACTAAAGCCGTCGCTAACTTTTAATATCTCCCCTCTAATGGTCCTTTCACCGGCGCTTAATCCAATTTTGCATTTTTACACGGCACTCGAGTCTCACCTACGCGCTCTCGAATAGTTAATTGCACTAATTGAACGAGATTCCATCGGACCTAGTGTACGTAATGTTCGGAGCTGGGAGTCGCGTTTTTAACCTCACTAGTATGCAGCTTTCATCGTGCAAAACCGATTAAAAGTATACCTTTTATAAGGACATTGCAAAAAATGGGTTAGCTTGACTGTAATGGCCATCTAAATTAATTGCTAATACTTTTCGCGCCATTTTAATGAAAATTCCAAAGTTTTATCTTTTATTATAAATTTTCAATAGTAATGTTAAAAAAATTGTAAAAAAATTCGGAACTTGCATATTTTATAATAAATTATTGACGATTACTATAATTTTTTCATTGGTAATTCATTAATATTTTCGCTTACCGAATAAATAATTGTAGATTTTCTAAAAGTTCATTTCTTTACATAAAAACATAACCTGTAAAAATTTTTCATTAATAATCAAATTCAAAATATTAATGCAACTTAAAGAATATCGGATTTTTTAAAAATCTACAATACAAGCTTAGAAAAATCTATTCATTATTCAGAGGTTATGTTCAAAATATTAATCTAATTGAGAAAGTATTTGGCCAAGAAATTTACACATGATTATTTTCAACAATCAGTGTATTACAATCAAACAAGTTTCCTTTAATCGTTAATTTTGCACATATTTGTTTTCTTCGATGAAACTCCGGTTGAACGAATTAGCTATGTGCTCGGCGTCGTTAAATTAATTATTCGCCCGTGAAATTTAATAGTCGAAGTTTTCGAACGTGCGTTGTTCCGTTGAGAAAATTGATTTTCGTAATCCTTTCATACTTTCCGCATTCATTTAATCCAATCTCATCGAAACCGAGAAATAAGAAGCGTTGCACGATATCGTCCGACTGTTTTTTAAGCTTTAATGTAAATGTAAAAAAAAAAAAAAGGAAAATAAAGATTATTTTTTAGTGCAACATAAGCTCTCGATTAAAAACTCAATTTTGTTATCACATCGTGCTTAGTTTCCTCGAATTGTTGTCACGTTTAAAATTAAACAAAAAAAAAAGAAAGTAATTTATCAAACACTTTTTTTGTTTTATTTATATGAAAATAGAGATATACTATAAATGAATGATGAAAATGGGGATAATTGGTTTTATCAAATTATTGTCGAAACTAAAAAATAAAAATATCGAAAATATCGAAAAAGATTTAAAAATCATTCAGTTTCGTAGGAGAAAAGATCAGCAATTTATCCGTTTAGACAACATGTTTGTTTTCTCGACTTTTCTATTGAGCTTTCCTTTCCTTTCGAGTAAACTTGTTTATTTCCTCGCTTTCAAGCATGTGCCGGCATTTGGTGCCTTCGTAACTTTCAAACGCGCGATTCCCAACTTCCGTCTTCGAAACTTGCGACATTTTTCTTCCAAAAAAGCATACAATGTTCTTGTAAAAATATTAGATATTAGTCTGAAGTTAAACATCATATAATTTTCTTAATTTGAAAATATCGTATTTATAAAAAAATAAAATTATTATTATTATATTAAAATTATTTTAGTTAAAATTTATTTAAAATGATTTTTATTAACATAAATCAAAAGCTTTTTTGTTTATTATTTATTTTTTAAAATGTTGCTTCTATTTGGAAAGCTAAAATAAATTTTTTTTATCATTGAAAATTATTCAGATACTTTTTTTATATATTTATTTATTTTTATTTTACTTGTTTAAAAAAAAATTATTTAATTTAATAATCATTTAATTTAAAATAATTGGAACGAGAGATAAAAAACAGCAAGAAGCTTATAGAATTAATTTATGAATAGCATTTCTCGTAAATGAGAGAGTCCAATACAAATTACTTTAAAGACAATGAAATCGTTGATGATTTTCAGAAGTTTGAAAGTTTTAAACGACGATAAGAGAAAGTGTCACGTTCAATTCGTTAAGCAATTAAAATGAAATTTTTTATTTAAAGAAATTTTTTATTTTGAGAATTGATATACAAAATGTTCGTTTTTGCAATTTTTTTATCGATTTGCAATTGTGCAATAAAAAAATCAAATTATTAATCAAAAATATATCTAACAGCTAATTTTAAATTATTACAAAAATAAATAAAATTTATAATTTTAATTAATATTATAGAAACTCGTTGATTCATTATAATTTTTTTAAATACACAAAAAAGAATTGAATGATTTCTTTGCTTTAAATCAGAATCGAATCATCGACTTCCAAGAGAAAAATTAATTTGCAATTTTACGACATTCGATTGGAACTTCTGTATATAACGACCTGTCACTCGTTTGGTTCATCAATTTTCACATCGATCACTTTATCTACTTGTCAATCCATTCCATTTATCTACCCGATTGTCTGTCCATCACTCTCGATCAATTTATCATTTGTTTCGTCAAACGGTAAATCGAGGAAGATTTGAATCTCTATTATTCCGTCTAGTTTATAATTGATAAAAGTTTCATTTTATTAATTTATTGATATTTGAAAATATTTATATTTTCGAAAACATTCGTAATTTGCTAATAATTTATTAAAATATTATATTTATATTGTTTTATTTAGTCATTAGTCATTTTTGATCATAATATTCGATAATTAGATCATTTTATTCAATATTATATTTTATTTAATATTATAAATAAATTTATACATATAAATCACATTTTTTAATATTCACTTTTATAATCATATATAATCGTACGATATATCAATATATTATAATACAACAACAAGAATAATTTATTATTCTGATTAAATTCGAAATATATATTTAAATTAATAATGTTATTATATATATACATATTATTATATTATATATATACATATTATATTACATATATATAAATTAATATATGTTATATATATAAAAAAATATATTTTCTTAATAACATACATATTATATGTTTTATTAAATAATTTTATAATATTCTATTTTTTTCTCTATTTTGTCAATTCTTTTTAAATTAAAAAACTTTCTTTTATTAAATTTAAATTGATATAATATATAATTTTTTTTAAAATTTTAAATCATTGATTTTTAAAACATAAATTTATTCATATCTATTCATTTTTTATAGGTTAGCTTTCAATATTCGACATTACGATATTTATTATATATACATATCTTATGTTATATATTTTTTTATTGTTACATTTTCTCAATAATCTTTTTTAAATCGAGTATAAATATTCTGAAAGATTATTTAAAAAAGTTTCATATTTTAAAAAAAAACAAAGTCGAAACAAAGTGAAATATTTAACGAGATTTATCGAGCAAAAGAATTTTATTAGTTCCTGCATAAGAATCTTTAACTTGAAACTTCCTGACACAGTTTTGTTTTAATTTCAATCAATTTTCATATATTCTATCATAAACTTTATTCTAATTTCATTCAAATTAATATATCAGAATTGAATATTAAAAATTGAGAATCATTAGCATAAAACATATATCGAAAAAAAATAAAACAAAAATACACAAATTGCAATATCAAAATCAAAAAATTTCATTCACATATCGAGAAACTTTTTCATAGAAACATTGAAAATTCTACACAAAACATCCTAAAATCGGCCATGAAACACTTGACGATACCTATAATGACATCTATAGCGAAAATAATGATATTAATCATATATATATTATATAACATATATAAAATTCAACATATAATATTGAAAGTTTTTCATTGACATCTCAAAAATTAAATATTCTAATCTAAAATTTTATATTTGGAGATCATGACATCTTTAAATTTTCAAAATCCATTCGATTATTTTATTTAATTTTTTTATTTATTTCTATATTCTATATTCAATTTTTTTTTTATTTATTTCTAATGTTTTTCTTACTTTTAACTTATTTAAAATTTCCACCATTAATAGAGATCGATTATAAAGTAATCAAAAAAAGAAAAAAGGAAAGAAAATTGAGAAAAATGTTAAGGCAATCACGAACGGAGATCATTAGTTGTCATGGTAGCCAGTATTCGTCTTCTGGCCCGTTAAACTCGTTGAAATGCGACGACATCGATTCAATTTTCATCGCGGTCATTTCAACCTGAACGAGTCAGATTCCGTAAACCAGATTCGCTGTTCACGATCGAAATCGGTTGTTCTATGGCGGCCAGTTTCCACGTAGCGCTCTTCAATTGGGTTTTCCCGGAAAACCTGTTGGGAAATTCCACCGTAGGAGGAACGGATTTATGGGCGATGCGTGCTACTGAATTTCCTCTTCCCTTGGATCCGATCAAACAAAAAGGGATGAGAACCGTCAGCCAACCCACGATAACTGGGAATTAGCAGAGTCTTGGAAATGAAACTGACATGAAAAACGGAATTGCTTCGTTTCAAGAGCTTTCTCCTACGTTTCTATTTTTTGTTATTTAAATATTTTTTCTTTTTTTTTTACTTGTTTTTTGCTTTTTATGCTATTGTTATTTATTGTAACTTTATATTTATTGTATTATTGTATTATTATAACTATTGTTATTGTATTTTGATTATTAGAAGAGATTTAGTAGTAAGAATGGTAAAATACTTTTATTTTTTAAGTATAATATTTTTTATTTTCTCGATTGATGTGATGGATGTTTATTACTAAGTATGGCAAAGATTAAAGTAAGTCAAATTTTCTTTTTTTTTTTTTCCTATTATAGTGGAAGATATATAAAAAATCATAAATATTTTTTATACAAAAGGAATATAGAAAATTAGAAAAAAAAATATGTATATAATAATTATCTAACTTACATCTTATTATAGATTAAATTAGGTTAGGTTATTCATAAACGTAATAAAGTTTAATTATGTTTTATTCTTTTCTAATTATCATTTAATCTATACTATATACTAGATTTTTCATATACTAGAAATAAAAATATACTAGATTTTTTAATTATAATTTTCAAAAGAATTCATTGAAAAAATTCATTCAACAGTATAGTTACAAATATCCACTTTTGGATTATTTTGTTAAATTATTTTACATATACGTACGATTTTTATTGCTGTTTTAATTAATGAAATAATTCTATAGAAAGTTTAAGAAAATTCATTTTTATGAAAAAAGTCATTAGCGTTTCATGAATTCACAAAGTTATGAATGTTGGCAGTAATTCTATAAACTTAACGAGTCATTGTTATATACACTACAAATTGCATTACAAGTACAGAAATATAGAAATAATAACTATTCATTTTATATCTATTTAATAAGCAATGCTATCGCAACAATCAATTTTTCATGAAACGTATAATATTTTCAAAACAATAAAATATGTATGATTCATCAATTTTATGAAATAATTGTATTAAAATTCATTATTATAATAAATTATTATTAATGAGTTTAATTTTTTATTTGATTTTTAAAAATATTAAATACAAATACAATAATAAAATAAATACAAAATTTATATTTCATCAATTATATATTTTGAAATATAAATATCATTAAATAATTATTCTATGTTACACAATTAATTCCTTTAGATTCTCTATTAATGAAATTTATGCTAATTATTGTTATCGTTGTTATATATATACATATTGTGTTTCATTTACTAATAAATATATTTTGAGTTCGTTAAATGAACAGATTTGGAATAATGTTGACGTTTCTCTTTGTGATTATATATACAATAATAATAAATGATATTTAGAAGTGTATCATATGTTAAATAACAATAATAAATAAATTTAATTCTTTATAAATTGAATTTCAATGCTTAAACTATTTCATTATTAAACTATTATAAATTACAAGAAAAATAAAACATTAATAATTGTAAAATTTCTTTTTTATAAATTTAATTTAAATTTAAATTATATAAAATAATATTTTTATAACGAAAATATTAATTTTTCAAAAATTTTAGTTTTAATCTTTCTTAATTGCTTCCTTAATTCTCCGATTGAGTTTAATACTTAATATATTATGATACAGAAAAATAATAATACAAAATTATAATTAGTGTCAAAAACTAATATATATTATACTAGTCTATTCGTAAAATGATCTAGTGCAATATAGAAAAATATAATGTTAATATATATTTTTTTAATTCTTGCCCATGTATGTGGAATAATATAGAAAATATTGTCTGTAACGTTTTTGCATAATAGATTCTGGAGGAATTCACCGACATGAACCAATGTGCTAATTAATTCTACATGCTATCCCATTCGCGATCCGTGACCAGCATACGCTTAGCTTACTCATTATGAGACCAATGTAAATGTAAAGAAATTGATAAAAATCATATTCTTTTTTTAATCATTGGGGACATTATGATGAAAATAATAAAAATAATTTAATATCAAGATATTAATTTTTATAAGTTAAGAACTAATTACAAAATTTTACTAAAATTTTTTCGTAATTTTTAGATAGAATGTTTACACGAATATATATATATTTATAATATAGAATATATCTATTCTTTTTCTTTGCATACACACACACACACACACACACACAATATATATAAATCCACATAAACATCTGTCATAAAATCACGAATCAAAAAAGATAAATTCAATTAGATCAACTACAATTTTTCGCGAATGAGGTTAAGGAGTTCTCATGTGTCGTATAGACTGCATAATATAATAGATCATCCATATGTGTGATAAACAGTCTTTGTCAATATCAGGTGCTTTGTCGAACACAGGATTCCCGATATTCTGTAGTTGCTCGATGTCACGGACCGATTCACTCGATCCTCCAGAATTCTGCGAGTGTCGAGGCTCGTCGTTGACACCGAAGGTATAGAGCGTCGAATGCCACTCGGCTACGGGACGGCTCTCTATAATCTGTCGATCACACAGACTTCGGGGCCAAAACTTCGAGAGCTTTTTAACTGCGATTCGAGTGATTGGATTCGCGGTCGAGGGAATGCGAATTGGTCGAATAGCCAATGAGTGGAGAGTGGGGGAAATAGCGAGGGATATTCATCGTAGAGGTACCATCTATGTGATCGTAAAAACATCCAAAATAATGAAATAAGAATTATTTTTAGTGCCTTCTGGGTAAGACAAGTAAACGTTAGAAGTTTGAATGTTTATGAAAATCTTCCAATTGACCGCGTTTTACTTTGGTGATAATTGTTTAAATGTTTTATTACTTTTCTGTGTTATGTTTCAATATTTAATTTTGTATCGAATTGTAGATTATTAATGATTCATGATGTATAACACGATATTTGAGATTAAAATTTAATAATGAAATTTTATTGGTTTTGTTGCATAAATTTGGATTAAATTTGAAGTTGGAGTAGAATAAATTCATGAGGTTTTATTGAAATTTATATGAGTTTGAATTGAATTTGAGAGGTTAGATTAGTTCGAATAGTTTAATAGTTGAAATTTTGTTCGTTGTAAATCAGTGACATTTTCGTATTTTAAAAATACCATTCAAATATACCATTTCAAATTAAATTAGATTTGGGTAAGTAAAGTATTAAAAAAAATTTTTTTCATTAATTTATCAGATTTCTGTCAATCTGTTGCATATGTCTTTTTACGATTGGCGAAGTAAATCGATCTCCATGGACTTGGCCACCGTGAAAAAACTCATGTTGCTATTGGAAATCTACGTCGAATACCAATTCTGCAATCGCGTGCACACAATGTTTTCCGTTTCGTGGCGAAACGCAGTGCAACAGTTTATAGAATTTCTCCCGGAATTGGAAATAGGACTTGTTTCGCGTGATGTCGTTGAAACAGTTTCCTCTTGATGCTTATTCGACCAAGACAAAACGATAACGGAATGTGGTTTTGTTGGAAAATTTCAATCGACAAAAGACATTCAACTGTCTGTTTGATATTTCATTTAACATGACAAATTAGTATGTTGAATTTTTTTTATTTTATTTAAAAATTCAGACTATGTTTCGTTAATTTTATTTCGTATAATCTTTGGAAAAAATAGAGAAACTAAAAATATACATATGAAAATAAATTCATTAAAATATTCTCAATATTTATATTTAATTTATCATTTACAAATTATTTTTTAGAATAATAAAAGAAGAATAATAAAAATTATAAAATAGAATTTCCAAATATTTATTTATATTTAAGAAACGTAAAAATTTGCATGAAATTATTAATTACAATATGTAACATATTGGATACTTCAATAGTGTAGAAATATAGAATTAATGAAAATTTGAACAATGGATACATCACGAATGTAATTATTACAAGTCACCGAATTTCAATTATTTTGTTTAGCGACATAACAGAAACTTGGAACGTGATTTCTATAAATAAACTTCTGCAGGCAACTGTGGGTTATATGTAGAAATCATATAAAATCTTATCTTCTCTTCATCATAAGTTTGACAGTTAAATAAGAAATTTAGAATATTGCTATTATTATCTAAAATTGTATTTAATTATTTAAAAAAGACTTTTATTAAAAAATTTTGTTAAAAAATTTTTATAATTTTTCTCTTGAAATATTAGCTTATGTTTGTAAGCTATAAAAATATGAGATATATATAGTCATTTTTATTGTTATGTATCCTCTTTCTTCTATTTTCATTTTTATGAAAGTTCATTAATTTCATTATTTTCTATATTACTGAGTAATAATATATTATTTATATAATGAGTAAAACAACATTAAGAAAATTTTGCTTCAAAATGTATAAAATATCATTTCATTTATAATTTATATCATATATTCATATACTCCATGTGTTACTGATTTAAAATTTAAAATAATCAAAGATATCTAAATTTCAATTTCTTTCCATGAAATATTTAAAATAATATCATTAACGTATTATAATATCTTATTTATAATATTAGGTTTTATATAAATGAATTTTTCGGCTTATTTCGTTTTTCTTTTTTGTTTCTTATTTACGGCGCATCGTGTATAATCCGTATAATCAGAGAAACGCAAATTTTGCGATAGCTAGAAAAGAAGGACAAGAATCGCGCAGAGCAGAAAATTAATATCGCAGCATGATGTATTGTTTCATTTTCTACTTTATTTCCTTCGTTCCAATTCGTGCGAGCTCATGAACGCTCAACCATTTTGTTTCGCAGCACGATTTCAATTCACTCTTTCGTTTTGCTCATTATTGCTGAATTCATACGTTGTTTTCCTAGTTTCAAAAAGAGAGTTCATCTTTCTGTCGCCATACTCCATAGTTTTATCATTATTTTTTTTTTTTGTAACTAACGTCAAATTTTGTTTTTCATAAAATTATAATATAATAATATATAAATAAATTAATAAAATAATAATAAATATATTTAAAAATTGATAATTTACATGTTTTTTTCAAAGTTTGCACGAGAATGTTGTACAAGAGATATAGAATATAATAGATTTATTTGTATTGCATTTCGTTTTTTAAATTTTTTTCATTTTTTCAGAAAAAGAATTAATTATTTAAAAAAAACTTGTATCTATTAAAAATATTTTTTAAGACTAATAATTAATAAAAAATAAAATATAAATGAAAATAAAATAAAATGACTAAAATTTTATAAATAAATATGACAATTATTATATGTATGAAAAATTTTTTAATTTTCAAAATTCTATGTGAAATATAATTATGGAAGTTTATAAAATATGAGTTCGTAAAGTATAAATTCATTAATGTAAAATGCATTGATATTAACATAATTAATCCTGTCATCGTATTGTTCTCGAATCTGAACAGCTTATCAAGTGGTAAAAAAGAATATTTCTTTTGTTACTGAATATTTTTTTCACTTGGATATATTTCGTGCGTATATAACTACAAAAGTAAGAAAGAAAAAAACTCGCAAGTGCGCATCTCATTGTTCTTGAGATCCCATTTTCTTTCTTTTTTCGTCTTTCCTTTTTTTTTTTTCCTTTTTTTTCTTTTTTTCCTTTTTTTTTTCATGGTGAAGACACGTCGAAGATGAAAAGGAGAGAAAGCTTGCGAGAAATATTCCACAAAGGAAAATTATTTTCTTCTTTTCTTTTTTGCATGATCTTCGTCGAATCGAACATTTTAATTATGAATTCATTTAAAATTGCTTTTATACTCCCATTTCCTCTAAAATTTTTAAATGATTATTAGAAGATAAGAAACATATTTAGCATATTTATAGATATATATCTTATATGTAAATATATCATATATATCATATATATATATATAAATATTCTTTCATTTTAATTTTGTAAAATTAAAAGTAAAAATTTATGGATAAAACTGCAAAGTTTTACAATCTTATTAAAATAAAATCTTTGACTCAAACAAACAAACTAAGCAATTTCGTTCAAGTATCTCGTTTTCTTAATTAAATTATGAATTTTCTAAACTACTTGGTCATCGTCTATATTTTTAATGCAAATCTTATTGTCAATCAAATTGTAAAACATTCTTTCAAAAAATATTAAGAAAAAAATTGCAATTATCTATAAATGATAATTAATCTATATATATAAATTAGATTAGGTTTACAGTCTTTAATATATATAAGATATATATATATATATAAAGATTTTAATCATATAGAAAGAACAAGATAAGGATCTAAACGATAAAGAAAGTTTGTTTTATAGATGAAATACAAACTCCTTTTTTATTATATAATTACTTCATAAAAACTTTCATATAGTTTGACTTTATGGAGATTGATTGTTACTTTGCTATGGCAAGATGTATTGCAATTTTCGCATTTAGTGTGTTCGTATCCATCTCGTCACATCTTACCAACTCGTTTCAAACTTTCATTATGTCAGTCTTTTTTCAGTCCTCCTTTGATCACGTTGATGCAGCCACGTGCTCTTTATATCTCTCATCGCCTTTTTTTTTTTTTATCTTTTATGTAGCATATCCGAAATTTGTACTTTTGTTGACATCCTTTCGTTATATTTACAATTTCTAATTATACGTATGAGTTCTTTCAAACTTAAATTAATCAACTTCTAAACAACAATAACAACAATTTTCTAAAAAATTCTTTATTTTAAAAGTAATATAACCTTTATTTGTATAATAAGTTCTTTTCGCTATATTTTCGAAGGTCATTCTCATTTGAACTCAGTGAAGCGAATAATTTCACATCAAAACAATCATAAATTTCTTTAAATGTTTTGAAATGACAGTTCTAAAACATTTAGAAAAGTTCTAACACATAGAGAAAAAATTTCGCTACTTGCCTTTCTATATGTTCGTCATTATCTATAAAGATAAAACGAGCTCAAATTTCATCTCTTTAGCAATAGTATATTACTAAAGTATATAAAAATACTATATAATATCTATTCGTGGTCAATTTCAAGTTGTGGAACTTATGATGAATACTGAACATAATATTACTAACGTATATTTTTAATGTAAATAGTTTTTAATTTATTTGTTAGAAAACAATTTATCTATATTTCATAACCTATATAATACTACTTTGTATATTTTTTATAAGCATAATAATTCGAAAAAGAAAAATTTATATTTCTAAGTTAAGTAATTTGATATTTCTTAAAAAGTAAGTTTACATATTTAAATAATTTTTATAAATATATTTCCTTATATATTCGTTCGTATCAAAATATCTGCAAAATCTTAATCTTCATTTTACAGTTGAGAAAGTCTAATCTAATCTTCATTACGTTCTCGATATATCCAAGTTTGTCCTTGCTTTCATTCAATTTCTTTGTAAAGTTGGACTTTGAAAGCAATATTTTGATCAAGATTTAGCGATCGTGGTACACTGAACGCAATGCGCCGTTGTGTCTCGACATGTCGACTCATAGGCACGTAACTGCGTATCTGCATTGCCTGCGGCCCTCCGTGTCAGCTTTTTAGTCTTTCACTCTCATGTACACGAAAAGGGCGAAACTACCATTCGAAATTCGAAAAGCTACAATGCCCAAGTGTTCAGACAAAAAAAGCAAGTAAACCCGGTTCACTTCGATGAATAGAGATTCGTTCTCTAAACTCTGTTTCGCTTCCTAATAATCTTTCCGTTAATTCCTTCTTCTAATTAGCTTTCGATGGAACGATTCACGGATAGGTTTAATTAACGACCAATTTATTCGTGATTCATCTTAAGATTAAAATCGAAATAGATTTTAATTTGGATTTGAGGACAAATAAATTGAAGAAAATCTTAAATTTATGAAATATTATAACAATGGATATATAGAATGTTTTTTCTGAATGAATAGTTTCGAATTATTTTATATACGCTTCATATCTTCGTAGAAATAAATTCACGTCAATGACATTTGTAAACGTTTTGCACATATATATATACGATTTCTATTGTATAGAATGTCAAAGTTTACTCATGTAGTAGAACTAAAAAGATTACAGTTTTTCTTTATCAACATCTGAATTATTGATTAAATACAGCTTGTTTCTCTAAAATTTTAAAATAGAAACAATAGAATATTTCCTGGAATATATTGATTTTATATTTTTTGTTTTATTCTTAAACTCTTTTTTTGTTGTATAACACGTTATATAAGATTTATCGATTTCTCTTTTCATTTACTATCATTAAGAGCATAATAGGTCTACATTCTCATCTATCATTCATTCATACATACATGCCTTTTATACACTAATGACTCAAATATTCGATAAAATACTTAAAAAAAAATTATTTTGGTAATATGTAAAAAGAAATAAAAAATGATTAAATAATTTAATATTAATTTACGAACAGATAATTTGATAATTATTTAAAATTATTTATAGGTCTTTTAGGTTATGTCTTGAAATAAATAAACTATGAGGCAATTTTCATTTAATCTAACTAATATAAAATCATTAAAAAATAACATTCCTCGTTCTATTATTATTGCTATAAAATATGAGAGTATAATTATATTTAAATAAATAAGAAGAAACGATTAATTAAAAATATTTGATCACAAATTGAAAGCCGTTGTTTTAGTTAATATCTAAACGTTATCTGAACATTTCGAGTCTTATTATCTGAACTATTTCGGAACTTCCGAACCAATTATCCAATCGAGAAACTCGAGCATACTTGAACAATTTGTACTTCTTTTTTAAATTTCTTTTACCAATATTTATTATCACTATAAATCTTCTATTAAAATTTTTATATCAGGTGAATTTTATAAACGCGTGATGTATAGAAATAAAAGTGTTATCAATAGATTGTTTTCAACATCAGCGATTTCTATCAATCCTGATTAGTGGTTGATGGAAACGTTTTACAAGATAAATTGTTTTTGTCGTGGTTAAACCCCGGTCACGCCGAGTTAAATGAGGGGATTATTGCCATTGATTAAGAGCAACGCTGATTGCGAAAATTACAACGCGCATTCAAGTCTTTGTTTTTACTGTTAACACGAACACCTGAATTTATTAAATTAAAATCAATTAACTATTTTTCTCTATCAAAAAAATATATTTTTATAATAAATGTAATAAATATACACTATTATAAATACATTAATTTAACAAAAAAAAATAAATAACAGAATTAATTAATAAGGAATTTTCCTAAAAAATCCCTAGAAAAGTTAGCCAATCGACGAATAAAAACCATTATTTTAAAAAATATCGACTTTCATTTTTCCTAGTAAGTATATATAATATAATATTGTTTCGAATTTTTCAATTGAATCATCGATCATCGATTAATTCCAAATTAGAAATATATCTAATACCTAAATATTCAATCGACAATTAATCTTTTTTCTCTTCTTTTTTTTATCGGTTTTTTTTAACGATTGAAAAGATGAATTCAGCGATATAATGTTTGCCATAAAGATAGATCGATCAATCTATAAGACAAACAGTCTGCGCGACGTGTAATCCTTTTAGGGGATGCTTCGGGCATAGCCTGTTTGCACGTTCTGAAATGTTCTCGTTTAAAAGCCGGATGATGTTAATTATCTAAGCGGGGTGTACATGTAGTGGGGGGTTGCAGTTTAAAGGTTGGTTTTTATAGCTTGCATCGTTAGTGTCGCGGGTATCAGAGGATATCCGGTTTCAGTCGATTAAAGGGAACCATATATCGCTGAACAATCCGACTATTTAATTGCTTAACCTTTCGAGCTTGAAGCGTATTTTCTTATAACAACTCATTAATATTCACGCCTTTCGTACATTTATTAGAATTAGTTAAAATTAACTTTTTTTTTTAAAGAATGGTCTGAATTATTTCAAAATCGTGTTATAAAGATTATTGAATTTATCAGTAATAGTGAATTATAAATTAAAAATAATTTAGATTAAGTTAAAACTAACTACGCTACATAGCATTCAGTACTGCCCACATTTTTTACTGAATAAAATATAAAGAAAATAGAATATTGTCTAAAATATTACGCTTATTTTTATTTTTTAAATAATTTAAAAATTAAAAAAAGAAAAAATGACAAAGAAATATAAAATTGAACAAAGCAAATAATTATCTTTTTTTCGAGCTTTCGAACATTTATATTTTTCAAAAATTCTCTCGACTTATCGAGTTTACAATTAGAAGAAACTTTTCCACTTTTATCTACGCCTAATCGGAAACTGCGTTCCACCCGCTCAGTTCCTGATTTCCCACAAAGTGGAACATAATTCCAGTAATTTCGCGAAATTTCCGCGTTTCGTCGATGCAACAGCGGTTCATTCCTCCTCCCCTTATTACTTTCCTTTCCACTCGGGAATAATTTAGCTAATTTCCTAAAGCTTCATCTCGCTTCGACAACGATTGAATCGTCTTCCTTTTCATCGTTCTCTCGCCGGAAACATTTCCTCCGGTTTGCCGGCGTGGTTATCGGATCGAAGGCATCTCTCGAGGAGGGCCGATAAAGAGAGCGGACAAAAGCGTCGTCCGCCGCCGATCGATTTTTCGCCGGATTCTCGTAACGATTCTCCTTTCCTTCTTTCCTTTTCTTCTTGTTACAGCCTGAGAACCGAGCAACCGAGTGGTCTCGACACGGGCGGCGTTCGCTTCGAGCTGAGCAGGGCTCTCGATCTGTGGGCGAGGAACTCGAAACTCACCTTTCAGGAAGTTAACAGCGATAGAGCGGATATTCTGGTTTACTTTCATCGGTGAGTTATCTTTTTTTTCTTTCTTTTTTTTTTTTTTTTTTTTTTTTATAAATCCAATAATTCTAATATGATAATGATTGGTTGGACAGTAATTGTTATAATTGTGATTCAATTTGTGAGTACGATATATTTTGTGCACACATATGTATTACTTTTATTAAGAATTGAATGGCATGGGTACAAAATTGAAAATTTTACGATTATTAATAGGATTAGATTATATTTAAATTGTTAAAAAAATTCTGAATTTAATGCTAATTTTATTTATCCTGATTTTTTTTTATTATCTGAAACTTAAAAAAAATTTGCTCGAAATAACAATTTAATAAATAATTTATATCTATTGTAAAATTCCTCCAATCATAGTTCATATGCTTAAAGTAACGTTTATCAATTTTTTAAAAATTTTGTAAAGTATTAATTTTTTATTCGTTTCGAATCTTGCTAAAATTGTATAATCTTTAATGATAATTTAATTGTAAAATAATGAAATTGTTGTACATCTATGATTACTATTATCCACGCTCGAAAATAGGCAAAATACTTTTAACTTTATTCGATCCTGGTCACGTTTCCATCTAATTTATACATTCTATTGAGATATTAACACAAGTATTATTGAGATATCAATAATACTGACGCGAATCAGGATGATAATTTGAATCCCTCTATAAAAGTTGAAGGGAGAAAACAAAGAGAGGGGAAATAATGTGAACGGACAAAGGGCGGGATCAATAGCTCGATTCACGGGCCTCCTTGTTATCGGGAAATTTATCGCAATGACGCAACTGGAAATGAGAGTACGATTAAACGGAAGGGGTTTATTTAAAATCTGCTATTTGCGCGAATTGTTCCGCGGTCATGAAAGTTATGTACTGGTGAGCGTTTATACGTTCGTGAAATATGTCTGGATATAAAAAGAAACGACAAAATAAAAAAAAAAAATATTCAATTTAAATAAGATTTAAAATTGTTTTATATTATGGTCAGGATCAATTTACATGATAAATTATCGAATTGTAATATCATAAATTAATTATAATTAATTATCAAGTGACAAATTATAGGTTATGAATAGGTTTCTTAAAATTATATAATTTTATATCGAATGGAATATGGATATAAAAAGAAATGAAAAAAAAAGAAGAGAGAAACGTTCAATTTACACGATAAATTATTGAATTGTAATATTATAAATTAATTATAATTAATCATCAAGTGACAAATTATAGGTTATGAACTCGTAGATTTCTTGAAATTATTCCGAATCGAATAAAATAGAATAAATTTTTTTTATTTCATTATTCAAGTCTGTTCTACTATATTGAAAAATTTATTAAAATATTAGCGAGATAGCAATTTATTGTATGTCAAGTTTTTTGATATATTAAGATGTATCGCTTGACATATTTTGCATCTTTAAAGTAAATCATTTTTCTTCTCTAAAGTTATATCAAAATCATAATTATTTTGCAAAAAAAGTCTCGATTATATCCTACTCGAATAATCGAATTTCCAATACTTCGCGATATAAAAATATTTAAAAATTTTATTCTAAATAAAGAAAAACTAATTAAACTTGAATATTAATAATTATTAAATGAAACTAATTGTTAATAATGTATGAAATCAAATTAAATAAATATAGTAAATAAATGTTTTATTTTATTAGAAAGAAAAGTACGCTATTCCAATATATCGGTTTTATATATATGTTAGGTATTTATATTGTATAAAACTCATTTATCTAACTCATTAGTTTTCCTATAGTTTGTAAGTGACGAGAAACTATTATATAATGCATACCTAATTTGTGTGCAACATCTCGCATATAATATCTATGACGCACATCAGACTGCGCTAAAGTCTTCAACCGATTATCGATCATGTTCATGTCAGTAGCATAGTTTGTTTCGAAAGTTCATGTATCTTGATCAACGTTTCTTTTTATAACAAGTTATAACTTCAACTTCTTCATTAGATTATCGATATCATTTATTTTTGATAGATGTAAATTTTATAAAAATTTTAATTTATTAATTATATCGTTATAATTAATATAATAAATAATTTTTAATTCTTGAATTGTTTATTCATTAACTTTATTCTTCGTTTTTTATTATAAATGTTGAAATTCAATAATTAAAAATAAATTTTTAATTTTAATAAATAATTTATTTAATAATTATTTTATAATTGTACTTAATTTTATTATAAAACTTGAAAATAAAATTTTTTTATCGAATGTTTTCTTAGTAACCGAAATAAGCAGACTGTCTGTAATTCTCTTGGGATTGTAATGCTCAAATTAATTCTCCTGTTTCGATTCCGATTATTGTATGTCAAATTAATATTGGAGAACCGATTCTATTAACAGAAATAAGTATTGAAATTAAATGATCGCAAAAAATTAAACTTTGAGAAGGTAATAATATTCGTATTGTCATTTTAATTTATATTATTTATTTTAACTCTTTCTTAAGAATCATTTTGTTTTGACAATTAGAAAATAAAAATAGTGTTGCATTTTTCATTTTTATTTATAATTGATTATTTCTTAAAAAGAATAATTATTTTTTTTTTTAAATAAAGATTTCATTAATTAAAATATTCATTAAATAAAATATACTAAAGCATATATATGCTTGAATATTTATAATTAATAACCTCTAAATAATATTTGCATACAAATTTAGGTTATATTTTCCTTAACATTCCAAAAACATCATTTATATTTCTTTAATTTTAAGAGCTTATTTTGAAATTTATCACAATACTAAAACTAATTTTGAATTAAGATAGCAAGAAAGAAGAAGAAAGGAAAGAAAAAAACGATTCGCTTTCTTGATTAGCCATCCGAATGGTGCGATATCAGTGGCGTATCGGCTGTCTAGATAATCGACGAGTGCTCGTGAATGGAATTTAATTACGGCCCACGATATAGCATATTTCATTCCAGTTCTGTAGAAAAGGTAAATTAAACGAACCGCAAAACTAAGCGATAGATTGTGCATTATATTGTACATTATGTCCGAAATACCATAACAAATTAAAGATATAATGTCTAAATAAACAGAATATAAAATATTCTGTGATGTGAAAATATAACTAAATAAATATAACTAAATTTTTTTATTAAAATAAAATATCATTCCAATATATGTAATATTATTTTTAAATATTTCTGATTAATATTTGTTTATTAAATTTGAAATTTTGTATAAATCTTACTATTATATCATATTACATGAATATCATATATCAGTTAGAAATATAAAGAAGTGTTTCATTCTGGGCCTGCTAGAGGGATTCAACAGTAGCACCATCTAGATTGTTCATATTCTAGACACCATGATAATAATGGCATCTTAAATAAAAGAATGCGTTTGTGGAAATAGTTAAGTGAATGCTTGTGAAAATTATTTTTTGATGTGAATTAGTGAAAAATATAGAAAAAACACTACAATATGAAACAAATGAAGGTAATTTTATCATGAATTGTATAATTATAATTAATCAATTATGAGTTTCATCATATAAATATAATATATGTACTTATATGTATATATAAAACTAGTATTGAAAGGTTAAATACAAACTATTTATCATGGACAAATTTTATGATAAATTTGCTTCAAGACCCAAACATCTTACTAAATACATATCCAAAAAGAGAATTTTTCCTTTTTTGCAACAAAAGTACTATTTTTCCATATCAATAAATGTGAAATTTGTTACCAAAAATTCTCTCTTCACACTTAAAAATTGTCCAAGATATATTGATAATTCCACACATATCAATTGACATTTATATTTGTATTTAAGAAACAATCGATATGAGAAATTTAAATAAAATCATGATTGAAAAGAGATGAAAGGATTTTTATTTGGATTAATATTAATGAAATTTTAAATTAATATTATAAATTATGTATATATATATATATATATACACATATATAATTGATACTAATAGTGATATTCTGTTCTGTTTCAGTGGCTATCATGGAGATGGATATCCATTCGATGGCAGAGGCCAAATTCTAGCACACGCATTCTTTCCTGGCAGAGATCGAGGAGGAGACGTACATTTTGATGAGGAAGAAATATGGTTGTTGCAGGGCGACAACAATGAAGAAGGTAAATATAATATGTCACATTTTTTCTTTTAATGTATAATCAACTTTATTATTATGCAAAATAATTTCTAAAATAAAATAAAAATATTTTCAATAAAAATTTTAAATTTTTAGATAAAATTATATTATTTCTAAACAAAAAACGATAGAAAATTTGAATTATTATTAATTAAAGATAAATATATCATATTGTTTTTATATTCTATTAAACTCGTAAATTCGATGAAACCACAACTCTTTAATTCGGAATATCTACTGAAATCGAGAAGTTAACAATGAAATTTCAAACTAACGATTCAAACTCGTTCAAATATCAAAAAGTAAATACAATCTCTCCAGAATTATCCGCTAACAATAAATCGTGAAATTTAAACCTGGATTTTATAACAGTGACGAGAGAGAGATATAAGAGAAAAGTTTAGAGGGATTCGCAGATGAAAAGAAAAGATTCGTGAACCGAGAAATTTTCGCAAGAGAAATCGAGCCCTTCTCACTTTTTGGCAATTCGCCAATTCGGTCACCCCGTGACCGAAAGAAGAAATAAGAGGATGACGATAGAAAGCGTTTCTCTATTCCACCATATATGCCTTATCGCTATTCTCGATCGATAACATCGCTTATCGTTTTGAATTTCTAGAATCTAGGAACATATTAATTTAACATATTAATTTAAATTTTTGTTAAAAAATCGCTTATGGAAAACTTTGAAATATTTTTTTCTAAAATGAAGTATTATTCAAAATTTTTGTTCTATTTATTTTTTGAAAATGAAATTGTAAACTAAATAGTTGCTTTTTATTAAACTTAAATTTATTTATTTTTTTATTAAAATTCAGAATTTATCAATATTTGCAAATATTTTTTTAATATTTTTGGAAATTAGTGAAATTAATGATATAAATATTCGATATAATATAACATTATTAATAGAAGAATGACGTAGGTGAATAACAGGATAATTATGTTAATGGGATGCAAGGCTAGCAGAGAATGAGAGCTAAGCCAGAATTATTAACAAGGTCAATCGGAATTACACCAATCACCTATCGAAATTGGACTATGCGTAATAATCTGTGATATAGGAAATAGATGATCGATTCTGATTAATCTTTTTTGGTTTTCTTTCTATATTTGTGATATCAACAACTATAACTCGTTTATGAATATGATTTAATATAGGATACGAAATATTGTTATCTAGCTTTGAGAAAATTTTTATTTGACGTTTTTATTTGATAAAAATGAAGGAAAACTTATTGTTTTTTTATTTTATATTCCTAATTTCAAATTTAAGCTTCAAAATTTTCTATACTAGTAATTAATAATGTGGTAATCGGACAACATATTCAGGAAATTGTATGAATTTACTCCCATGTAATTGGATTCAGAATTATACTCTCATCTCGAGAATCATTGGCGAAATTGTTTGTTCTCGCTTCAGTTTGATTATTCCTGTTGTGTGCATTACATTGTGTTCACATGTATCGTGAAAGATATTTATCTTGTATTTGCTAGATTATTTATTGTCATATAAATTTTTAAAAGGAAAAGTATTATTTGCTTATATATGGTATTTTCAAATATTTGTAAAAATTCGAAATAAATTTAATCGAGATCTGATATTTTAAAAGAAAAACAACACTTTGAGATATTTTAACAAAAATTATTTTTTAAATAAAAATTTATTTAGAATTATATATTTTACATATATCTTAATCTAATCCTTAAGAGAAATAAAATTTTAATTTTAGACAATAAATTTATTATATTTTCTGTTAATCAAATATTATTGGATAATGTTCATGCATACACATTAATTGAAAAATTAATGTTGTTATCGAGATTCGAATAATAGAAACTAAGGAGCCTTTCACAGACAATATGTAGTGTTGGTGTCAGTTATGAATTGCTAATTTCATCGCTGACACATCCCGTCGAGAATCGTAGGACGTTTGCAAACGATGAGAAGCCGGAACATCACGATTTGCAAATCCATTGGAAAATTAGCATTCTCCTCGAATAGTCTTGACAGAAATACATCTTGAATACGAAACAATTTGAAATTCTATCCAAAATAATCGTGTTTCCGGATATTTTTAACATGATGAATAAAAATAAATACGCGAAGATTGAAATATTCTGCCTTTTCATTCAATTTTAAAAATTTTATTTTATAATTTATTACAAGATATAAATTTATTTATTTCATTTATTATAAAATAAATTTAAAGTGTATATAGATTTAAATTTAATCTATTTTCTTCTTCTTTTTTATATTATTAATAAAATATAAATATGATTTTCGATATATTTCGTAACTATTATTATCGTAAAATATTTTTTTTTTATTTTTTTTTTTTTATAATTGAAATAATATGTAAAAAATATTTTGAAATTGTTTAAACTTCTTTCTTGTAGTACAATTTCGAATAAATTCATATGTAATATCAAAAACCTATGTTCGTAACTATTATTTGGATTTGATTATGACAATAAATAAGAATCAGAAAATAGTATATCACGATATTTTATGGATGAAATTGATTTAATTTTCTTCTTTGTATATTTGATAGAAAATATAATAACAAACGACACGATAATTTCAAGCAAATCCCGAATAAACGTTATATATACGTTACAAAGCGTTAAAATAATCGTGAAATATTTTTGGAAAAATTAATTCCAAAAATTGGTATACAAAAATATCGTCTAACGCAAACTTCGTATGCTTTTATAATTTAATAAATAAGCGTTAACTAACATTTTTATATACTAATTTTTGTGTTTTGTTTTAAGAATCTAGAATCGATCCTTCAAAGATGTCCATATATTAACACTTTATATATATTTCCAGACAAATCACACATTCTGTATCTAATAACTACTTCAATAATAAGACATAATAAAATGATTTATTGGCATCCATTAAAATATTTTCTTTTTTTATTTTATTTCATTTCTTAATGTTTACCAATTTGTTTATTGAAAACTTAAAAACTTTCTGCAGTAACTAAAAATATAAGCTTCGATTTAGTGTAGAAAAGTAGTGCTTGAACTTGTAATAAAAAAAAAAAAAAAAAAAAATCGCAAAAAACTTGCCGGGCATATCGAGCAATCTGAAATGCCCTTCGAGGACGACCGTAATCCATTCCACTTATTTTCATGCTCGTCCTCGAGCAGGCTTTTGATTAAGAGCACTTGACTCTGGTATATTGCAGCCAGCTGCTGTTAACGTCGAGATTCCGAAGTATCACGTGGGACGCGATGAAAGTTCGTAACGAGGAAACTTCCATCGGAAGATCGCCTAGAAGATGCCACGATTTAGGCCTTCGCGTGGACTTCCTTCCTATAATTGACGCTTTGCAATGTTCTTTCGAGTCTCAAATTATCACTTATTTCAAACATGTCAAGTATTTTATCTTGATTTTATGCGCGAAATGCACGTAATCTACAGTCTGCAATGTAAAAATTGAAGAATATTTTATTTTAATTTAAATTGAGTTTTTAGGTTAGATATAATTATATGAAATTATTTCGTTATTTTAGGGTTTAGATAGGCTAATAGTAAAATTCTTATAATGTTGATTTTTATTAATCATGTAATTCATTTTAATGAAATAATGAATTAGATTAGATTAAATGCATGCAAAATTTCTTTTTTTTACGTTTAATAAGTCAATAAAAATAAACTTACTTTGCTAAAAATATGATTGTTTCAAATAATATTAGAAAAGGATTTACATTTAAATTTATTTTTTTTTATTTTTCTATATAAATATTATAACATTTTTATAAAAAAAATTAAGAATATATCACTTAAAAATATGAAATTATGTTTAAGAACATAACCTTCATATATTTTCTGCATATAGAAGAGAAAATTCATATTATCCATATTTTATTCAATTAAATTGAATACACACGCATATTAAAATCCTCTTCTTTGATATTAAAATCTGTTAAATCTCAACATAGTCGGGAAGTTAATCTCATTGAAATAGTATTCGTACATACGTGTATATATATCTCTTTAGTCGAGTTGAAAATTTTAAGCTGGGATTCAAGCCAAACACGTTACGCTATTCGTGACAATACTGAGGATTCACGGATATTGGCTATTCAGGTGTAATCCTTACTATGCCGGTTGATTACATCACCCACCCTTTTCTCAACTATCTTATTTCGTCTAGCTATCGCAAAGACAGAGTGGGTCTTATTTCGATACTCGAGTTCTCGAAAGCCTGGCAACTCTGCAAGCATGCGTCAATCTCACAAGATATAAAACTATATATATTTCTATTATTGTTTTATTATTGTGTAAAATTAAGCTAACTGATACATTTGGAAAGACTTCGTTTCGATTCAGTTTTATTTTATATTGTTTTGCATATTTGATATTTTTCATAAATTTTTTCAGAATCAGAAAATGAGATTTGTTCCAAGTTATATATTAAGAAATTCATTGCCTCCCTATTTTAATGATCACTGCTCGAAGGAAATTTCTATATAGAATGTGAAATATGTTGATACTCGGTTTAATTAGTTCAGAATTTATTTTCTGCTTTTAATATCTCTTCAAAAACTATTTTCTTTAAAACTTTCCTGGAAATTGGTGATTATAGGTTAGGAAACATTCTATGTTATATATTTAAATACAATATAGAAATTAATTTTGAATTGTTTCTGAATAATACTTTGGATAACTAATTTTTATTTGTTATTTTTAATTTTGATCATAATATTATTGTCTTTTTATTTATAAATAATTCTATTTGATAACAGGTTTTGAATGACTGACTGACCACTGGTTGACTACATCTACTGACTGTCCAATGTCTGACCATTAATTGACCAATGGTATATTTACTGATCAGTAATTTACCAATAATCGATATTCAGAAAATCAAAATGTAATATAATAGTACGTATAATAATATAAATTACACATAACACAAATTATACATTTTATTATTCTTGTATAGATAATAAATTTTATAACGAATGAAGTTCAAATAAATTTAATGAAACATTAATATTACTTTTACATTACATTACATTTCATTACATTAATTTATCTCGACAGATATTACCTAGAACATTATTTAGAACATTACAGTCGAACGGAGTAAAAAGGAGAAATTGATGTAGATTTTTTTCAGTGATACGTGAGAAAGGAAACGATCGCATTTATTCCCTCTTTCGTAGTAACTGAGCACGCTTCCTTTATCGCCGGCCTCCCAAGCTTTAATTTTATGATTTTGACCCACATTTTAAAACGAATGTCCCGAATGCGAAGCGAGACGGAACATAGATAAAAAGAGATCAAAAGAAAAAGCACGCCAACGCCTCGAACTCGATGCCTCCTGTGAAAACTTTAATATCCATCGTCACAAACGTAAATATTATCAGGATTCCTCTTTCACGAATAATATATCCCGAATAGGAATGTTTCATATTACGATATTCATCAAGATTAAAAGATTATTCCAGATATCGAAGAATTATGAAATATTACACCTGTTTTCCATTCTATTACGAAATCAATATCTATTTTCCAATATCTTTAAATATAAGAAATATAAAATTAAAATTTCTGATATACATAATTTTAAATGTTAAATTATTGAACTTGATTAAATTTTATTTTAAGACAATCTAACTTTTTATCGGAAAATAATTGCGAATTTTTAATATGGAATATAATTTTTTTAAAACAAATTAATCGATAATTAATAATTAAGTTGAATCAATATTTATTCCATTTAAATATTATTTCTACGAATTCATTATATTTGATGTTCAATTTTATCCTCGCCCAACTTAGGTTTTCATTTATATATTGTTAATATTTGAATTATTATCACAAATTGATGTTATCATACGTTAATTATTGTTTATTTCGCCTTATCCGTTTCGCATTTATATTTAATTAATCTCTTATTTTGTGTTTATGGATTTCCACGTTTAAATGAAATGTACAATTATCGTTTTTAATTAAATCTCTTTATCATTTACTTTTAGCGAAAATTTAATATCTTTTTTTCTTTTGAATAAAAATCACGTAATTAGTTTTTAAAATAAACTTTGTTTGAAATTTTTTTTATATATATAATTATTTAATAAGTTCGTTTCTTATTAATTTTCTCAAATTTCATTTTCTGTGAATATATTTTTTATGAATTTCCTAAAATAATAATAAATGCATACTATTAGATTATAAATCCAATAAATTTAGAAAATTTCACAGTTTATAATAAAAATATCAAAAAATTATCATTACAACTTAACAAGAATCTATAAGAATTTCAATATTCATTTCGACAAATGATTGATAAAGCATCAACTTGATATCCTTTCTAAAACAGTATCCAAACTATCTTCTTTTTCTCTGGAATTTTATTTCCTCTTAAAAATGTTGTAGTTTGGTCCAAACCTGCTTAAAAGAAACTTTATTTTCTTTTTTCAAAAAAAAAAAAAAAAAAAAAAAAACTTGGAAAAAGATTCTGGAACGAAAATAGATATGGATAACTACGAATGGTCGACAGACGAAGTTTGAAACATTTCCTTCGCTTTCAGGGACCAGCCTTTTCGCAGTAGCCGCGCATGAATTTGGCCACTCACTTGGATTGGCACATAGCTCGGTTCCTGGTGCACTCATGTATCCCTGGTATCAAGGATTGAGCTCTAATTACGAGTTGCCGGAAGACGACAGACATGGGATACAACAGATGTATGGTAAGTGAGTGTATATTGGATAATTGCGTTGAAAAGCAATAATTATTCTAATTTATTCTGTACTAATTTCTAAAATGAATAGTTCTTTTTCAAGAAATCAAGATATTTTTTTTTTTTCATTATTTTTTCAGCCATGATCAGATTATAAATTTAAAAAGTAAAATATATTTTGAAAGTAAAATATGAAAAAAATTTTTTCTTAATATATATCAGTTAATGAAATAGTATACCTTGAATAGATGGTAGCATTGATTACTAATTGTTGATAGTACTAGTGATTTAATTCATGTAGTCAATATGTATATATTAAATATTATTATCCTCTTAAAATTAGAAAGTTTAAAATTAAAGAAAAAACAAGTTTCAAAGGAATAGATATTATTGATGATATAATTTTAATCAATGAGAAATGAATTAGCAAATTAGAAGTTATTATGATCTTAGTATCAAGTTATGCATATAGAGAATATTTTCATTTCATTATTTTTCTAAGAGATATAAATACATTTCATTTCTTCCAATTTCTCAAATTTTTCAATCATCCTTTTTTTGACAAAAACCTGGTGAGTGACATAATAACCTGGTTGACAACATAATAAAAATCTCTGAAGTCGTTAGATTCCGCCAGTAAAATTAATTCCTGCATTTTCTGCATAATGAAGTATCGTGCACCTCAACATCAGCCTACCTGCATTGACGACAAGTCCCTCGCACTCTTTTTGCTGCTTAAGTGCACCTTTCTTGCTCACGTACCTTCTTGTTCTCCGTTCTCAAATTCTTTTATTCTGAAAAATCTTTAAAAATGAAAATTAGATGTTGTTAAAAATTTTTTAAAATTCTTTAAAAATATCTTATTAATTAATCAATTGAAATTCACAAGAAAAACAATTCAATTTGGTGGTTTTTATCTTTCTTCAAAAGAACAGAAAATACTCTTTTATTTTTGTTCAATAAATTGAAATTTTCCTGGATATACTTCCAATGCTGAAAAAGAATTTGCTTCCTGTGATACGTTTAATTTACTCCAACACCATACAGATGATTTACAATAACCCAGAGACCAGCAGTAAAACCTTTTAATATCGTTTTATCGCAATATTTCTAGAGGATAAAAAAATGTACCAAAAAATATATATATATATATTCACGCGTAAGAGTTAACAAGATTGTTCTGTCCTCTGTGCCTTTCTTCCATCCTCTCCCTCCATAAAAATTAGTTTTTATTCGTTCTAGGGAAAACATGGTTAACACGGTATATTCCTAGGGAAAAATCTGAAAGGACCGAAAGGACATATTTATTCACAGGGGATAATTGAAGTTTGAAATATATATATGGCCAACCAACGAAATTCACAATAAATCGAGAAAACAATTTCGCGAAATAATCGTGACGGTGGAATGTAGAAGGATGTCCCCACAGTTAGTAACAACAGGGTGAAATGAAATGTGAATAAAATATAAAGGACGATCTCTACACCATACTCTTTCCTCTTTGCTTGCGATGCAAAACCGTATGTTCGGGTGATTTAGTGTACCAGAAAGGTTTGCAAGCCTCTCCAAGGATCGCAAATGCATTCCATCTATCCCCTCTCTTCTTTTCTGTTTTTGTCCACTCCCCACATTCCTCTTTCTCTCTTTCTCTCTTTTTCCCTCTCTTCTCTTTAAACGCATTTGTCCCGTTTCCTCTTTTATACAAAGCTAATTTCTTCTTTTATTTCTTTATTCCGTCTACCACCATTTTTATTCATCCCTGTAATTTTTTTTCTCTCCACACACTATCTCTTCTTCCTCTATTTTATTCGTTTTTTTTTTTTTTTTTTTTTTTTTAATATTCTTTTTCTATATTCCTTCAGATGTAGATGTAACCTCCATTAATTTTTCCCTGTGTTTGTGTTCTCGCGTTATCTTTCTTTTACTATGCTCCCTTTTGGCATTTTTTCATTATATCATTTTATCCACATTCGTCTTTGATTTTTATCTCGGTTTTTTGATAAACATTGAATTCATTTTCATTTCATTGTTTATAAGCTGTCTGATAATTTTTCATCAAGTGATATAGAACAGAGAAAATTGATGTGATAAACCATGTCACTTTCAGTTAAATTCACTAATTAGTCTATTGCTTTATTAGAATTGCCTCTCAAATTTATTTCAGCGTTTATAAATAACTCTAAACATATGAATTTAAATATTTACAATTACATATAACATACATATGTATACATATAAAAATTATAATAAAAGCAAAGAGAAAATAAAAGTCAGTGACATCCAAGATAATAAGGAAATTAATGTTATAATATATAAGTTTTATTTATATCATTTGTAAAAATCAAGTTTGAAAATTAAAATAATTTATATTATTGAAATTTTATATATATATATATCATTATAAAATAAAAAAAATTGGTTACAATTAATTTGTAACAAAATATATTTTCTCATTATAAAATATAATTTAATGATATCAATTTTAATATATGTATTTTTTTCCCTATTAAAAGTGACATTATATATAAAAATATGAAGAGAATATAATTACTATTTATTTAATGAAATCAATAAATTAGTTTCTTCACAAATCTCTTAATTGGAACGTATATGTATATTCTAAATTGAAAAACATATGTGTGTTTCCTATTAAATGATGTAAACAAATTTATTTAATCTCAATGCAGAATTCTTTGATGCAACAAAAGATCATACAAACAATAATTTTATTCAAATGATTATTCTATGTAGAAAGATTCTATGTGTGTTTCATCAACAAACAAATTATTTTTACAACAGCCCAACCATTTTCATAATTATTATTAATCATTATTATTTTCATTTTGACTATAGTTAATATTTTTTTGTATGATATGAATTGTTTTATAAAGAAAAGAAATATATAAAAATCAATCATATTATACTTATTTTAAAATTGTTATATACTATCTATTAATTTAAAACCGATAATAATAATAATCTTTTGTCTATGAATTTAACTATAGAATAAAAATAAAAAAAAATATTTTACTCTTATCTCTCCAAAAATAAAAAAAAAGAAAGACAAAAATATTTTCAATATGTATTAATATATAATTACTGTTTATCATTCTTTTCATTCTGAGTACCTACCATTCTTATAAAAAAAAAACTAAAAATTTATGATATAGTTATAATATCTTGATTTAAGGAATATTAATGAATAGTTTGATAGTCTGTCATAAAATGGATATCGTTACTTTCAGAGATTGTGCATGTATTGCAATGTTCGTGACGTTGTGAAATACCTATACTAACAAATAGATTATATATATATGTATAAAAATCGTCCAACAAAGTTTCGTTCTCAACAAAAACACGACGTGGCGCTTTTCAACAGTACCTATTGGTATTTACGGCTCCTGGTACTTGTCACGAAAAAACCCGAAAATCCAAACGTAAATAAACTACAGAACGTTGAATTCTAACTTTTCTAAAACGATCAGCAGTATTGTGTTTCTCTCTTTATTTGAATTTTTTAAAGGCTATAGTTTTCTACTTCCGCCACCTACAACAATGGCTAGAGACAAATAATGATAAAAGATACAGTAGATACAAAAATATCGTTCAAAAATATTGGATTTTTAATTCATTAAACTATTTTTTTTTTATTATTTTTTATTATAAAAATATTGTACAAAATATTTTTATAAAAATATTATTACATAAATTATAGTACAATTACATAAATTATAGTACTAAAAGATTATTTTTTATAGTGGAATTTCTAGTAAGGTTTATATGTATAATTTAAATTAAATGTAATACTTAATTCATAATTTTTAAAATTAAATTCATTAATTTTAAATTCTAATTTTAAATTATATTTTTTGCTATCTCGTTTCAATACTTCAAAGATTTCCATTTTTGAGGTTATGATATTCATTAAAATGATATTATATTTATATTATATTTATATATTATATCCAAAAACATTTGAATTGAAACTTTATATATATTGTAATATAATATATTTTTTCCAAAAAAAATCTAAATTTATTTTTATATATGTATATATATGTGGAAATATTTTCTTCAAATATGTTTGCTTGTTATTATGAAAATAGAAACAAAGATAACTTAAGATTTTTGCATAATACCTATTGTATATAAAACTACAAGTATATGAAATACGCTGAAAATATCCTGGAGCAGAGTAAAGTTTTCCAACATTCTACAAAGGATTACAAGTTATATGTTTATTATAACTTCAAAATTATTCAACTTTTACAATAATCCGCAAGTTTTTTACAATCTAATCACAGTCTTCATTGTTAAAGAAAAAAATAATTTTACTTACTTTAAAAGAAACAGACTTTTAAGTAGTTTTTTCTACAATAATATGGCATTCTTTACATTAAATAGGTCAACAAAAATATTTAATAACAATATAATATATATAATATATATATAATATAATATAAATAAAAAATATTTAGCAATTAATAACAATAAAAAACAATAAAAAAAAATCCAAACGAAAAAAATTAAATAATTATAAAGCATTAGGTATTTCAACTTTTATAAAAAACTAAAAAAGTTAAAATTTCTCTGGAAAAAAAAACGTAATTTTATTTTACAGTAACGTACATAAAAGCAACAACCATTATCGTCTTCTACCGGAAAAATAAAGTAAAAAAAAATCAGAAAAAGGATTGCATAAAATGTGGAATCACGAAAGCTTGAAGTAGTTCCTCAAGATTTCCTTTTGGGATTCAAATCTTGCGTTTCAACCTCTCGATGCTTGTTTGCAGAAAGGTTGGTACATAAAGTTAAAAAGAAGGAAAGAAGAAAACAAAAAGAAGAGGAAAAAAACGGATGCAAATCTCAAGACTTCTCTCTTCTTCCTACAAGTTCATTCAAAGAGAAGGATTCTCCTTGCATCGCAATGCGATGTTTCATAAACGTTCCTCTGAGGACACTGCTTCCTGTCTTAATTACCCCGATCTAACTCTTTCTTTTCTGACTTCTTTTTTCTTCTTCTTTTTCTTCTTTTCTTTTCGTTCGTTTCGTACGTTTCATTCTTTCGTTTACCAAGCACAGCATGCTATTTAATCGAAAGTTTCATTCGAGTTTTATCACTGCACTGCAATGCTGTTGGTGTTTCTTTTATCATTTCGTGTTTCTTTGTCGATCGTTGTTTCTCCCCACGGTCTCTATCTTCGCTCCTGAAGAAACTTAAATTTTAATGTACTATTTTTTTTCATTATTTCAAGGACTTAACAATTATTAATAACCTTGAGAAGATAGTGAATGAATGAAATTTTATTTTTGAATATGTTCATTATTATCTTTATTTTTATCAAAGAAACTTTTTGATAATTAATTTAACAAGGTATTGAATAATATTTTATTATAATTTTTAAATATGATTTAAAAATTATTCTAAAAAAGTCATAAAATAATAATAGAAATATATATATAAACGATAATAAGATCCAAAAGATTATTCGATCAATTAAAGATTTTATTATATTATATTTTTAGCATAGTATTTATTAATTTTTATATTTATTTATTAATATATTAATAAATAAACAATTTTATGCATCAATTTCAAGTTCTTTTATTAATTATTACATCTTTGAGGAATATTCTGATTTAGTACTTAATAAGCAAAATTTAAAGAATTGAAAGAAGAAAAAACTCTCTTCTTTCTATTCATTTTTTTTATTCTGTATTATATCTAGCTTTCATCTTTTCATTTCGAAATCTCATTATCCGAAAGTAGTTATTCCAATAGCCATGTATCAAAGTATATTATTTCTTTTTCCTTTTTTCGTTGAATCTATATTTGTATCAATTTTTAGACGATTATAATAAATAAAATTTTTCGGATAATTATAAAATAATAAATTCTTATTGTTTTTAAATTTTTAAATTTAAATTAAACAATTAGCTTTCCATTCTTGAATCCACAATTTTTAAATATTATTAAAATTTTATTTTCAAATATCTTAATTCCTAGTTTAATTATTGTTAAAATTGTTTCAAAAATTTTTTAAACTTAATTGAATAATGAAATAGAAATTTAACTAAATAGAAAAACATTTTTTTAAATTTTTTGAAATCTAAAAAACTTAAAGATATGAATAAAATCTAAAATCATGAATTCGATATTAAATGAAAATTGAATATTTTAATTTCTATTAATAATTCTAACCAGTAGTATTAGGAGTATTTTAACTATTTTTAAATCTTCTTACACAATAAATTTGAATTTTTTTTTAATAAATCAATTATTCAATAATAATTTGATAATATTAAATAATGAAATTCACTTTTTCAACTTCAATATTCGAGCTTTCAGCAATCTTTAACATTCAATCTTCTGACGTAAGCATAGATGATAAAAATTCATTAGTATAAAGAAGAGAGTCGCTTAATCGTAAATCATTTTATGATTTCTTTTTGTATTAGAATTATAATCTGACAATCTGGAAATTAAAAATGAAGTATAGGCATCATTTTTTTAAATATTTTTTTTTTCTTAAATAGTTTTTAATGTTAATTATTTAATTATTTGGCCCAAACTATCGCTAATATTTTTATTTCAAATAGACCGATTCTGCCTGAATTTTCCCGATCTATCCCGAATTAAATTTTTGAATCACCATGATCGATTAGTTACAAACGAAAAGCAATTGGAATATATTTAAGAATTATTATTAATTAAAATAAATATCTATCTTCTAAAATATATATACCTAATATGAAGATAAAATTCGTAATACACGAAAATGTGTTAGATTATTAAAAAATTACAAATATATTTTCAAATAACCTAACATAACCTAACATTTTGTTTGATGTAATAATATATTACAATTCATTTGCTCCAATTTCATTAATTTTATATATTTTAAGTGAAAGAAGATAATCGCAATAATTTTAAGTTAAATTATGGAGAAAAGCAAAAGATAAGTGAAACAATCAAGTTTCCTTGAAAGCTAAACTATGAGCGAGAAGTCAATGGCAATAAACGTTATGCATAATACATCGCGGCATGCAAAGTATATATCATGCGCAACCCTGTGCTATCTGCATTATTGCATTATTCAGGAACGGTATATGTCCCAGAATCGAATGATAATTAATATTCGCGAGGGAGCTACCAATTAGCGAGTGGAATCTGCACGCGGCGAAGAGAGAGAGAGAGAGAGAGAGAGAGATGCAGAAACAAACAGACAGAGAACGAAAACACTTATTCACTAGCGAATCTAACATCACCTCTTTAATTATTGATTTAATAATTATGAAAATTATTGATAATTAATTCCTTTCCTTTCCTAATCTATTCCTTTGTATTCTAAAAATTATTTTTCATCATGTTCTAATTCTCTGTTATGTTAAAAATTCTTTATTTTTTTGTATATATCTAGGAAAAAGATTAAATATTTTATAAATTTTCCTTTTAAGAAATTTATTTTTTAATTTTTTTTTTTAATTTTTCCCTGAAAACAAATTCATAATTATTATTGTTATTTAAAATTTGTTCAAAAATTCTTTATTTAAAAAAGTAATATTACATGAAAATTATAATATTTCATCAATTGATTTGATGAAATATCGTGAAATATAAAATAAATTTGTCTTCTTTCGTTCCGACTTATTGGAATTCAAGATTGAATCGTCTTCTCGGGATAATAGATCTTTATATTTCTACATAAGTTTCCAATAAGATTGCAGCTTATCGTTCCTTTCATTTCAATTAAGTATATCGATTCGTGCAAATCAATTTAAACTATTCATATACATTTACAAATTGGGCAACTATTAATCAAATATTTTGCTAAAAAAAATTTTAAATCCTTGATTTTATATATTATTTTTATAATTATCACAATCAAAATTTTTTCATATATTAATTAACTACAAATTTTCAATCACATATTTACTTATTCTAATGATCTCTATATAATCAATATAATCAGTATATTTATTTGACGAGTCATTATCACGGTCATGTTACAGGTGCACCGGAAGAGAGGCTCTGGGCCAATCTACCAGGTGGGCCGCCACCTCCGGAACGACCTACAACACCTCGAACAACTACAACAAGCTTTGGGACGACCTATAGACCATGGAGAACAAGACCAACCAGGCCGAATCACTATCCAAATGACGATCGGCCTCGACGCCCTGATCACTACCCTCAAAAGCCGGATTATAGAACAGAGAGTCCAGAGAGGCCGGAGAATCGACCTCAGAGGCCTCACAAACCTCACAAACATCACACGACTTCCACTACAACTACTACTACTACTACAACTACTACCACCACTACCACAACTATGAGAACGCCATACACGCAAAGGCCAAGGCATCGTTACACACCACCGGCACCAAGGAACGACAAACCCGATAAATGTGATACGAGTTATGATGCCATCAGCATTATTCGTAGGGAAATTTTTGTCTTCAAAGGACGAGTAAGTATTAAATAAATTGTTGAATGAATACTTAAATATATTCTCATTCTATTTAGTTAGACGCAAATTTATCATTATCATTTTTTAATGCTTTCATGAAACATTTGATATCATTAGTGATAAATCAACAAAATATAAAAAATAATATAAAAAATTTTTACATTTTTGATTGTTAAAATAATGGAAATATTTTAATCAAATTACTAATTCTTTCTAAATGAAATAATACTGAAATATAATCATACTTAAATGAATATAAATTATATCGATAATATTTAACTAAAATAAAAAAGAATCTTTTCTTCTTTATTTTATTCATATTTATCATTCATATTTATCACTGTTTTGCATTCTTAGAAATAATTCCAGTCAGTAATTCCTAAACTTTTCTTTATAACAATAACTCCTTACTTTCCTTCTTGCTTGATAACAAATACATAGCTATTCCTAAAACAGTATTTTTTTAATTATCCATGTATTTTATCATGATTTATATCATTTAATAAAATGATACACAAAATAATAAGACATAATCATTCATGAAAGAAATAAATAATAGTAAACAAAATGAAGAAACATCCACATAAATTCAGCTACATATCATATTTATTTATATTATATTATTCTTTTGATTAATTAAATAATATTTATAGGGCAAATTTTAATATTTATATAATATATAATTATATAATATATTTCTTTCAGTATTTATGGAGAATTGGTGACCAAGGATTGTATGAAGGATATCCAGCGGAAATCACACGCTTGTTTAATCTACCTGAAGAAATCGATCATGTAGATGCAGTTTATGAGAGGCCAGACAAGAAAATAGTATTTTTTATTGGTAAAAGGTATTACGTTTTCAATGCTAACAATCTCGAACCAGGTTATCCGAAACCATTGACTAGATTGGGATTACCAGAATCATTAGAAAAGATTGATGGAGCAATGATTTGGGGACACAATGGAAAAACATATTTCTTTAGTGGATCTATGTACTGGAGGTATTAAAAAATATAATTATTAAATATTATAAAAATTGTAATAATGTTATAATTTAAATTAAAATTATAATATAAAGATATATATAAATATTTTTAATATAGGTTTGATGAATCTGTAAATCACGTAGAACTTGATTATCCGAGAAATATAAGTATGTTTGCTGGTATCGGTACAGATATCGACGCTGTTTTTCAATGGAAAAATGGTGAGTATTTATATATATTATCATTTTTAAAGTATAATCTAATTATAAAAATGGTAAAAATGATAAAATATTACTTATCATATTTTAATATATTTTTAGGTAAAACATACTTTTTTAAAGGTAAAGGATTCTGGGAATTCGATGATCAAAGAATGAAAGTTGCACATGAAAGACAAAAATTATCAGCACCAGTTTGGATGGGTTGTCCACGAGAATTGGAAACCAATGATGTCGAAAATTATCCAAGAAAATCAAAAATCATGGCTTCGAACAACGCATCGACACGATCAACTCTTTTTGTCGGAATATTTTTTATAGTATATTTTAATAAACATTTGTAAACTGTGATATTTATGTAAAGTCGCGTATAAATGCGAGCGTGTATTATATATATGCGCTCCAATTTACACATGACTAAATTTTAACATACACTTCTCTTATACTGATTATATATATAATAATTTTAATAAAGTAATTTTTAAATAATTGACGAAAAATTTTAAAAATAAATGACTTATCCCGATTCAATTTTTTTATATTTAAAACGCTCTTCTTTTTGTTATATAAAAAACTTATTACGATTATAATCAAGTTGTAATTTAATATATTAAATAAAAAAAATCAAGGGAATCTTTAAATATATTATCATTTAACTCATGTATTTAACAAAAACATACATGTTTATTTAGTGGATCAACTTTAAACGATATGTTAACAGAATATCTTTACAGTTTTTATATTTTATTTTGGCGAGTGGACAAACGGTTGTTTTGCTCACTTTCCTTAACACAACTGTTTTAGACATTTCATTTGAGCAACAAAATATCGCGACTACAGTGTATTCGGGAAAGCGTAATCTTACAAGTTAAAACTTGTTGAACTCGAATTTTACTATGAGCATAAATTATTTGAATTCCACCATAGTACGCGATTGTTTTTTTTATTTTTAATTTTCATTTTCTGTAAGATATTTCCATTTTATTTGTATGACAACAAAGCTTCGTTGAATATTTTATTTTTATCCTTGATATTAAAAGCGCATATCCGGTGGAGAATATGGGTCCCAAGGATTAAGCAACCTTAATGTAGTTTGAACAATGGTATCTACCTCTGCCATTCCACCTATTCCTACATCACCACACATAAGAGTTTTAGAAATGCATGCAACTTCTTTGTATCCCCAAGACTTCAATAGAGCTATCTAAAACAAAATTGATAATCAAATTTAATTGCAATATACAATAATTTTTATTAAAACTATATTGATTCATACTGATTGCTGCAAAGAAAATATAATAAAAATAATATATTATTTAAATATTATAACATATACCTGTGTTGCAGTAACAGGATGTTCCCACATTTTTGTATTCATGGCAGGACAAAAGACCAAAGGCTTTAATGGATCCCAGGCACGTGCAACACAAGTTAATATATTATCACATATACCACTAGCTATTTTACCAAGAGTATTAGCATCTAATGGAGCAATTAAAAATAAATCAGCCCATTTCACTAAATCAATATGCAATACAGGATCACCTCTGTCTTGCCAAGCAGCCCATTCCACTGTATCAGATAAAACTTGAATTCCTGGAGGCAGTTCTGCCTCTTTCAAGAAATGCTTAGCTTTTTCAGTGACCACTATTCTCACTTCAAAATTATTACGCCATAATTTATCTACTAATTGTGGTAATTTAATTGTTGCAACACTACCAGTACAACCAATTAAAATCTTCTTTTTAAAGGTACATGCCATTTTCACAAATTTATATTTGTTTTCCTTCTTAATGATTTGTTATTTATATTATATTTTTTATTTATAAAATTTATTTTTCTTCTATAGATGATATCAAGATAAAATGAGCTTAACTCTTACAACTATAGCTATATTAAATATTTTAGGCCATCTGATATAAGATACCTAAATCACATCAATTAACAATAAATTACATTTAATAAAAGTACTTTTATTAATGATTTCTTTTTCCCTTAGATCTCTATATTGAATATATTTATATTATTAATTTATTTTAAATATTTAATATTTGCTCTGAAGCCTTTTTCTGCACTGAGATCACTTTAATTGGATTGGATATTAAAAAGAATTCTCTACTAATATTGTATCATTATTCAAAAATCATATTGAATAAATGCATGTATTATTTATAATTCATAAAATACATACATAAGTTATATGTCACTACAAATTTACAAATTCACTCTAAAATCCATATAAATTTTATCTAAGATGAAATAAGAATCACCAGCGAAAAAGTTCATAAATACCATTCAAGTGACAAAAACAGTGATCTACAACTTTGCGACAATCGATTAGTAATAAATCCCTGCTGTTATGTCTCCTTGACCTCGTCAGAAAAACCAAGATTAGACCATTCTTCTCGTGCCATAAGCTCATTATCCATTCGACAAGAAAGGTATTCTTTTATAATATCACGACACATCGTGTTTTTGTTATTATTCTCAACTAAACAGCGCATATACTTGATCATAAGCCTTTTGCAAATACCCTCATGGTCGAGTGGAAAACTACCCTTTTCTGGAGGTATAGGTGTAAACACTTTTTGTGAAAATGTATACGATGACATCACTATCGCTGATTACGTTCATACAGAAAACTCGATAAATAGCAAGAGACAAAATTTTCGATAAACTTCTTTTAAGTAAACTTATTACAAAATACACGATAAATCGTAACCGCCATTATGGGATAATAAATATACCAGCGCCACTTACGATGATATTCCTAACTTCATTTTACGCACGCTCTGTGTTATATAATATAAAAAAGATATCCAATTTAAATTAGATATAAAATAAATAATAATAAATAATTGTATTTTCGATAAACTTTTCAATAAAAAAAAACAAAAATTATACAGGAATTTATTCTATTCTTAATAGAATTAAAGAAAAACTTAAAATATAATTAATTATTTATTGAACAATGAAAATAGAAAAATTTTTATTGGATTCTAATAAAAAAATAGTAAGTCAATAAAAAAAATGAGGCACGTTCCCTATATTTACCATTAGAAAAATTAATATTAATGAAATTCTTTTCAAAAAATTTTGCACTTGCATCTAAGATAGAAGCACAGATTAAGTACACAGTAGATCTATTATTCGTTACATTTCTATGATACCATAGACAAAATACAAAATAGACATGACAGATTAAGATAAATAGCATAAATTCTTGAATATATAGAGAATAAGTATAGGCAACAAAAGTAAATAGGAAAGAAGAAAAACACAGATAAGATAAAAACTCGAAAAACAGCATTATATCCAGAGTAATGAATGAAACAAAGAGAATAATAATAAACAAGAAGAGTAAAAAATAGAAAAAGAATAGAGATAGAATAAGAATGATTATCAGTATCATTTCAAATGCTGAAAATTTATTTCAAAAACTATTGAAGAAATGGCGCTAGTTTTTAATTTTAATTTTTAACTCTAACTTATTCTATTTTCAAATATCTTTGGTTTTCAAGAAATAACAATTGATAGTCAATTTTTATCCTATTTCTATTTTATTTTCTTTTTATAATTTGTTCTCTTTATTTATTATCTATTATAGATGTGTTTTATTTACTCTAGAGATGGCGTTGATTCCACAATTTTTAATCTATCTGTGTCTTTTTGCTACTATTTGCATTTATCTATACTTGTCATTAGATAGAGATATTTAATCTGTATAGTTGCTCTTAATGTTTTTGAGACATGAAAAAAAAAATATATTGAATATTATATCTATTCTGTAGTTTGTTTATGATTATTTTATTGTGACACAAAGTTTCATTAAGTATAATAGAAAAAAAATGTTAGATGCACAAGGTTATATTAACTAGGTTATGTTTTCATTAAGATGAAAAAAAAATAATTATTGTTATTAATATTGAATTTAAAATTATAAATATAAATATACTAATTTTATACATTGATAATTAAAAAATGGAAGAAAATGATTTAATAGAACAACAAGATCAAGAAAATTTAAAAAAAATAACGTGGAAAGATTTGGTAAGTTTAAAAATATCTACAAAAAACAAATATACTTAACCTAATAAGAAATATTTTATCTTTTCTTTAAATGTGTATACTTTACTTAATATATATATATTATATTTGTCATTTATATATAAATATATATATTATTTATGAATAAATATTTTTAAAAAATTTTTTTGAAAATACAATATAGATGAAATATAATATTATTATTCATTACAGGGTATTGTAGATGTATTATATAAAGCATGTGAAGATCTGAAATGGAAATCACCTACAAAAATTCAATGTGAAGCCATTCCTTTAGCACTTGAAGGTAAATTGAGAAAATTATATATATTTATTAAAATAAAAAATTATAATGATTAAATAAAAACATGAAATTATAAATAATTTCAGGTAAAGATATAATAGGATTAGCAGAAACTGGTTCTGGTAAAACTGCCGCTTTTGCTCTTCCTATTTTACAAGCACTTTTAGAAAATCCTCAAAGATATTTTGCTTTAATTTTGACACCCACTAGAGAATTAGCTTTTCAAATATCAGAACAGTTTGAAGCTTTAGGTAAAAAATAAATTATATATATTTTATAATAAAATAAAATAATATAAATATAATAATATAATATAATTATATTATTGTATTATAGGATCAAGTATTGGAGTAAAATGTGCAGTAATAGTAGGTGGAATGGATATGATGTCTCAAGCATTAATATTAGCAAAAAAACCACATATTTTAATTGCTACTCCAGGAAGATTAGTTGATCATTTGGAAAACACCAAAGGTTTTAGTCTACGTTCTTTAAAATTCTTAGTAAGCATTAATATTTTATATGTAAAAAAATTTTATATATGTTAAAAAATTCAATATATTTATCACTTCAATATTAAAAGGTCATGGATGAAGCAGATCGAATTTTGAATATGGATTTTGAAGTTGAAGTAGATAAAATTTTAAGAGTAATTCCTCGAGAAAGAAGAACATTATTGTTTTCTGCTACAATGACCAAAAAGGTGCAAAAATTACAGCGTGCATCTTTACGAAATCCTGTTAAAGTAGAAGTTTCAACAAAATATCAAACTGTTGAAAAGTTACAACAATATTATATTTTTATTCCTGTCAAATTCAAGGTGCAAAATAATTGATTAATTTTAATATTTTTTAATATTTAAAATTTTTTTCTTCATAATAAAATTTTGTTATAGGATGTATATCTTGTACATATCTTAAATGAATTAGCAGGTAATAGTTTTATGATATTTTGTGCAACTTGTAATAACACAGTTAGAACTGCCCTTCTTTTGCGAAATTTGGGTTTCACTGCTGTCCCTTTACATGGTCAAATGTCACAAAATAAAAGAATAGCCGCACTTACTAAATTTAAAGCCAAAAATCGATCTATACTTATTTCTACAGATGTTGCTAGCAGGTAAATATATATTATTTAGTAAATATATTTACTTAGTTATAAAAATATTATCTTTATCTTAATTTATAATATTTTTTTTTATAGAGGTCTTGATATTCCGCATGTGGATATTGTAGTAAATTTTGATATACCTACACATAGTAAAGATTATATACATAGAGTTGGACGTACTGCACGTGCTGGTCGTTCTGGTCGTTCCATAACATTCGTAACGCAATACGATGTAGAATTATATCAAAGAATAGAACAGTTAATATCAAAACAATTACCATTATATCCAACTCAAGAAGAAGAAGTAATGGTACTTGAAGAAAGAGTAGCCGAAGCACGACGTATTGTGAAAATGGTAAGATTAATTATTTCTATTTGATTACTATGATAATTATATTATTGATAATAATTATAATAATAATATTTACAAACGCTATGGTATTATTAAGGAAATGAAAGATATCGAGGACAGTAAAAAAATAGGTAAACGAAAGAAGCGACAAGATGACGATGAAGATGATACAGAACAATCTTTAGGAGTTAGAAAAAGAATAAAAGGAAAAAAGAAAAAACAAGGGAAAAGGTTTTAAACAGTTTAACTGTTTTATCACACATAAGTATATTTACTTTTTCTTAATAAATAATAGAAATGCAAGATAGTATTTGTTTTTATTGGCATTGTTATTTGTTTGTTTTTATAAATCAAACCACCATTTCCCTCATATGTATATCTCATGTATCTATTCCAAACTCAATTTGTAAGATCCTTAATTAATTATTGATTTACAAAACCACATTTTATTCCCTTCTGCAACATTCAAATATTTATCTTCAGTAAGATATTGAAAATGATTTCCTTTGATGATTATCGCTATATGAATTTATTATTATATAATAAACTTGATCAAATAGTTCTCAATAAAAAAGTTACAAATGAAAACCATATTCAGAAATAGTAAAATAAAATTTTTTAATATTTAAAGTATCATTACTCTATGTAATAATTTATTTGCAATGAATAAATATCTTTATCCAAATAAAAATAGTATAAATTCTAAATCATTCAAAATCACAATCTTTTAATCATTGTCATTTAAAATTTCCTGCATTATTTATTAATAACAAGAGACTAATGATTTTATAATTTACCAAATTATAAAATAATTTAAAGCAGAATTTTATTTTTTGAAAAATATGAGACAAAGATTAAAAGTATTTAATATTTTGAAAAAATAATAAATTTGTAATAAATGCAGAAATGTTAGGAAATACTTAAATATATAATTCATTAACTTTTTTTTTTCAAATTTCTATAGAAAATAAAATATTCTACATGGTTTCATAATACAAAATACCCAGGAACAATAATGTTCCATTTTACTTTTATAATTAAAATGCAACATTTATATATAAAAGCGACAGTATTCAACTGTATAAAGTAGCAACAAATTCTTATTTTTTATCTTTCGCATATAACATTATATTTTTTTCTATACATCAGACTGTAAAACGATTTTCATCAAAGGTGCATTGAAAAATAATGTAATACTGCATAAAATGAAAAATGTTTGATTCAATTTGTATGTGGTATTCACTTTAAAATATGCTAATTAAAATGCTGTAATATAAATTGCAATTCTTATCCATCTAACTTCCATTAATGTAACAAGCATGACACCTTCGATATACGTTAAAATAATGAACACCATTGAAGGGTCATTGATATTGTTGATATAATCATATTGCAAAATGTTTGCAAAATATGTTAAGAATAAATCTGAAACACGTTACAACTTATAAATCAACATTTACTATAATATTTTTCGTATTCTCAAGAAATATGATTATTCGATGTAGTCATCGAATGTTATCTTTGAAGTAAATTGAAAAAAATCAATGGGTAGATACTATCATGCAAATATAGTGGTCGTCGCAATTTCATTTATAACAAGAGTATTTGCTTAGAATATATCTATTCTTTGTTCAATAAGTTTAATCATCATCGTAAAGCTAAATCGATCAGGTGAGAAATCTCAACTTTTTTTTATTACTAACGAATGCAATATGCCTAATCTCGTTGTCGAAGGCTTTTTTAGTGATAAATAACACGTGTGCAGGCGATCACTTCAATTTTTGAAGTAAAAGCTTTTTGTCTGAATTTATTTATTTTAAATATCGATACTATCTGCATCATTTAACAAGAAAGATTAAAAAGATAAGGAAATATACACACACATATATATATACATATACAATATATATACATATACATATATATATACATATCAAACTACCGAGAGAGTCTCTCTATTTTTTTTTTAATCACAGATGCTTTATCGCACATGACATAATATCGATAATTTATAATAAATAAATTCGTACAATATGGCTTTATTTCTCATTCGCTCTCGTTCTCTCTCTCTATTTTATTATTTTATAAATACATATGCACAATAATTATCACGAATCATCATTCGATAAACATACGTTGCACGTAAAAATTGCTAAAAAAGAATTAAACCAAAATTTCCTGAATTAGCAGGATATGCATTAAAGAAATAGCTAAATCAATTATCAAATAGCTATTTTGACTTCGACGACGAGTTCAAGATTCGTGTTTAAACTGTTAGAACGTATCTATAAGTAACCTGGTCGAGGGCAGAAATCTAATGGATGGAATGTTCTGAATGCAAGGTGTCAGAGATGTGTCAGATGCCAAAAACTGAAACAACTTAAGTTTCATTTAAATGAGAAATAAAATATATTCCATAATATTATTATTCACTATTTCTACACATTCTGTACAGTAATTCAATTTAAGGGTTTTATACCTCAATATACTTTATACAAAAAGGCTACTTATAATCTAACATTAAGACATACCATAGCATGAGCGCCCTCCACCTTACCGCTAAACGGCAGATGGGCCGCACGCATGTTTGTACTGGTATTACAGAGTCAGTCGCCAGCGAGTATAACTTCTTCCTCTTGTATCACACACCACACACTAAAATATTAAAAGTGTGTCTCTGGTGCTTTTCATTCATTATTTTTTATGGTTACAATTTACTGTCCCCGATTAACTTACTCCATTAGTTGCATTTTTGTTTCTTTCAATTGCGTGATTCGTGTTTTGCTTTTCTATTTCTCGAAAAGGAATATCGCAATGTCAAAATATAATGAAGTATCTTCATTGCTTGCTATGCACGAGCTTTTCTTTCATTTTTGTTTCATATACTTTTTTCTGAGATACTCTTTACCAATAAATAAAATTATATTTTGTGAAAATATAGAATTGTAAAAAATAAAATCTGTCTTTTCGATTTTTGATAATACCGGTACAGAAATAGTGCATTCGGAGACTCCACAAACAACAAAACTGTTAATTCAGATCTCTGTCCTCTAAGTACTTGTACTCAAATGTAAAACCTTCCTTTTTCCTCTGTCCCCACTTTTCATAATCAAAATAAATGTAGGTTCCCTATAACAATTATATGTACATAATAAGTTCACATAGTATATTGTTACATATTGAATAATGTATTTCACTTATAAAGTAATTAAAATCAATTTCAATTAAATCAATCTTTTGTTATTAACCTGTTCATATTCCTCATTAATCACTTTTGGTTCTTCATGCCTTTGAAACCACATCATATATTTTGTATGAAACCTCCAACTTTGTTTCTTTAGAGCTTTTGCAGCCAGGTACTGGCCTTTAGAACCTTCCATATAATAAAATATGAAGAATAACGTTTCAGTAGAAAGACGTTGAAAGAATTCCACAGTATCAGAATGAGGAAGTTGGACCTGTTATATACAATACAAATCAAAAAAATAGAAAAGAAGAACTAAAAATTATATTATTACATTTTCAAAGAATAAATAATATGATACCTGTTGATAATAAGGAGGTGTAGGACATAAATTTCTTGGTAAATATGATCTTAAACGTTCAGAATCAGATGGGTGAGGCATATGGTAGTAAGCAGCCTCCATCATCTGGAACTGCAACTGATGTTCTTTCTGTAGAGGTACTGGTCCGAGTGGCGCAACACCGAGTAGAGGAGGAATGTGTGCTTCCGAAGTAGCATTGCTGTTATTATTGTTCGCCTTAGCACTGTCAAAGATGTTTCTGTTCGACTCGGACGGCGGTATTTCCAGACCTGCTCGGACAATTACTTGTTGGGCTATAGATTTCAAAGAGGACATGCCATCAGGAAGCTTAGGGATGAGACCATTGGCAGTGGATGGCGCTGGCGAGCAGGAATTTGCGGGCAAAGGTGAAGATCTACTGCTAACTGATGACTGAGGCGAAGAAGATGGTGGAATCGGCGTTGTCATTTCCGTTTCACTACTGTGATTCTGATTTTGTTGATTATGCAACACATGTGTCGTCTGTATAGGCGCTGGATTATTGTGCTGCTGCGAGATCGTTTGTGGCACATTCGAGGTAACGCTAGACGTGGACGATGATGATAATAAACCATTTTCACTACTATGAGCTGTAAATTTTAGAAAATATCTTACTGTTAGAAAAATCTTACTGTTAATGATTAAACTTGTTTGATAATTGACATATTAAAGAAATATAAATTATATATATTTTTATAACTTATAAATACTTACAAGATGTTTTACTAGAGGTAGAATGGATGGCTTGAGAATTAGTATGTGAAGCAGCTACTGTAGCAAAATTGCCGGCATTAGTTGTAGCAATGTGATTACTTGTAGAACTAGGCGAGCTATGGCTAGGTGTCATGGGAATGGTTTTGCTTGGAGTGCTGCTTGATAATAAATTCGATTTTATGGTGGCAGTGCTTCCCGTGGTTGGAATGCTCGCCTGTGAATTTAATAATGGCCTGACTGCTGTTGGTTTCACAGGCTGAAATTAAAATATACAATAAAAATTTGTTCATCATATATTATTATAGTTATCAATATAGTATATAATAAAATATCAATATTATGATTAAATTATGATAAAATTATATACCTTTGTTTTTTTATCATTATCTGTAGAACTATCACTTGAATGATTGTGCATGGTAGAACTTAATGGAGGTGATGGTATAGGTGAAGTACCAGAATTAGTTGAGGTTGGTGTACCTCCAGTCTCATTGCTATTATTACTATCTGTAGTTGCTGATGAGGGAATACCAACTCCAGACAGTTCAACTTCATCGAGACCAATAATATCATCATAAATATATTCATTTTCCTCAAAGTCAGGTTCCTGTGAGGATTCGATATAATACTCTACATCATCTTTTATCCTCTTAATCTGTGAAACAAATTAGAAAATAAAAATTAAATAATTTTCAAAAATTTTTAAAAAAAAAATCAAATATTATAGTACATAACTTACAGTGTTAACTTCAACAGACATATTATCCAACATACGTAACAATGTTTCCAATTTACGAATATGATAACGATGTTTATCAAGTTTTGCTTTTAATTCATCCATCCTATCTTGTTTATCTTTGTCTAACCTTTTTTTCTTTCCTGCGAGTAATGATTCTATCTCGGATTCAAATGTATCCAGCTACATTAAAATCATCAATATTTTGTAGTTTTTTAAAATAATATTTCCTTCTTTATTTAAGAATTACCATATTTTATACCTGAAGATTCAAAGCATCTATAGAATTTGCAAGCCAATTACTAACTTCTTCCCGTTCTTTTTGAGCTGGATCAAGTTTTTGAGCTGCTCCTAAACCTTCTTTTGAATAAGCTTTTGTTTTTGTTTCTCTTTCCACAACCTTAAACCTTTCCATTTGCTAAAAAAAAATATATATATACAACAAATGATTTATAATAATTCTGATAATATTAATTCCTTATTAGAATATAATACTTACAGTTTCAATTAACTTCCTATATTCAAGAAGTGTGCTTTTATCCTTAATTTCACCTGATGCAAGCCAGGTTTTAATTTGATCACGTAACCTCTGGAGTTTTTTGATTTCCTTCTTGAGATCTGCTTCATATTTCTCCTTCTGATTGCTGTTTGTAGCATTATGAACTTTTTGCCAAATATCTTCAAATGTTTCTACACCTTCTGTTACTTTTTTAAGGCACCGATCTATTTCACCTGCAATTAAAAAAATATATTAATTAATATAATAAAGTTACTATTCAATAGCAAATTGAAATTTTTAAATTAAATGCAAAAGCAAGTCATTTCATTGAAAATTATTATTATTATTATAATAAAATTGTTTATACTGCAAATAACATAAATAATTGGTTATAATATACTTCATATAGACACTAATTATATTTAATGTATTATATGTAATAAAATGCACCACATAATAATTATTTCAATGAGTTATTCATACATAATATTTAAATATTATGATTTATCAACTTATAATAATAATGAGTTCAATAAAATATAATTCAAAATAATGAAAACAATTTATTTTTGATTAAAAATTTTTTAAATTATCTCTAAAAGAATATAAAACTAGTGATTTACAAAAACAGCTTATTAAGCAATTTATGCTAAAAAGCTTATATCGATGAAAACTTTACATATGTTATATTTTGAATTGTTGTATATGTATTGTGCAAATAAAATGTATAACTATTTTAAAGGTTATGCTGACATAAGGAAGCGGTATTAAACTCTTATAAATACAGTACACGCAAGAAAAAATAACTTATACTAAAGAAACATATGAAAAGTTGAACTGAATACACTAGTTCATTATACTCTGGCAACCTGTACCAACTGTCAGGCATAGAAGCCTGCATGCGAATAGATAACGCGAGTTAAAAATAGGCTACTACTGATCGCAAATACAAACGTTTAAACTTGCAGAGAGCTGCAGAACGCGAAAGAAGAACGAAAGCAAAGTTGTAGTAGTGGGCCATAACAAAATTTCTAAATGTAAACATGCTGGAAACATTTTCTCCTCACCTTGCAACTTTCTCGTCGCAGCCATGGCTATGTAAACATGTGATACAATAATTCATGCATAGTCTAGACGTAATGGAAAAAATACGGTACAATTTTACGGAACAAATAGTCGTTGAACTATTATTCCCTGTATAATATGTGAGGCTCGGCCACAAGATGGCTTCCGTTTTCAAATGACAACGTCCGACCGTCCGTGAATGAGGTGCGTTGATACTAGTTCCGTTTTTCCGTCAATCTTTTAATCTTGATAGTGTAGAATATGCGCTACGTTTGGTCGAAAATCGACAGCACATAAAAATACACAAAAAGTGATAGCATCAACAAATGATATATATGAAATACTGAATAAATGAGATGGTATATTATGCATTGGCGCATTCACATTCTACCTAACGCACATACTTAACATGTTCGCGTTCATAAACCAATTGAAATTTGGTTGAACCTTTCGATGCATTTACAATAATTACAATGAAAATGTTCTTTTATATGTTTTTCGAATAAAAAATATAGATTGTATTTTATTTCAACCGGTATTCTAAAAAAACTTAAATATTAAATGATTTATTGATAAATTATTTAGATAGAACAATAATAAATAAAATTTGTTAAATTATAATACGTTATTTATACGTAAGTTTTCTGAAATTTTTTTATTATTGAGTTTTTATTTCATAAATTTAGATTAAAACTTTGCATATTTTGAAAATATTAGATATGAATGAATTTATATATAAAATTATATAAATATATATATATAAATTAATTTGATCAATTTAAAATTCTATAAAAACTATTTGAATAAAATTTATATTATATAAATAAATATATGTAAATAAATTTAGTTTAATAAATAAAAAAAAATGTAACATTTTATTATAAAAATTAAATTTAAATTTTAAATTTAGATAACTATTTAAATAAAAATAATATCAATTTCCTTATTTCAAAATATAATTATTTAATATATCATAATTTTTTATAATATATTCTATTTATCTATATTAATGTCATATTAATGGCATATGTATATTTTTTGCATATTTTTAATAGGATTAAATAATGTATTACACAATTTAAAGTTTATAATCAGTTTTTATTATTATTATACTATTATTAAAAAATTTGATTAATAATTAAATATTACATTCAATAAATACTATTATATTATTTGCAATGATTATTAAAATAAATTTAAATTAAAAATTAATTTACTTATTTAAAAATTTTAAAATATACAAAATGTTGTCATTATTTTAATAAAAATGTTAATATTAATGTATAGGAATTGTTGAAATAATTAATATAATTAAATTTATTAAATAATAAAATTCACATAGAACATCGCATAAAACATTGTAAAACATTTAAAATATGTTTTATTAGTTTAAAAGTAAATTATAAACTATAAAATATTGTTATTGGTAAATTCATATCATATCATATGTTTTATTATATTTGAAAAATTTATTTTATTTCTTTTCACATTGCAAACAAAAAGTATAAGATATATATAATATATATATATAAAATAAATACATTTTATTAATGATTTGTGTATTAAATATATTATTTCGAGTAAATGCATGGAACAAGAGAAATATTTAAAAAAAAAATAATTATAAGAAATTTTCATTTTAAATTGGTTTACTTTATCAACAATTTGATAAAGATTAAAATAATATTAATAATATTTAAGTATTTGCGCAGAAATAAATTGACTTTAACCGAAATTTAACGCTTCAAGTTGCTGGCACAGGTTAAGAGTTAGAGTGGGGGGTATCACAGGCACTACGTTGGGCGTATATGAATACGTCCACGAGAGATGCCGTCGTTTCGTGTTTCGAGTTTTTGCACAACAGCCGTGGGCCAAGCAACAACGCACTCGCGCTCAAGTCAAATCACATTCTTCAAGAAAGATTCGAAGTTCTATATTGATTATTACAAAACTGAATTACTGCAGTCTCCGTTTCTCTCAATGGTTTTAGCCTAACCTCTTCTATTGCAAACTACAGTGGAACATGACAAAAGGTGGCATCACTGGGGATGTGTTGGAAGCACGGACAGAGCTGTGCTCATTGATATGACGCCATTTTACTAACCTTTTCGGCGCGGATCGCGACGATCCACTTAAGGTGCTCCACTTCGTACCACTTCAAGAGCGTTCAGTTTTATCGTTTACATTTTATAAACCATACACGCTCTTTCGTAATTCCAAGAGATTCGTTCAAGCCGGATTTTACCGGAAGGTATGCAACCCTCGTTGCACTGGGATCATTCTTATGTGCAACAAAAGCTTACAGCAATACTTTTTTGCTGAAATTTGTTACTACGGCATCCTGGCTTCGTGTGTACTTTCATTCGTCTTATTTTGACACTAATTTCGTCGTAGTAAACTGTTTTTGTGGGAACTTTGGGGCTGTGTCATCGTGGAGTGATGATCACTGCGAAGGGCTTCTTGCATGTCATACCATGTGCTCAATTTTGTAATACCCTTATCAGAGGTATTATATTACTTGCTTATTTACCTTATCAAGTATAATTTAAACCTAAAGTTTAATTTTCTTTGATTTATTATCTGAATAATATATAATGTTTTTAAATTTATGGGTTGTCTTTTGAAGCCAATTATTGTTTACTTTTTTAAATTGTCATATAATAGTTTGAATCATACATAAAATGATTTTAAATATTTAATTGTTCTCATTCTTATAATTATATTCTTAAAAAATTAAGATTTTTGATAAATAAATATAAATAGGTAGCTTTATAAATTTATAATGTTATTATTATAAAACGTTATTTCTAATTTTTGTTTGAAGCCAATAATATTGTTTACTTTTTCAAATTGCCATATAATGTCATATAATCAACTATAATATATAATTTAAACATTTGATAAAATACTTGATGCTGTAGTTACTTATTTGCTTAAAATAATTTGACATTCATTTGATTATATTATAATTTTTTTTTTATTAATTTCATATAATTTAAAAAATTGTTATAATTTTATATAAATTTAATTATAATGTGAAAAAGTATTTCTTTTCTATTAAAATATTTTTATTATTAGAATATTCTTTGTTAAAGTTTATTTTATATGTTGCAGGTAATATCACTGTAGCCAAGCAGTGTTATTATGGAAGATGAAGATGGTGAAAGTAAAGTTATGGATATGTGGAGCATTTTGGGAAAACAACAACTTAAAGATACTTCTATTGGAAATTCATTGAAGTCATCTATTGACAATACATATACTGATGTAATAGAAGAAGAAAAGCAATTATTGCAATATAATTCTATTACAACCAAAGATTCTCCAAGCAAAAATAACAGTACAGGATCGAAAATTGTGTTTAAAGGTTTTAAAAAACGTATTTTGGCACAAACTCAAGAAACACAAACAAATACATTAAAAAATATAGTGCAAGAACAACAATCACCGCATTCTAATGTCTCATCCAAAAATAATAAAGAAAAAAGGGCAGAAATCAAACGAGGCAAAATAACAGAATATGCACAATATTTGGGTCTTCAACCTTCATCAAAAAATAAGTGTTCAAAGTGTCAATCATCATCAAATTTGTGTTCTTCATTAAAACAAAGTTCGTGTTCTTGCAATTCCACAATGACACCAATGCCCAGCACATCAGAATCATCTACAGTGCCACATTCTCCCAATTTTAAAATTACAAGAAAAGTTTATCTTTGTGCAGCATGTGGCACATATTTTGAAAATTGGAATTTATTTTTACATATGAGAGATATACATAAACGTCATATATGTTTATTTTGTCTTGGAATGTTTGGTCAAGCTGAAAGATTATCACATCATTTAATAAAAAAACATAGTGTTCCAGAAATGGCGTTTACATCTGTTGAAGATTTTTATGGTGCTTTCAAAGGATCGTGTTATTTAGTTTGTTGCACATGTGAGAAAGTTTTTTCAGAAACAGATAATTTTTATAATCATTTTTGTTCACCAACATCTAAACAAGATATTACTACATCTATATGCACATTATGTAGACAAACAGGTTCACATGCAAGTACTTGTAGTTTAGCTGTTGAAACTAATAAAGAAATAAATTCTGGTTTACCACCTACTACACAAACAGGGGTAATATCAACTAATGTATTTGATAAGGATGTAAATAGTGAAAATAAGACTGTCCCAAAAAAATTAATAAAAAATAATAGATCTAAACACATGGAAGATATGTCAAATCAACAAAAAATAATTCATGCAAAAAAGACCAATAATAAAGTTGCTGTATCTCAGTCAAATGAGAGCCAAGTAATTGATGAAACATTAAACAGGGATGAAAATTCTCAGAACTTAATAACACAAAATATAGCTAAAGATACTATTTCAGAAACTATAATGGAAGTCTCAAAATATATTGAAGAATCTAATGAGAAAAAGGAAGAAACAAATGAGAAAAAGATTTGTCAAAGTAATTCAGAACTAAATTCTATTAATTCACCCAGCCATAATATGCCATATGATAGTGTAACAGAAACTATTATGGAAGTATCACGATGTACAAATAATGTAGAAAATCTTGATGATAAAAATAAGAAAGAAAATGTAAAAGATGAAGTTAATTCATTGAATGCATCTGATAAATCAGAAATGGATTCTAATGAAACAGCTAAACTTGATACAAAATCTTTAAGCTCAACTGAAGAAACTAATACTAAAATAAATGATATAAATTCTATAAATCAAGAAGTAGAAGAAAATATAGTGAAAGATAAAATGGAAGAAACTATATTAAAAACAGAAGACTTTCAATCTCATATATCTGAAAGTCCTGTGCATAGTCCAGTTAGTAGATCATTATTTAGTCCTCAACATGAATCAAATATATCTGATCTCCAGTCCAAAGAAAAAATTTATGAAAATGATAACAAAGAAAATTTTGATGCACCTAATGAATCTCAGTCTTCAGTATCATTCAATACCAGTGAAACTTCTGATAGAAGTTTGGTTATAAAAATATGTACTAATAAAAATTCTCAATTTTCTGTTGCAACTAATAATGATAGTGTAGAAAATGATATTAGTAGAAAATCAGAAGAAAATAATAATGCAGAAAGTTCATTAACAGAAGAAAAGGAATCTAAAATTTTTGAAGAGGAAAGAGATAATACTAATAACTATCAAGTGAATGATGAAGACAGTGATTCTGATAGTTTCAAATTGGCAGTAGTAGATAGCAATCCTGAAGAAACTGAGGAAGTTGAAGAAAGTAAAACAGAAACAGAAATTAAAATTGAATCAAATATAAATATTGGAAATAATGAAAATCAAATTGAAATTGCTGGTGAAAAGACAATTAATATAGATACAAATGGAAAACAAGATGAAAACACAAAAGATAATAATCAAAATCAGATTGAGATTTCAACACAATCTCAAATGCAGCCAAGTGATGGAATAATTTTGGCTGGGGAGGATGTTCCTTGCATTGATCTTAATGTTGATGGTACCTTAGATAGTATAGAGATAGAAGATTTATTAAAACGTTGTATAGAAGCAGCCAGTCCTTTTTGCGTTTATTGTAATCACGCACGTCATATAGCAGTTAATGGTAAACAATTAGGATTACATGTACTTGCAGAACATAAATTTCAACCTCAACATCCTGCCATAATTATTCAACCAGAACAATTTATTAATAGAGTAAAAAAGTCTCTTGATGAAATAGATTCTCATTTCTTTAATTTAGATTCTTATAGTAGCACAAATGGTACATATAATATTCCAAATGTAAGGACATATGAATGCTTTCATTGTAGATTCCATTCTGCCATACATAAAGAACTTTATCTACATAACAGAAAGATGCATCAAAAGACAATTTTAATTTGTATTATGTGTAAATCCACTTTTTATAGTTATAGTGAATTACTTTGTCATTTATGTCCTGGTACATACTCTCCAAATATTAATGTCAGATACAGATGTTGTCTTTGTCCTATGGCAAATCTTCCATCTGCATTTAGATTAATGGTACATTTACGTAAAAGACATCATGCATGTGATGTTTGCTTAGAATCTACTGGAAATCAGCAGCGTCTTTCCAACCATGTTTGGAAACATAAACTTCATCATTTATGCTATAGATGTGGTATTGCATATAGAAACAAACCAGATATCACAAAACATTTGTTTTGGAAGCACGGAACAGAAAGTGTATTATGTAAAAAGTGTTTACAAAAAAAGTGGCCACATATTTATCACTTTTGTATACCACCTACAGCTTTTGTTTGTGAAGAATGTGGTTCTAGTTTTTCACGAGCTGTCGCATTGAAAGTGCATAAAAGATTACATTCCGGAGATCATCCGTATGCTTGTAGCGAATGCTCCGAGCGTTTCATTTCTCGAAAATTATTGACCAAACATGAAAATGCTCATAAAGAACCACCACCAGTTAGTACAAATTTGACGGAAACAATGAATCAACAACCAGCGAATAATGAAGAAAAATTAGATAAAGAAAAATTAGGTATAAATGATGGTAATACAAATGTTTCTGAGTCAACAAAAGAAACTAAAGAACCTGTGAAAAAGGTTGTTGATGTTTACGATTTACCACCATTGAACTTATCTTCTGAAAGTGATACAGATTCTGAAGAAGAAAAGCAAGAAACTAAAGAATCTGACAATACTGAAAAATTGAAATCAACCGAAGAAAATGCAATATCTTCAGATCAATCAAAAATCGTAACTTCTGAACCTGTTGCAGACAGTATAGTAGAAGTTGAACAAAATGAAGAAGAGAAAAAACAAGGGGCAGAAATCATGGATGGTATCTGGGATAATTTTAAAACGTATGCAGCTAGTTTAGAAATGAAAGAATCAACCAATAATTTTGCAATCAAAGATCAAGAGCCAGAGACCGACGTAGCGTTCCTAAGGAGTATAGTGTTGGCCGATCACGATTATTGTGTCGTATGGTCGGATAAAGAAAAGGAAAAGGATGCAGCGTCAAAAGCAAATATCAAAGAAGAAGCAAACTTAAGCGGGGACCAAGATTATTTAAACAAAATGCAAACAAGTCCATTGGACAGTAACGGAATTCAAAATACTAACGAAGATGATCCGAATAAGAAAAAAGCAAAAAGTCCGAAGAAAAAGAAACAAGGTGGAAGTACGTCATCGAGTGATTCATCAAGCGACAGTGATTCGAGCAGCTGTTCTTGCGGAACTAACTGTAGCTGTAGTAGTTCATCTTCCGGTAGTTCTTCTAGTTCTAGTAGTAGTTCTGATTCGGATAGCTCTACTTCAGAAGGTTCACCGAAAAAACAATCTAAACGGAAAAAGGAAAAAGAAGGTACACAAGGAGCGGAAACTGAGCTTGAGAACAAGGAAATTTCTCCAGATAAAAATGGATCGACATCGGTTCCTGCAGAGCCAGTTTGTCCGCCGCAACTTTTATTGAGAGAATCTGATTTAGAAACCGAAGAAACGGAAACGGACGAGGACTTTTATGATGAACATCCACAACAACTTGCGAATAAATTACTCGCGGAAAAACGAAATCAATTAATGCTTCTTGCTGCAGTTGCTCCAGCTTCTACAGAATCAACGATGCCGTTGAATAACGGTTTGACAGATACAGATATTACGGTTCCTTCCCCAGACACGATACCTGCCGCCACGGAGGAGGATCAATCCCAACAAAAGAAAAAAGTAAAAACAAAAAAACGAAAGAAAGGAGAAAAGGCAAAACAACGTAATGTGACGCCAACTGTCGAATCCATTAAATTAAACATTCCTAAAGCTTTTTACCAAAATAATCCGGGTTATTCGGCTTCTTCGCCAGCGTTGATGCAATCAAATATAACGTCAAATATGTCTACGAATGATGTGCATGCTATGAATGCAGGTGTCGAATCCCAAACGGGGATAATAGGACAAAATATGGGTGGAAGTGGTTCAGAAGCAGAAAATAAGCGATCATCGAAACGGAAACGAATACCAAAACGATTTTACGGCGATTCTAGCGACGACGAAGTAGAAAAACAACCCACGGTAAAGTGGAGAAAAGTAGACACACCTTCTTTCACGCCGGTATCGACCGTAAAAACATTGCCACCGAGATTGCCTTTTGGCGGGAAGAATATGGCTTACCGACCGATGGAAAATCAGCCAGAGAATGTAGGAGTCACTACTGCTTCTCCTACCGAATCGGAAGAGCCCGCGGATAGTAGCAGTGATTCTAGCGATTCTGAAGTAGAATCCAGTCAACAAATGCAGACTCATTTGACGGAAAGTAACCCACCAGCACCAGAGCGACCGGTTAATTTGTATTGTTATTGTCAGTGTCCGTATGACGAAGTGTCAGAAATGATAGCCTGTGATGCCGAGGACTGTCGTATCGAATGGTTTCATTTCGAATGTGTCGGTATTATGGTGCCACCGAAAGGCAAATGGTATTGTCCAGACTGTCGGAAGAAACATGGAATCGTGCAAAACGAGGACTATTTTGACTGATAGCAGCGGGTCGTGTCTGCGTGTTGAAATTTCTGTCTAGGCATTCTTGACAATGGATATTCAATTTTCTCTCTCTTACATACATATATTCGGCATCTATCTATTCATCTATCATCTATCTATTTATCTATCTAGCTATCTATATTTCTCAGTCTTTTAAAACTTTTTTAAGTAATTTAACGAGGATATGTTCGAGAATCGCTTCGAATATCGTTCAAAGTGTAAAATATTGTTTTATGGTCTTTTATTTAATAGTTTGACGAATTCTAGAGACTTGAAACGTTCTAATATTGCAATTTTTTTAAGATTAAAATTAAAAACATTAGGGTTTAAGTTTAACCCGCAATGGAGGAATATATAAGAAATATATGATACATCATTGAAATATTGAATTTGTATTAAATGTCTTTCTATGCGAACAAATAGTCATAGCAATTACGTTATTTCTAATTGGAGTTAAAAATATTTATAAGAAAAATTATTGAATAATCATGTAAATGAAATACATTATTTATGAATTAAAAAGAAATCTTCTTTGAACAGATTAAAATCTTAGAATAAGATTAAATTTTCTTATTATAATTGACTATTATAATATTTTAATAGAAAACAAAAAATTGAAAGTTTTGTAAAATTAACATTCATGTTATTATTATAAACAGTTATATATATATATATATATACATATACATATATATATACATATACATATACATATATATGTAAAATATATAATATATATATATATATATATATATATATTATTTTCTATCATGAATTTGAACTTTGCAGAAAATTAAAAGTGTCAACTTCAACTTCGTTAATCAATCATTTTTATCATTATAATTAACCATTTCGTTAAAATATTATCTATGATTATCGATTTAAATTAATTTGATTTAAATAACTTAATTATTTAAATAATTCTTAAATATCTTCTCTAAATTTTTTTTAGTAAAATATTTTTTTTTAATATTCAATAAATTAATTAATTATTTCATCCTTGCTATGACTTTGTAAATATCTAGATATAAAAAATAATCACAGATTGCATATAAATAATTTTCAAGTCTCTTAAAAGGCATTGTTATTTTTCAAATATTTATATTTTTAGAATTGCTTATCGCTTTTCAAAATATTTACAAAAATTGTTGCACGGTTAAGAGTAATTTTAATAGCAATAATCTTTGATTATATATTCGAATACGAATTGACAAGAAAAAAATTCTAGCAGAAGTGGGAGAGAATTGAGTAGCCATCGCTATTCTCAGCGTTTTCTTTCTTTCTTCTTGGTAAACAAATGAATCATACATACTGTTTAACATTGATATTTTTCTTAAGCCGATACAACAACAACAACACAACAATAATAATAATAATAATAATAATAATAATAATAATAATAATTACAAAAAAAATGTTTGTATATAACTGTAAATATGCCTTAGAATTTATAACAATGAAGTAAGGTTTTTTGTGTACATTTGTTTGTACTTCTTTTAAATGACAAAACATGCGCGGTGTATAAATTTAGTGTAGCCGATAGGCAAAGTATAGCATTATAGAGCGAAATTTTCTAGGCTACGTCGTAGAATTCTTTAAGCCTAGTATGTGAGGGGAGGGCTGTGTTTCATCATTTTCGAAATTCATTTTCGTGATGTCGCGGCTAATAGGACTGTCGGCACTGCTGGCGGTGTCTATGCCTCTTGTAAGACGATCACTTCTTTTTTTTTTTTTCGACGACCCACTATTCTGTTCATAATCATCTCGAAATATGTATTAGTATTTCGCGATTTTTTTTCATTGTCTCATTTAAATCACCATCTTTGTTCTCTTTCTTTGTTTTACCCTTTATTTTTCTTTTTCTTAAATCGCCTGAATTTTCTAAAATTTTTATAACTACACATCCGTTATAAAACGTATTCATTTATAAATTCATTAATTTCTAATTTTTTTATGATCACCAGTGAAAAAATAAATTTTCCAATTTCTATCGTTTTTTCGTTATATATATATATATATATGTTTCACATTTTAGTTACAATGAATCGGTTGATATTTTATCGTTTCTCTAGTCTAGTTCTTACTTATTCGTCGTAATATCACTTTCAAACATTTATATACGAAATAATTGTACAACTTGTAGCACTTTATCGAGATCGATTAACGATATATGTATATTGAGCGCTAATCTTTTTTTTCAATTTCGATATAATATTTTAATTTATCGAGATTCCGGTGAAATATAAATGTGCAATGGAATACGAGCGAAAAGAAATTTCATTTGTAAAGATAAAATTTACCGATTAATTTTGATAACTTGTGTTTCGACTATCATATTTATTAATTAATTATATCAAAATTATTTTATTCTACACGCGAAATTGAATCTTTGAAACAAGAATGAAATAAGAAAAATGAATGGTCAATCAAGAATTATTTTTTTACAATTTTAATTCACCATATTGGACAAAGTTTCGTAAAATCGAGTTAATTCTGTCGCTGGAAACGTTGATATTTTTTTTTTCATTCAACATTTTAAGAAACATGGATAAATACGTTAGTGTTCGTACATGTTTAATAGAACTCGCATTACATTATAATGATAATAATATTAGTATGGTAATGATAATTAATGTTAATGTGCCAGCAATGCAAAAATACAGATTAATTAATCATCGTCAGCCCTCGTTTCCTCCGGAAATTCAATACCCAAGATGTCCGTGATGAAATATTTGTAAGATATTATCTGTATTGTAAAATAATAATACATTACTTTCGGCGAGCCTAAATCATTATTTTCCTTTTTTCTGTACCATTAATGGCAATTTATTCAAGATTTATCTATCTCCCTCATTGTATGAGCTTCTATTGTAAAACTATGTATATAGTATGACTGATGATCATACTTGTTTAATATTTTTATGTGTCATTCTCTTTAGGATATTTATTTGAAAACAAATTTAAAATTTAAATATTTAGGAATTTTTTTGTTGATCTGATTGTTAAACATTGATCGGATTTTGTATTTAAAAGTTATTAATGATAGAGTCAATTCACAAAATAAATATAAATAAATGTATAATTCATAATTTAATATATTTTTTCATATTATCAATTTTTTAATTTTATTTTCTATTCTAGATAGATGTAAATACTTACTTATTTCATAATGCGCTTATGTATGATCAATTGGCTTTTGTATATTTGTTCATTTTAAAAAAAAAAAAAAATTATTAAAAATCATCTTTTTATATAAGAAGACTATCTCTTTCTTTTTTTAAGTTGTAATGTATATTAAAAAAAATAAATATCGGTAATAAAATATATATCTATGATTTTTTTAGTCCATTTAAATAAATATGATTTATATTATAATCAAATAATAACTATACATTAAAAAAATCTCTGATAAATATACCTCTGGCAAGAATGTAAGATCAAGGTCCTGTGATGGTTCATGTTTATAATTTATTTCATCAAAACTTTCTTCAAATCCAATAAGAAACTTCATATATGTAAATGCTTCTTGAACTGTTAATGGTTCTCCTAAAAATAAAAAAATACATATATATATATATATATATATATATATATATTTTAAAAAAAATTAAAATAATAAAAGAAAACATATGAAATAATATATTGAATGTTACACTGAATCTTTTCTAGAAAAAAATATATAAACTAACCAAAAGGCATCTCATGTTTTTTTATAATGGTATAAGGAGCATGACCAAGCAACAACCTCATGAATTGATCACGAGTTAAGAATGGATCCTCATCGTGCAATTGATTTGAAAATATTTTGAAAGCTTCTAATATGTTATGCTTAGAAATTCCAAAAGATGGACGGTGATTTATATAAAGCTTCACGAAATCTTCAAAATTAATAGTGTCGATTAAATTGCCGGTCTCAGCGTAATCTCTATACGCGACCTCCCCCATAAAATTTTCTATCTGAAAGAAATCAATTGATAAATGTTAAAAGAATAATAATCAGAACGAAAAGATTATAGAAATTTTCTAATTTTTTTAAGATTGGATATGAAAGAAAGGAATGAAAAATTATTACCTCCTCGTTACTTGGATAATATCCAATAGAACGCATAAGGTTTGGCAATTCGGTGATGTTCACCTTGTCGGATATTATTCTGGTACTTGTTATATTCTCCCCTTGATGCAAAATTTGAGAGTAATAAAACAGGTCTTGCATCTCTTTAATAAGCCAACCACTTTTACCACCTTCTATCAAACAGTAATACGGTGAGAGACCTTTGCCTCCTAGATGTGATAACACATCAACAGACCTTGAGACAAAATATTGTTAAAAGGGATAAAATAAATAAAGATATCTATTGAAGAAAAAAGTAAATGAAATATTTTTGCAAATACAATACATATAAGAAGAACATATAAAATATTAAAATGATAATTAAAAAAAAAAAAAAAATAATATAATAATGAAATCAATTAATGAGTGACAAAGAAAAGCAAATTTATTTTTATATTATTTTTTGAACAAGAATAATTGAAATTAATAAGGAAAAAAATATTTAATAATAAATAGAATTTTCATTATTCATTAAGGCTTACTTGTATTTTATCTTCCATATTAATATAGATGGATCATTGTAACCAGAAGTGAACAAAAGGTTTCCATCATTATTAACGCATATATGTGTGATCTATTAAAATTAGACTTCTATGGATGGCAATTTTTAAATTTAATCTAATTTTATAATAAAATAATATAAGTATACTGTGTAATAAAGTTTAGAAATTCATCGTTGATAAAATTACTTCACTTGTTGAAATGTCATTATAATCATTTTTTCGATACAATGTTTTTCTTATATACCTTATGCGGATGTCCAATCATTCCTAGAATTTTGTAAGGATTTCCATCAAAGGGAAGTATCTGAAGACCTATTTCTTTATCAGTTGCAAATACCATGTATCTAAGAATTTTGAGGTCTTTACTAGATAATACCTGTAAAAAATATTTTTAAGTTAAACACGATTTCATAATTTTCTGCAGATTCACATAATTCATCACCTTAATCTGTTTAACTGGTGAACTATAAAGGGGTCCCAAAAACGTTCCTCGAATCAATTTCGTCATATCGTTTAGCAATCTAAATTTATACTATATCACATAATAAATTTTGTATGAATATAACAATTATTTTTTTATTTATTTTAATCAATAATAACGAAATATTTATTTGGAAATGATTTGATCAAAACAAAAATAAATTACAAATTAAATTGCTATTTCTCAGAAATTATCCATTAGAACATGATTGAAAGATAATTAATTAAAAAAAAAAATTAATTTTTTAAAATATTTTAAATATTTCGATTAAAGTTTTAGAATTGATTATAGAAAATTATATTACTTCGGAAGTAGAATACGTCAGAAATCCTTCAATGCCAAATTGTGGGTACCATGCGAGACAAAAAGGTATAGCATCATTTTCGATTTTATAAACATGAAGTATTTTTAAGCCCGGAAGAGGATATGGACCGCTACAAAATGGACGAAATATTTAGGATTTAATTACAAAAGAAATATAATATTTTAAATTACCTATTTTTAAGATTGTATTCAATTAAAGTTTTGTCTTCCGCTATTGAAAATAATCGATATACAATACTTTCGATGGTAGCTGGACCGAAAAGTATGTCTTTTATATCTGCGTTGTGCGAACGATATTTTCCAATAAAGTTCCATATATTATCATCGTCGTTCCTTCTTTTATGATTCTTCTTAAATACTGCTACAACCAATGTGTTATCCTAAAAAAAAAATGTTTATTCATTTTCATTTTAGAAATTATAATAAATAAAATATATAAATTATATAATAAAATTTATTATATATATAATTGTTAATTATATATTATTAATTATTAATATATATTATGAATTATATATTATTATATATAAATATAATAAAATTTAAAAAATTATAACAATTATACAATTATACTTTGAGAATTTTATATGATAAATATGATTATGAATAAATAATCAATTATCATATGTTTATTTACTGCGTAAGCCAGATATTCTCCACAGTCTGAGAAAGCCAATTTATGAATTGACTGCATGGAATGTTTGTAAGGATTTTTATCAATGGGTTCCAAAGTGATAGGATGCAACATCCAAAGCGATCCATTTTCAAGACCACACGCGAGTATGTCACCTACAATCGAAATATTTCAATTATATATTTTGTTATAAATCTCTTATTTGTTGCACGAAAATAGGACACTTCGCTCGAAATTTAAAAAGTTTCGAAACTTTTTATTTTGCTATTTTTGCGATTAAAAATTCTCTAAACTCGAAAATGATAATTGATCTATTTACATACAATTTCATTGATCCATTACAATAATTTACTTAGAAAAAAGAAAATAAAACATAAAAATTTATATTTTTATTCATATTTTCAAGATCAAATGTGATTATATATCACTTAAATTGAAGTATTTTATGTATATTTTATTACAAATTTCTCGTTTATTATATGAGAATGGGATACTAGCGACATCTTACATTAAAATCTCGAAACTGAAAAAGAATAACTGGTATAATTTCATTGATCCATTATAATAGTTTATCCAGAAAAAAAAAATAAAATATTAAAATTTGTATTACAATAACAGTTGGATACCTATTTGGGAATATTTTAATGCTGTAACACCAATCAGTCCTTCGTGGCTCAATGGACACGTGATGTAAATTATGTGTCCACTTTTTACTTGTTCATCCATCAGTGGACGAAAATCTGGAAAAGGTGGAGTTTTTTTCCGTAGTATGATCTTACGTTTCTCATAATCGTATAAGCAGATGTAACCATTTGCATCACCAGTGACTATATAATTACTTGTGAAAAAACAATATTAATGTTAATATTATTGAAGATTAAAAACTATAATTTACGAAGAACAAATTTAATCACTTTATTTTTTTTATATAATATATTATAATCTTTTTAATAAAACATTTAATGATATTGATAATAGAAAAAAATTTTTAATTTCTAAAATTAATTAAAATTCAAATTTAAAAAAAAATTAAAAATTATTATTCTCTCTCTTTGTTTTGTGAATTAAAATAAAAATAGAAAAAAAAATTAGAAGAATCGTTGAATTATTTAAATTTCTTATAAATACCTTCGAGGATGTGTGTCAAAGCTTAAGATCGCAACTTTTGTATACCGAAAAATAAACCGACACTTGAATGTTGGAATTCTTATTAATGCAACTGTTCCACTCAAACAACCTTTTAAAAAAAACATTAATAAAAATCTTCAATAAAATATAATAAAAAAAATATAATCAATCCATATTATTATATTAATATTAATTTATTGAATGATCAATAAACGTGATGAATAACACTTACTGATAAAGAAATTATTGAAATAGAAAGGAGCACCTCGTACAGTGGCTTCAGTAGGTACCATAGGTTTTTTTGGAGGTTTATCATAATATTTCTTGGGTAATATTTCCAAGTTCATGGTCAATGTCGATGGAATTTTATCGATCATTTCACAATATTTCGATTTTAAATTTTCTGTTAATTCTTTTTTTTTCTTATTGCAAGTAGGGACATTTAATGTGATTTCCGAATAAAAATCTCCCATTTCTTCTTTTTCTTCGGACTCCTCATCATCGAATTCAACTACAAAATAAAATTCTTCCACTCTTATTTTTTTTTTTCATATTATTTATATTGTTATATTAATTTTTTTTTATTTTTCACACATTTTCAATTTTTTCTTTATTGTTTTATATCTTTAATAAAATTATGAGATTTTGTGGTTGTTAAAAATTAAACGATTTTTTAAAAAATTTTTCACAAACAATTGATAACAATTGTATAAAAAATCTACAATCATTACTATTAGATAATCATCGTGCTAAAGAATTATTCAAAGAGCCTACTTATCGAATTCATCCCTTATTTATTTAAATTTAAAATCTTTTTCTAAAACATTTTTTTAAAATAAAAATAAATAAGCTTACAATCAGTTTCATTTATAGGAGCCAATAATGAAGATGAAAAATCGAAACTTATCGATCGTATACCATCCAAAAGTTCATGTTCACACCAATAGAGTATTCTTAAATCTTGATCATAGAAACTGATGCGTCCATTTAAGGATCCTGTTACTATCTTCCTACGATAATTATCATTATTGTTTACCTTAAAATTAAATTATTGTTTACTTTGTGCAATATCAATACTATAATATTGAAATTATATGTTATGTATTGAAAAAATATTAAATATACCCATTTTTATGCAATATCACCAGAATACTACTTTTCTCTAACTTGACACTTTTGATGTATTTTCTTTCCTTGTTTTTAATCCCAATATTATTCTTAGTTTTGTCTTTGTAAGTAGAAATATCCCAAACAACGATATATCCTATAAATATCGATAAAATTGATCATCAGAAATTTTGATTGTCGTAATTTTCATTATTAATGCAATATTATTTTATTCGTTTTTTTTCTTTTTTTTTTTTTTACCATATGTTGTAGCTGTTAATACTCGTAGTGTTTTAGGTATAAAACAAGAACAATTGAAGATCCCGTATCGTCGTACTTTGCTCAAAATTTGTGGTATATAAAATTTCAATTCCTCTTGTTCCTAAAAATTCGTAAAGATTATTGTTTATTCGCATGAAAAAATTATTAAGAAAATTTGAAAATCTTCATTAAGTCTTAAAATTATGCGCATTATATTTTTTTTTTTTTTTAAAATATTTTATATTTTACTCGAATATTAGTGATTAATAAGAGATATAAAAGAATGGTTTTGCGATGAAATTGTACTAACCCATTTAAAAAATATAACATTATAATCGGCAATTAAAACAAATTCTTCCGAACAATCGTCATTGAATGCTATTTCTTTTATTCTATTCGTATCAAATTCAGTTATCTCTACAGACTCTAAAAAACAAATTTTACAATTTTAGATAACTATAATTATCTAAAACTATAGTGTCCCAAAAATGTGAAAATATTCATTGACTAGAGATTCATCTGTCACCAGTTATGACGGATGTTTTCACATTTTTGAGATATGATTTTGATCTTATATGTAGATTTTAGATTATATATACTTTATAATAATTATAAGAAATTTTAAACGGAATTAAATAATAATATTCAATAATTATAAAATTTTAAATAAAATTTAATTAGAATGCAGTAAGTATAATTAACTATCAGGTTTATCTTTTCCGTATGTCCATAGCCAAAAATGAACCTTTTGGTGAAATTCATCTCCAACAGTCACTATGTATTTAGCATTTGGACTAATTTTAACCGCTGTCATTTTTTGATCACCGTGTGGATTGAATAGAGTAGAGATTGGCACACTAGAAAAGAATATCTTTATTTTTTTTTTTATATTTAATATTTTTTGTTAAATATTTTAAACAAAAAATGTAGATTGTGAAGGGAATCAAGTCGCTATTGTCATGACTTTAAAGAATCCTGGCAAGATTATTACAATGAATATTTATATACAATGAATATATTTTTATTAACATTAATAATCTCATTGAATTATATTATATTTTAAATAGTTTCATGATATCAAATTCCTTTATCTTATAATTTACAATCCTTTTTACATTAATTTCAAACTTTATACCCAGTTTCAGTGTCCCAAACAACAACTACGCAATCCTCCTCAAAATCTGCAGACAGTAACCATTTTCCATCCATCGATGTCGATAATGTTCTCACCGTATTTTTCTGTAAAATTTTATATTTCACTTTATATCACTTTACTTATTTACAGACAAAAAAAAAAAAGATAATGTAAATATAGTAAAAAAAAAAAAAACAAATTCTTACATGACCTTGAAGATTTAATGCTTCTTTAGTCTCATAGTTATAGATTATTACGATATGCGAACAGGAGTAAGCGATAAGTGTACGATTTTTCGTGGTTAAATTTATTAGAGGTACGTCTGAATTTAATCCGAAACTCCATAATAATTCCTGAAAATAAGTATATAGTTAAAATTATCTCAAAATATATTAATTTAATTTTTTTTTTTTTTCATACAATTTGGAGACAATTATATTACTTACAAATGGACAAAGATTGGATTCTTTGATGGATTTTTTATTTTCTTCCGAATATTTTATTTTATCATCATCATATTCACTTTTTTCATCTTCTGTAGAATATTCCGAATATTCTCCTTTTATCATCGAAAATTCCGAACTAGTCAAATTCATTTTGATTGATTTATATATTAAAACATTTCAATTCGTATGATATGAAATTAGCAAATAATTACATAATTACATCTTACATTATAGGGTGATTCAAGTGAAAATTGTTTTTTACTTTTTAATTGGAAATATTAGAAATAATTTAATTCTTTTTAAGATAATAATCCTTCCTATGATTATATTGTTTACACTTTCAACATATACATGCGTTATATATTTCATTTTGTACGATTCTATGATCATAAAAAATTTGATTAATTAATTTACATTATTCACTAAAAAATTCATTCTAAATATACAAAAAAAAAAAATAATGATTTCTATTATTTTATCTATCATTTATTTTTATATGATTAAAACAAAAATTATTCGTTGAATAATTGTATTTTTATAAATTTTCATAATTGCAAGCAAAGGTCAAGCAACGTTATCAATTTCGTTATCAATCTGCTGAAGTCTCTGGTATGTGAAAAAGTCGTTAAACCGGTTTAATTCTTGATTAATAAAAGAAGTTCTTAAAGCATTAAAACATTGAAAATGTTAGTGAAGTTTTAAAAATATATATTTCTTTATTGCTTAATATTATTGCTCAATGAAATAAATAATTCGTGAAAAAAAAAATATTACATTCATGGAGTTATTTTATATTTTCTTCTATATCTTTTTTCTTCTGAAAAAATGTGAATTAATACCTGTTGATTCAGTAGTTAAAAACATTTCGTCATCTTTGTCTGCGGTAAGTGAAAAAAAAAATACAAGTTTATTAAAGATTATTTCATTTGATAGAAAGATCAAAACAATTGTTTATTTTTTTTTTTTTTTGAATTTAATGATTAATCATCATTTGAAATCTACTTAAAATCTCTTCTTTAAATTTGTTCAATGTAAAATATCATGTATCCTTTATTTATAAAAATTTATAAATAATTTTGTAGATAGATTTTATGAAAAAATATGGATATTTGGAAAGTGGAATCGCTAATTCGGATGCATTATATCAAAAAACTGCTATAACAAATGCAGTGAAAACTTTGCAAAAATTTGGAAATATTCCAATTACTGGTCAACTGGATAATACAACACTTGAGGTGCATTTAAAATTTATTTTTTGAATTTTATTATATTTGATATTCTTATATGCAGATTATTAATATTCATGGACGATTTTTGGATTCTCGACAGTTCTCTATATATAAAAAAAAAAACACTTTAATTAATTAATATTAAAAATAACAATTAAAATACAATTAAAATAAGTAATTAAAATATTTATTCGATTGTAGAACGTAGATTGCAACATATTTCCTTTAGAAATTTTCATTTGAAGAAAATTATGTTGTAGCTAATGGCATCTCCACGATGTGGCCTTCCTGATATATTAAGGAAAAAAGAAAATCAACAACGTAAGAAACGTCATATAATAAGTTTAAAAAGTTGAAAAAAAAGAAATATATATTTATATATTTTTTAATACACATAAATTTTCTATTTTCACGTATTATCATATATAAATGTAAAAATAATAGTACTGAAAACCAAAATTGAAATAATTGGAGAATATTAGCATTAAGAGTTTTTATATTTTTAATAATAATTAATCATGTATTTATTGCTATTATTATAAATAACATGTAAAAATATTTAAAATATTTAAAATTAAAAATTTTATAGATATGATAATATATTTATTAAAATTGAAAATAATATGATGCATTTTTAGCTTTAAATTTTATTGTCAATAATTTATTATTTAATTTTTTATTTAAATGTGTAATATTATTCTTAATGTTATCGAATAAATTAATAACATATAAATATTTTGATTTTTATTTATTTTTTTTTCGAATGTACATATGAGAATATATTGATGTATTTGAAAAAAATTATGTTTATAAAAATTATTGTAAGTATTATAAAACAATGTAGGTTATATTCTTATTAATTATTAGTGCTCCAAAGGAAGCAAATTTTTCATACAGCGCAATGCGTTCTACATTGCTTTCTAATTTCATATTGAAAATATTGTAATATTCGAAGAATTCTCTCCAACTTGCATTTAATAAAAAATATCTTCAGTTAAAAGAATCTCCGATTAGAAAATTACTTCTAGATCGAACGATCAATGCAATAAGCACATTCGTCATTCATCATATTCAAAAATATTCACAAATGTTAGCAACAAGTCTAATATTATATATATTTTAACTGCAACAACTTTGTGGCTTAGGATCAAGCCCAGAACGTTTAGTTACAGATATACGTGTAAACTCTTCTGCTACTGTTGGATGAATTCCTACTGTATCTTTTAGTTTTGGGAATGTTAAATTACACCTGAAAAAATAAGAAAAAATAAAACACCAAGTAATTAATACAACATACAAAAAAAATTAAATACATACTTAATAGCAACAGCAAAACCTTGAATTACTTCACCAGCGTTAGGACCAATAAAATGCATGCCAAGTACTCTCTGATCACCATTTCTAAAAGCAATAACTTTTAAATAGCAATTAGAAACATCTTTTTGTGGTATGAAAAATTCCGTTGGTTTATAATATGCATGATAAATTTCTATTTTATCGTTTCCATGAATAGCAATTGCTGCTTCTTCGCTAAGGCCCACACAACCATATTCTAAAGGACTAAATATTGTTGTTGCTACATTCACATAATCCATTTGTTCCGTTGAATTTCCAAATAATCTTCTTGCCAATAATCGACCCGCATGTATAGCAACAGGAGTTAATTCTGGTTTTTTCTATAATAGCACAAGAAGAATTACAAATAATTATGAATTATAAATAATAATTTTATTTTAGTAATTTATATATTCTTTACAATGATAATTATGATATATATTTTAATAATAATATAAAGTTAAATATAATTTTATATATTAAATAATATATAAAATTAAATATAAATTGTAATAAAGTAGAGAAAAAAATCTATTGTTAAAAAAATTGAAAATTTAAAACTCACATGAAGTACATCACCAACAGCATATACATTTGGGACATTTGTTTGCTCATCTATTGCATCTATTTTTGAAGTTTCAGGAACAAGTTTAAGACCAATATTTTCAGGTTTTAATTCTTCTGTGAGTGGTTTGCGACCAATAGCAAAAAGAACAGTATCGAAAGTATCCTGATGTGTTTCTCTATCCTAAAATAAAGATTGTTATATGAAAATAATTTAAATATTAATTCTTATTTTTTTTTAAATTATAAAATATGTATTATCTGTAATGTAAGATATATATTATCAACCCATACTTTATCCACCCAATGAACAAGAAGTCGACCATCAATTTGCTTTTCAATTTTTGATGGTTTAGCTTCATAAATAAAGTGTATACCACGTCTTTCCATTTCCTGGGCAACAGTATTTGCCATTTGTTGATCAAATCCTCGTAACACGATTGAACGTACCATTACAGTTGCATCATAACCTAAGCCATTTAAAAATCCTGCACATTCTAAACCAATATCTATTTATTTATTAAAGAAAAATTTTTTTTTATAAAAATTGTATTGAAATGTTTATGAAATTGATTAGAATTTGTATATATATTTCATATTATATTTAAAATTTTACAAAAAATTATATACAATAGTATAAATAGAAAAATAAAAATTAGAATTATTAATATTTTTTATACAATATAAAAAGGATACATCCAGCACCAACAATAAGTGTCTTTCCTGGAGCTTTTTCTAAACTAAAAATATCATCACTGGTAATACCATATTCTAAAGCACCAGGAATATCAGGATACCTAGGTCTACCACCTACAGCAATCAGAATATTTTGAGCTGTAAACTCTTTTTCTTCTCCATTTTTCAGTTTTCCTAATATTGTATGTTGATCTTTAAAATAACCAAGTGCATTAAAATATTCGATTTTTCTGTAATAATAAGAAAAATGAGTAAATGCAAATTTTATATTTAAAAAATAAAAATAAAATAATGCTAACTTTGTTCTGAGTTCTACTCGTGTAACCCAATTTACAGATTTTACATGATTTTGTACTGCTGTTCTTAATGCTTGCCAATCATTTTTAATAGTTTTTGGATCTGGTAACTGCCAACCATAAGATACTGAGTCCTAGAAATATGAAAATTAAATATTTAAAATATTATTGAATTATAAAAAATAATTAATCTACTAATAAAAGACTTACATGAATTGATTCTCCTAACAAAGCTGCTTGATGCATCAATTTTTTTGGTATACAACCAACATTTACACAAGTACCACCTAAACCCCAAGTGCTACCTCGTGGAGAGGGTGTGACAAAATCTAAAACTGCAACTTTTGCACCAAAATTTACTGCTTCTTTAGCTGCTGCCAAACCACCTGATCCACCCCCAATAACAATCAGATCATACATGAATTTTTGATCAGCTATAACAAACAAATACACAATATTTAATTTTAATACAACAATATTATTTCAATACAACAATATTTAATTTTAAACTTTTAAATATATAAAAGTAATTATAAGAATGAGGTTATGTAATACTTTTGTTATCATAAATGTACAACTATATTGTGATGAAACTGTCTAAAAATAAAACTATCGACCAAATCGTACGTCAATTAATAGAATCTTCAAACAAATCACAGAATCATATTAATTCAACTCAATTATTTTTAACCTAATATAACTACCGGTTATCAATATACAAATAGATAGATTTCACATAACGTTAATAAACTAAACCGTGTTCTCATCTACAAATCACAGAATCCTGAAACTCACAGCACATGCAAGCCATTGCAGTCCTTCCATAAGGAAAAGTGTTACATGTCGACCATGGTAACTCGAGCAATTTGGCGTGAGCGGAACGAAATGTCACAAGCCTCGTGAGCAACGTTAACGTCGCCATGATTATTACCAGCCGTTCACGGCCACGTGACGTCACCCTAATGACACTCGTGTTTCACAATATAAAATAAGATTTCACGGAATACAAGTAATTGGAGAATTATAAGAAAAATATCCGAGAAGATAATTGTAACGTATAATGAAGTCAATTTTGATCACGGGCTGCAACCGTGGAATTGGATTAGGTTTTGTGAAACACCTAGTGAAACAGTCGCAACCACCAGAAAATATTTTCGCAACTTGCCGAGACGTGAATAAAGCAAGGGTAAGATTGGTCACAAGTGAATGAAAGACATTATGTAATAACCGGACTCGATTTATAAATTGGACTTACCAATTGGTGGCATCGTTTCACTTTAATATTCGTTTTAATATTCACGTTATAAAGGAATGTAGAAATAAAAGGAATAACTAATGCTTTTTCTCTGTAAGGAATGTTCTCTGTTTTATATAGTACTTAATCGAACGACTTCTTGTAACTAAAAGACAAAAGCGAACTGACGCCTACTTGAGTCCTTTACCGCCATCTATTATATGGTTACTACACACACACATACACATAGATTCAAGTTCGATTTATATTAGTAACTTACACATTGTATGTCACACAATTATACAAGAAAACATTCGATTCGCAAGTCACTATAGATTTCGTTATGAAAAGCTTTTGAAAATTGGTTCTCAGAAAATTTAATATAAATTTTAGAAAATTCAAATAATCTTTATTATATATATATATACAAGAATTTATTGTATAAAATTTTTCGTTTTATATTTATATTTATCTTAGGAATAACTCTTTTTATTTTCATGATTAGTATCTTTTGATTTATTTTAAATATATATATTTTTTTTTGTTAAGGATGATAATTATGTGATTGTTTGAAATAATTCATGAATTTATTCGAATTACATATTGTAAATTCAAGGATATTTTAGAATATTTCATTAAATAATTGACAATTATTTTAGAATTTGTCTTTTTCTTTTAGGAATTAACTACATTAGCTGAGAAATCAAAAAATATTCATATCATCGAAATAGGTATGTAACTATATCATATCATCTTGTAAATTCAAATAAAATATTATTATTATTATTTTTATCACAAATATAATCTAACAATAATCTGTTTCGTTATTGACTTCATTTTTTATAAAAAAAATTATACAATAAATGAAAAATTGTTTTTATATAATAAATGAAGTTTTTCTGGATTAATTTAGAAGTCAGATAATTGTGACTTAATACATTTTGTTCTTAAAGTATAAGGTTAATATAATTTTTAATACAATTTTTATAGTAATAAAATACTTTATAATAATAAAATATTAATAAAATAAATATTTAAAAAATACATTTAATAAAAAAATTATAGTAAAAGAATTAAAATTACTATTTACAATTATTTTATATTTTTTCATTTCTTATTTTAATTATCATAACTAATCAAAAATAATAAAAAGATACAAAAAGATTATTTATTCAAAATTAATTCAGTCATTAATTTGGTGACATATAACACGTGTTCAGTATTATTTCGTAAAGCAACTTTTTATTTTTAATCTATAGGAATTTTTATGAATAAAAATAATGAAAAAATCAATGTTTAAAAAAAATTCGGTGCTTCAGATATTGCGAATATTTTCAATTCTAATTTTAAACAATTTAATTTATTAATTTAAGGTAAAATATTATTTTACATTTCGAAAACAATTTAAATGAATAAATGAATAACTTTTTAAGTGAATTTAAATGTAAATTATAATAATAAATTAATAATATCTAATATAATATACAAAAGATTTTATTAAAATATACAAAAAATTTTATTAAATTTTATTAAATTATATTATTATGTTTAATTGTTCTTTAAACAATATGTTTTATCTTTATCATTCGTGTTAAAAAAATATGTTATCAATAACTTTACATGAGTAATCAATCTATCTTAGATTTTTTCAAAAGATTTAAATTGTGAAATGTCGAAATGATTTTATTGAAACTATTTTCTTTTGTCGCTTGTCACATAAAATTTTTTATATAACAATAAAATATATAAAAATTTAAAAAAAAATCTAAATAAAATAATATTTATATAAAAAAATTTTTATATCTTTTTTATATTGTAATTTTTAAAAATCTTAATAATAAATTATAAAAAAATTACCTGTTAAATTATTTTGTTTTTCCGTAAGATTATTCAAAGATTTCGCATAGTCATCTATTTCTTGATCACTTAAATCTGAATCCATGGTTTGCGATTTTTTCCGACAATTAAGACACCATGATTTCTTTTTCTTAGATTTCATATTGAAATATACAAAATAAGAAATTCAGATTGATGATCGAAGAGACAATAATCTATATTTGCAGAGTAAAAATTTGTTTACTGTTATTGAAAAAAATTGGAATTTCATTTGAATTATATTGATTGATATGTACTTATTATGATATCTAATATGATATCTGATAATGAATTATAAAATGTTATTCATTCTGATAATAATAAAATTTTATATTTATATTTATTATTTAATATATTTAAACAATTTATATAACAAAATATGTCGATTTTAAAATAATTTTTCAAAAAAATAATATATGATGTAAAAAATATTAATTTTAGATATAGGAAATTAAGAAATTAATTAAGTTCTTATGTGTATACATGATTGATTAAAACACATAACGAAACTACACATATATAATATATAAATCATTTTCAATTCGATTCAATTATATTTTTATATTATTAAAAAAATTGTCAAATAATTTAAAAATTTTTTCTAATATAATTTTTAAAAATAAGGAAATAGTATCTTACATATAAATTTAATAAAATCATAAATAAAAAGAAGTAAAGAAAAAGAAATATGACTTACGAATGTCTGTTACATTTATTTAATTGTAATGAAACTGAATATAAATCGTCGAAATTAAATAATTTTACATCAAATACTAACTGGAAAATCAATTTTTATGTCAAGATTATTTTGAAAATTGAACACCAAAAATAGCAACTTTGTACTGTTATGCAATTGCTTTATCAAAAATACAAATCTATTGACCAGAACTATTATTATAGTAAATGGAATACACTACACTATAGTTGAAATACTATAGTTAATAGTTTAAAGTCATCTATGAAAGTATTAAATATATAGATTAAAATTTTAAAGATCAAATTTTATTTTTAGAAATATACATATACTCATTTTTCAAAAATAACTATTATCAGATGATTTATAATTGTTAAAGATTGTTTAAAAATAAAAACGAAATATGTATGTGATTTTTATTTCATCATAAATAATAGATTCAATAAATTTGCAAAGAGAAATTAATTGTTGTATATATTATTTGATCATTATTTGATATTTCTTACTATTTTACAATATTAGCAAAATTTGTTATACTTTATATTTAAAAAATAGTAAATAATTCATATATTTAATCTAATTGTAATCTATACATTTTGAAAATTGAACAATTTTTACTACTCTTTTTTTCTTTTTTTTTTTTTTTAAAGATGTAACAAATACTAAAGATTACGACAAATTAGTACAAATCGTGAACGAAAAAGTAGGCAAAGCAGGACTAAATGTCTTATACAATAATGCTGGGATTAGTACAAAATTTACAAGACTTGGTCTTGTCAAAGAAGAACAGCTTATAAAACAATTTTATGTAAATACAATAGCGCCAATTATGTTAACAAAAGTAAGTCTTAAATTTATTTTAAGCATTATTTTTATATTTAGGAAATATAATATTAAAAAAATATTTTAAAACTTAAATATTTATACATTTTATTTAAAAAACTAATTCTTTATCATTTATATAGTTTATAGAATTATATAAATATATATTTAATATATAATTTAATATATATTTAATATATTTAATATATAATTTAATATTTATATTATTAATATATTATTTAATATTTAATATATAAATATATATTTTATCTTAATGAAAATTATTAGAATTTTTATTCCCTGTTTTTTTCTTTCTTTATAAGATATTTATAAATAATTTATTATTTATAAAATAGTTTAATTTTATAGAATTCTTTATATAATTTAAATATTATTTTTATATGTTAGATTTACTATATTTTAGTTTATATATTTTTAATTATAAATTAATAATTAATTTTTCATAAATTTTTAGGCATTTTTACCACTGTTGAAAATAGCATCTAATAATTTTGCAGACAAATCAAAAATGAATGTTAACAGAGCTGCAGTTATTAACATGTCTTCAATTCTTGGAAGTATTGCTGAAAATAATGAAGGTGGATATTATCCATATAGATGTAGTAAGGTAATATTTTTTTTTATTTTAACATATAATATAATATATTTATAGTCATATATAATCTGAATAATATAATAAAGAATTTATCAATTATCTTATAATTCATATTATAAGATATTTTATATATTTTATCTTATTTTTAGGTAGCGCTTAATGCAGCTACAAAATCAATGAGCATTGATTTAAAGCAAGATGGAATCCTCGTCGCTTGTTTTCATCCTGGTTGGGTACGTACAGATATGGGTGGTAACGGAGCGCCCATGGATATTGATACTAGTGTTAATAACATCTTAAAAACATTAAATACATTAACTGAAAAACATACAGGTTGTTTTATACAATATGATGGAAAAATTTTACCTTGGTAAACATATATGTTTATCTTGCAATCTACTTAATAAGATATATATTTTATTTAAAAAAATATATTTTTATGATTATTTTTATTAATTTTACTCTTTACTTAATTTTACGTATAAGATATAAATTAAATATAATATATAAATATTACATTTTTCTCTAAAAAATTGTATAGTTTAATTCATTGATTTGTTTAAGAAATATCATGCAAAACATGCAGATTTTAAGTTATTAAGAGAATAGAGAAGTTTAAAAATAATTTTAAATATTAAATTTATTATCAAATATATTCATATTAATTATATCAATTAATAATATTAATATTCAATTTAGAATTTAAATTAAAATAAAATTATGAAAATTCAAATATAAAAATCTTTCATTAAAGATTATCACTAGATTAAAGGTATTAAAAAAGACATTAAATTTTTTTTTTATATTCGGATTTTTTCTGTACATAGTCCATAACGTACACACACAAATTATTAAAATAATAGATAAGAATTTATATATACAGTTATCATACAGAAATTGTAATAATTAACTATGTAATAAATTTTTTTCTTGCTTCCTTTTAATAAATGTTTAAATATTATATATTTTAAGTACATTAGCTTTTAAATAAATGAAAATGATTATGTAATAACATTACCAAAGCATTTTCTGCTTTCTTAAAAACTTATGTAAATATAAATTCAAACATTCGCAATTTTATTCTTTTATTTATAAGTGTCAAAGCGTATTTTGTACATTTCATGGTGCTATAACATAATCTCAAGGAATGCAAGTTCATTGTAAAATATAAATCAGCAAAAAAATGGTATTTGAAGTATGTACAATGATACTCAATTATCAAACAACTATTGAACATGTGATTATGTTTAGACACATAAATAGCTTTAAGATAAATGTAACATTATACATAAGTATTTTGGAGGTACTATTTTACAGCAAAAATAAGTATCATTATCTATTTTACATGTCCCAGATTCTATATGTCAATGATTAAGATGTTATAATTAAATCAATGAAAATCTTGTTTGTATTTCATGAATTAAATAATATTATGATGATATGAATATTATTTAAAATATATAATCTGTTTTGAAAAATAATTTTATACTACATTTTTGTTGTCTCTTTCAAATCAGATCATAAAATGCACTGAATATCTGAAACGAATTTTTTATTAAAATACCATTAATTGTGATTTCTAAATTAAACCATGTTAATTTGTAATAAATTCATGTATAAAAAAATAAATTTACTATGTTAAACTTAAATTGTTTAATATGATTATCTTTTCTTCAATGAAAAAATATTCATTAAATAGAATAAAATGAAAAATGAAATTTCTTTGAATTTGTCAATTTACAATCATGATTTAAGATAACTTTATAATGTGCAAATTTTGTAGAAGATAAAAATGATTTCCTAAATATCTTATATCTCAAATAACAGTTACAAGATAAACTTTAATCAGTCTTTAACCTTTTAGGTGTTGGTTCACTATTTTGTGAATTGGAATCTTCTGAAAATCCCAGATGCGCAGAAAAGTCTGTTAATCCTTGAGAATCACTAACAGTTGAAAAACCTAACATATTACACAACTTTTATAAATTTTAATATTCAAAAATAACATATTTTATATATTATGAAATTTAACTTACATGTATTTGAATCTTCTGTAAGACCAAAGTTGGAATTTGAAGAATCTAATCCACTTTTTCTTGGCAAACCATTTTCTTTGTCTGCAACTGTTTTTCCTTTCTTCTTCTACAAAATGAAATATTAATTTTAATAGATTATTTTTATAAATGTTTTGCAACTTTTATTTACCTGATCAAGTGTCGATATAGGTACCCATTTATAAATCTTCATAGTAGTTTCTCCGATTGTAACCCATTTCTTTTCCCTATAAGAATATCAGCATGAGAAACGCATTTCTTATATTAATATTAAAATAACAGATAGAGGAGCTACCTTCTTTACTGTTATTAAAAAAGCAGACATACAACACTATTACTCAATCAACACACATGAAATATTTCATAACTACAAAAGTCTGTTTACAGCTGACATGTGTAATGCAAAATCTCTATTAAATCTCGCAAGTAAGAAAAATTTTAATCCATTTTTGATATCCATATTTACTACATTCTTTGCTTTTTTTGTGAAACGTTTCAACATTTCCTCGTGCATCTATAATATGTTAAGAGATTTACCAATGGCGAACTTTGTCAACGACTTGCATTACACGCTTAATATCATCCTTGGCACGACTACGAGTCTCTGCACGCACAGACCGCGACATCATGTTATGTGATTATATGTTACTATTAACTGAACACAATATGAAACACCGGAACATTCGTCGGCAAAGAGGTTAGGAAACTGACAGTCGTTGCAAATTTCTACAATAAGATAGCAAACACACTCAATTCAAACTAAGAACAAGAATACAAGAATTACAATCATAATAAGACGATATGTTCGCGACGCCTGGTAGGGGCAAGAGAGAATGGCGGAAATCAGTGATACTCATTAATAAACTAAAATTTTTATGTTTTGAAAAAATTTAAATCAGTATTATTCGTTTAACTTCTATGAAATAAAATTTCATGATAAAAATATTCTAATAACGATAATATAGTAAGTTTGTTAGAATTTAATATATCAAATCTAGTTAAAATGAGCATCACTGGTACAAACAAATGAATGCAACAGTTTTTTTATTTTATAATATCATAAAAAAGTGTAAATGCATATATATTATAAACATGCCTATTATATAATTATATAATATTGATTAAAAAGATATAAAATTAATATAACATCAAACCTTAAAATATATATATATATATATATATATATATATACATATGTAAGAATGTATAAAAAAGATTTTTAAGAAAAAAAAGAATACAATATTATAAAATATTTTATTCATTGTCATAAATAATTCTTATTGATTAAAAATTTATGTAAATAGTTTAATTATTAAAACAAAAAATTATTCCTTCAAAAAAAAAAAAGAGGGAAATTTATTTTATCAAATTTGACAATAGTACTGACACTATCATTTTAATATAGGTATAATTTAGTTGCTGTGATTTCCCGCATATTATGAATTATTTAATAAATGAAATATTATATTGAAATTATAGTTCAATATTATAACATGTAATACAGATTTATTTTGTTTACATTAATAAATAGATTACAATAATTTTTCATAGTATATTTATGAAATATAATTTGTATTTCTATTTCAATAAGACAAAATTTGTCTTATTGAATAAGATAAATTTTTGTATTTTTTATTTTAATTTTTTTATACATAATAATATTTGAATATATATACAATATTTGAAATATTATAAATTAATAATAATAAAATCATAACAATATATAAAATTGTTTATGCTTGTAAAATACTGTTTATGCTATTTATGCAGTGTTGTCAGATTGAACATGATGGCTTATTTCCGAAATGTAAACTATGCTTAATATGTTAAAGTGAATTCATAATTATTTTTTTTATATAATGTTTTAATATAATCTAAAATATAATAATAAAATTATAATTTTTTTGAAACATTCAATATTTAAATGTGAGATATATTATAATATTATTGAAATATCAATAGGAATCTTATATTACTGACGTTATGTAATGTCATGTTGTATTGAATCATTAAATATTTATAAATATTCCGTTTTTATAAACATGATATCTCATTAAAACAAATTTTAAATGGTAAAAAAATATTAATCATTTAATTCTGAGTTTTAATTATAAGAAAAAAAATAATTGATAATTATTTAACTAAATTATTTAATCAAAGAAATAAAACTAAGATGCCTGAACCTAACAACACTGCAAACAAAATTCAAGAAGAAATTGAATATTCTTGGCTGGTTATTATATATTTTGTTTTTATATCTTAACTTTATTTATATTTCAGTTTTAATTATTAATTAGATATTAAAGATATAATAAAATGTTAATTTTATTATATTATATTTATTTGTTTATAATAATTAATTTAACATTTTTTATATTTCAGATTAAGCCATGTGAAATTTACAAAGCGGAATATAATGATTGTACAAGCATTAGAGCTCGTTTTCATCAATATTTCATATTTGGAGAAGCAATAGATTGTAAACAATGGAAAATTGATTATAATAATTGTGATTTATGGGAACACAAAAAAGATAAAAAAGCATATGTATGTTAGAAATCAAATAATTGAAAAATATTGTATAAAATTTAAAAAATGAAAATATTTATGTTTTAATATTGTATTCTTTATATAGATTGAACTAATAGAAAGTGAGAAAAAACGTAGATTTCAAAGGTTACAAGCTCATTATAGTAATGATGTTTGGCAAAAACGAGATAAACCTCCAGAAAATTGGAATGCACCACTACCTAAGTGGTTGGACGAAAAAAGTCAGAATTCATATTTAAAAATTGTAAGTAACAGAGAAAAAAATAAAAAAAGTGAAGAAAATATAAAAAATTTTTGTACCATAATGTAAAAATAATTTAATTTCTTTAATATCATATGATATTAAGAATTTAGCTAATGCAATATTGTAAAAATAAACATTTTTCTAAAATCTTAAATTTTTTGAAGATTTTGTGTTTTATTGTTGTAACAAAAAATTTATAAATTATAAATTTATATTATGTATATTTTAAATTATAAATTGAGTATGAAACATGATATGAAAAATATTAATTAATCAAAATAAGTAAGTATAAAATAAATTTGCTAGGAATTAATTTATCGTCTAAAATTTTAATCAAATTTAAAATAAAAATAACTTATATTAAAAATAAAAAAATATATAAAAATATATATATATATTTTACAATATAAAATACAATATATTTATTATTATGCACAAAAATATATGAATAAAAATATTTTTATATTTTAATTAAAATTTTTCAAAATAATTAAAATTATTATAATGTAACTTTAATATACATGTACAATTTATTTACAATTAAATATTAATTTTTTTTAATAAAAATAATTTACATATTTATTTTACAATTAGTTACTTTTAATACTTAATTGGAAATATTTCTTTTTAAATGAATTCATTTTTCTTTAATATTTTTATAAAGAAAATTTTATTTTGATTATGCTTTGTATCTATAGATTTATATGATCATTTATTTTAAATAAATATTATCAAATATATGATCAAATATATATGACAATATGTATAATTTGAAAAAAGATAATAATAAATACATAGATATAAGAATATAAAGAAGTATAGTAGATGTACAGTCGAGAAGCAATAGAACTCCGTGTCAGACATGCGCAGTATGCTACTCGGTGAATTCCGTTACGCACTTTTTCCTCCGTTACGAGAGTCAATCCGCAAGTGGCCAGTGGCCGTGGTAAAAGGAAAGGCAAAAAGCAACGCTGGACTCAAAGAAGCGGGAGAGATAGTGTTTAAACGTCGCGGCAAATCCTCCCCACTTCTTTGAGAGAAGCACAATAGTGAAACGCGTCGTTCGATCGAACCCGTAGTGTTATGTGCGTACGCGATGTTGAATGAGTGACGTAACCTAAATACAAATATCTCCTATCAACGAATAGGTTTAGATCAGAACATCGCTTTGTTAGAAAAACGATAAAAACAAAATACGTACACACTTTTGCTTTTTTCCTCTTTCTCTTCGTTTCATTCTTATATTTCTATGTTTTAATTCGACTTGCGAAGAGATAGCTACTGAGGTATCGTGTTAACATCTCATAAACGAAGTCAAGTATTGTGCTCTTTGTGCTGACAGAAGTGTGCGCCGTTAATTTGAATTTTTCACGAAGACAAAAAAGAATGGCGGAAGATTGTCCTGATGGTGATTATCTTGGGGCGTATAGCCGTTTTTTCTCTGAATTTGTTTCTAGAGTAAATCCATACGATCAACTGCCTGTTTCGGTGAGCTCATATAATGTGACCGAAGCTGAGATCGTCGGTGAAATCATCAATGTGACTCTACAATATCTCAACCAGACGTAAGTGAATGTACTTTTTAAATGAATAATATTGCAGCATGCCAATGCGTGGGTGGACATAAGACATGTTTATTTGTTGATAGCTTCTATGGCGGCCGGCATCAAATGTAAACAGAAACAATATAGATCTTCTAAACTAACATTTTATAGTAATTTTTTCTATTATATATAAACGTACAAATAATCTTGATACTTTTAAACGCAACTCAAATACTCGAGATTTTAATTCTTTATTTTAAATTTATATTATAATTTTTATTTATCCATGCTTTTTTATATTATGCAACACGTGACATTCAGCAAAAGTAGGTGGGGCGCATGCCATAAATGACGGTAGAAACATTTACGATTGATCCGTGACTTTTTTTCTTCTAATCATTATTAGCATTTTCTATGCGAGTTACGTTTCATAATTTTTTTTTATTTAAAATATGCTTTCAAATTATATTATCGTCAACTTATTGTTATATATATGTAATGTATGTAATGTACATATATATATGTAATATATATGTAAAATGTAAGTAAAAAATTAATCATTAATAATAAGTTAATATACATTAATAATAAGTTAATGTAATATATCGAATAAAATATAGAAATATTTTTGCAACTAAAATTTATTAAAGACGCTTAAAATAGCGTTTTCCTATTTGGCCACTTTTTTCGTGAGTCATTATCTGAAAATAGAAAATATAATATTATTAAATTTTTCATTTCATTGTTTATATGATCAATTTATACATACATACATGTAATAATGTTTACAAAGATTTTTATTTTGATTAATAAATTAGTGTTAATTATAAATTAACAGTTTAAAAAATATATATAAAATGTTGAAATATTTTTTATATTTTTTATATAAAATAATTGGTGTTATATATAATTTAAAGATTATATGTGTGCAATATATAAATGATAATATGAATATGAATAATGAATAAATAAATTATGAAAAAAGTTTATACTATTAAAGTAAGTTTAATATAAAAAAATCTCTTGTAAAATATTTGAATTAAAATCTTAAATTAATTGAATTAACCTCTAATTTTTAATTTAATTAATTTTCGAATAATTAAAATTTTTTTAAATAAAATTTTTCTATTTTTCTTTTAATATTTCATATTTAAAAAATTTAGAATATACTTCCAACAATTATGTGAATGAAAATATAAATGACACGTACCAAAACTACACCATCTTTTGTAATTTCGTACTTCCGTAATACTTTGCTGTTATTTGGACCGACTGAAACTGTCACTAGATTATCTCCCTCCAGTGTAGTTATATTCTAAACAAAAGCAGACATAAAATATTATAAAAACTAAAAATAGTATATATATAAATTATAGTTGCACTACATTAAATATTTAAGTATTTTTTTATGATTTTTCTAATAGATAAATACAAATATTTATCTTTTTAAAATTTATATCTTTATCTTATATAATGGTATATAAATTTATACCATTTAACGGTAAATATTTAAATTTATTGGATTATTAAAAAAATAATATTTTTTTTCTATAAAAAATTTAGATGGTTATCGATTAAGTTAAAATGAATACAATAGTTCGATAAATATTAATAGTACTTTCAGTATAACTCCTGTAGGCATGTATTCTTCGTATTCTTCACCGAGAGTAAACGTCACTTCTGCCATACGAATCATTGTAATGGTACGAATGGTCCATTTATCATCATCGTTCGATATTTCCAGTCGCGGACTGGACATACACATCAGTTTTCGTGGAATGTATGGTACACCTATAGGTGCATATAATTGAAAACGAAATCGCTTTTATTTTGATTTTATATAATATTTTGTATATAATACAATATTAATCACATTCAAGATTTTGTCTTTTATTAAATTAACGACATATTTAATATAATTCGATAAAAGGTTTACAATAAATATTTCATTGAGATTAAATATTCTAATTCTTTATTCAACGGAATATTTAATGAATAAAAAAAACGTACATATTATTAATATAAGTAATAAAAATATATTATACACATATTATATACATATGTAAATATATATATATGTATATATATTATATATTTGCACGCGCTATGTATATATACTTATACATTAATCAAGAACAAAATTTTAATCTATAATTATAATAATACATTATGTATACTTATAATTATTATTTTGTATAATAAATAAATATTTTTTTCATTCTTAAATGTTTCAATAATAAACTAAATAGAAAACAATGCGGAAAAAGATAATGTTATAGAAGATATTTATTTTTGCTTTCATAGGAAGATATACCACATTCATTTTTAGTCGCTTTCAACATACCCACAGCTTTAAAATATTCGTCGAGGTTTTCATTGCTTTCATGTTGATAAGTGCCGACGATCGATGTCATTTCTCTCTCCTGTCGGTAATGCTCCTGAGAAGATGTGTTTGGTATTCGTTTGGAACACTTTCTCACAGACTGTGGCGAGTTCTCACTATGAACCAGTTCGAAAGATTTTGATTTTAATATATTTGATGCAGTCGTCTCCTCACTATTACTGGTGTCTATGATGTTGATAAAATGTCTATCTAAAGCGTAATCTCCTTGTTCTTCAATCGTATGCTGTTTTGAAGTAACTTCTCCTCTCCATAGATTTTTTATATCTAAACGATATACTTAAACTGATATGGAAATGCATATAATTTTTCAAATTCTTTTATTTTATTTTTTTTAATAAATTAATTAGTGAATTATAATTTATAAAGTTTTCAATTTTTTAATTAATAATAATTAGTAATAATTTAGTAATAATTATTTAAAAAGATAAATCTAATTCTTCTTATAATAAATTATAAATATCCGGATTCAATAAGATAAAGCGATATATTTGATTGTAACGTATTACTACGTTTATTAGATAAGATATAAAAGTATGTATGAATGTTTTAGTAAAGAAAATGCATTATTTCTACAATGATATTTTTTTATGAAGAAATGTGAAACTTTTAATGAAATAAATTTTAAATAATGATTGTTTCTTTCTATCTACTAAAAAGAAAAATATTAATAATTATAAAAATAACAAATATTTTAAAAAAAATGTAAAATATTGTCAAATGATTCACAAGAAAATTGTAAAATGTTTGATTTTATTTTACTTTGAATATAATATAATAAGATGGGAAAAAAACAAAATAATCTGATTCATTTAAAAAACTCTTGCTAAACTTAAATAATTTAAGTTTTATAATTTTATTATTTTTCAAATACAATAATTTAATTAAAATTTTCTCTTTAGTTTTGAAATATAATTTTAAAATTGTATGACTGTTATCTATAATTATCATTAGTATATGAACGTGATAAAAATATGATTTTTAAAAAAATTAAAAATTATGTAATATATATTTAAATATCAACTTTGAATTAATACTAATTATGAATTAAATATATTATAAAATTACAGTAGAATTTGATAAATAATATAAATTTCTTAATATAAATAATTTGAATAAGGAATTACAATAATTATAAATAATAAATAACAATAATTAATTAATCTTTATATGGAAATTTTTATATATATTAAATATAATCTTCAATATGATAAAATTTTCATTTTTTCAATGAAAGTTTTGTATATACATTACTTTAACTATATATTAACCATCTGTTGAATATTTAATTTTTAAATTGTAAAAAGCTTAAAAGTTTTTTCTACGATTAAATCAAATAATCAAAAATTAAAATAATTATAATATATAAAATAATATGTAAAAAATGATTATAATTAGATTTCATATATTAGATTTCATATGCGTTAATATTAAGAAATATATTTCGAAGGTTAATTTAAAATTATTTTTTGAATAAATTGTAAATAATTTATATTATGTATGTGCTTACGATTTAAAGAATTTCGAAATGAAAAATCCATGGTTGCTATTATGTATTATATTACTATATATAACAATATATTTTCATAAAGAAAATAAATTTTTGAATTGTAAATTCAAAATTTCGTATATTACCGTCAATTTATTAACTTACTGTTTCAATTATTTTTATGGTTTCTATATTCAGAGTTATATATTGCGAAATTTATTTAGATAATTATTTTTAAAAATAATCTATATTATTATAAGTTCTTGGAGATTAATTATTATATATATATATATAAAGAATTTTTTAATGTTCCAGGCAATGTCCAGCAAGTTTACAAGCATATTTAGTTCATCAAGTAATACAAGAAATTAAATCTATGTGCAAAAAACAACCAGAAGATTGTGGATTTAAATCCCAAGAAAAAAGTATGTTATCTTTCAATAAACTTTTTTTGTATAAGAAATGTATGTAATAAAAAAAATGTATCTAATGATATTTTTTATCTTATAGCATATACTTCATTAAAATTAATGCAAGCTATTATTAATAAAGTTAATGAAATTTGTACCCGTTATCTGGACAATAGTAGATTGGCATTATTGCCACCTCCTCCTTCAACTCCATTACCACAAATAACAGCAGGTGGAAGTAAAAATTGTAGAAGAAAAATGGAAGACCGTTATGTGATTTTACACGATTTACATACTACATTTGGTATTGAGGTAAATATTGATATTATATATTTAATAATTAATACAATATAAATAATGAATTTTTTTATTAAAAAAATATGTTTCAAATTAGGATGATTCTATAGCAAATTATTATGCAGTATTTGATGGACATGCAGGACAAGATGCAGCTGTATATTGTGCTGCTCATCTACATCAATATTTAACAGAAAGCATATATTATCCTACAGATCCAGAGCGTGCCTTACGCGATGCTTTTCTTACTACAGACAGACAATTTATAGAAAAATCAAAGACACAAGTAAGAAATAAAAATATATATATATGTATATATAATGTAATTAAATAAATGTGCAATATTTTATATTTATATAATTTTTATTTTTAATATTTTTATTTAGAAACTATGTGGTGGGACTACTGCAGTTTGCACTTTAATATTAAATAAAAGATTATATGTTGCTTGGGTAGGAGATTCAACAGCCATGCTAATAAAACGTGATAGTGTTGTTCAGCTAGTGAATCCTCATCGACTTCATCGCGAAGTAAGTATATTTCCATTTAATATTTTTAAATTTTACTCCTAAGAACATGATCATATAATATTACATGTTGATATTGTTGACTATGTATTCTTACTCGTGTTGTATATATTCCTGGAGTAGGTATTCCAGGATCTACATTAATAAAATGTCTATCATGATTATGTTTGAATCGAAGACCTAATATTGGATCTATAACAGGTTCAAAATTTAATGTTTCATTTAAACATGATTTTCCTGTTCTCCAATCATAGTATGCAAGATCAGATGCACAAGGCCATATCTTTTTTCTTCCTTCAAAATATGCAAGCCAATTTTCTTTTTCAAGTCTTTCATTATAATCAATGTAACCAGAAACTTCAAACTGAAGTTTTGTTAAGTTTCTTATAAATATAATAGTGGATATGATTTTCAATCTGTTTAAATGTTCTCTAAGTGCTAATTCTTGCATTACATTATCACTTGGTATCAATAGTTCTGATGTTAATTCATATGGTTTATAAATTGGAAAAACTAAATTTTTCACAGCTTTTAAACGTCGATAAAATGTATCTTCATCGAGTGTTTCACCTGCACAACGATAGCCAAGTTCAGCTAATTGACGTGCAATATGAAGATTTCCTAGATATCCAAGATCAACAAATGATATTAAAGAATTCAAATAATCTTCATAAGTGTCAAAAATTAGTAATCTCTTATCACTATCTATTTGTGTCCCTACTAATGTCATTTTAAATTTATTTAATTAATGATTTTAATAATTTATTATATCAAAATTTATTTTTTGATTTAAAGATATTTTGACAGTAAATTTCAAATTAGATTTATTTTGCTTTGTTTAAAAAACAATTGATACTTGATATATATAATGTGTCCTATTAAAAATTCATAATATTATCTGCGAAAAATATTCATTATTTGCTTTAGGATGAAGTACAAAGGATACGAAAAGCAGGAGGAGTAGTGATGCCAAGTATGGGAACTATGCGTGTGAATGGAGTATTAGGTGTTTCAAGGGCAATAGGTAAGTTAATTTTAATTTGTAATTTTGAAAGATATGATTCTGTAATAAATTTAATAATTATTAATAATTTATTAATTTATTAATAACAAAAAATTTGTAAATAAGTTTTTGAAAAAATAATCAAATTCTGCATAATATCAATATAGATTAAATAAAATAACCATAATAAAATTTTTATCACTAAATTATTTATAAGATGCTATATATTTTAAATTTTTAAAAAATATATCTAATATTTTTATATTTATTGAAAATTAAAGATTATTTTTACTTTTTATTAAGTATATATTTATATTAGTTGTCATGAATATAATATATTAATAAACTCTTAAATTATCTAAAAAATAGAATATTTATGGTATTTTAAATATATGTATGACTAATTCATATTTTTGGTTCAACGTTTAGGTTAACTTTACATTTATCTATAATAACATATAAATATTATAAAACATTGCATATCACAATTTTTATAAAAAAAATTTTTGATACCAAACAAAGAAATTACGCAATTTTAATATTTCGATTTATGTTATTGATTAATAATATTTATATTTCAAGTTTAATATTCTATTCAAAGTATATTATTCTTAATACTTACATTTATTGGCACGTATAAAATAAAGTACGTTAATATTCACTTGCACATTGCACGATTAATTTTATTTTTGATGAAATACTATATTTTATATTAACTTCTCAATCAATTTCACTATTGTCATGCAAACTAAATATCACTAGATGGCGATACAAGTATATCTAATGATCGGTCAATTGCATTGAATATATATATATATATATATATATATATATATATTTTAACAAATTCAATCGAAATTATATTTCATGTAACTTTAAAAATGTTATTATATATTTTCTATATTAGAAAATTAATTTTTTTAAATAATTATCTTTTTTAAATTTATTTTTTTTTATTTCTAAATAAAATAAAAAACATTTATTTTATTATCTTTATGATATACTTTTTTTTATTATCAATTATTTTGAAATTATTGTTTATTCTAATTTTATAATGTGGTTTACTTACTATACTTTTTTTTATGTAATCAATTTTATTTATAGAATAAAAAATTTATAGAATTTATAGAATAAAAAAATTGAAATATAAAAAAAAATTTTTGAAAATTATTTTCTTTCATTAAATTTGTTAATTATTTAATTATTTGAGTAATTACAAATGAAGATAACTCTAAAAATTTACATTTTTGTTAATAGATATCGTTTTGTTCTTATAAATTTTTAAATTATTTTATTCTAGTTCGTATTTATACTGTGTAATGATTTATTTTTGCGGTTTTTCAAACTTGATTCTATTATTTATCTTGATATGTAAGTTTCAAACTATTTTATTAAAATTATTATTTGTTTTTATTTTAAAGAATTAATTTGATTCAAACTTGGATATTATGATAAATATTATATAAACAAATACATTTTAATAAATTTAAATAATAAATTTTACTTAATTAAATATTATTTTCAAGAATGTTAATGTTATATATATAATAAATATTATATTTAAGTTATGCACTATTTTATGATGTGAAAACAATCGAACGGTAAAAAAGTAATACATATATCAATAAATGATTTTTTAAATATCAATGATTTTTTTAAATTATTTTATTTAAAAATTTTGCGTGATATATATTAAAACTTAATTTAAATACAAATTAGATGAAAATAATTTGCATAAAAGTTACAAAAAATAAAGATAAAAGAAATAAATACTTGTTGATGGTTAGAAATTGATAAATACATAATTAATAACAATAAATACATAATTAATAATATAAATGATTATATATAAATATAAATAATAGTTTATAATTCGACTCCTTTGTTCATCATATAATGCTAATTATAATAATTTAATGTTAATAATAATGCTAATAATAATAATTTAGAATTTTTGCAATTTTTTAAAATAGGAAACAAATAATTTCAAAACTAATATTATCACGTTATACTAATTTATCATATTATGATACAAAAAATCAAAAATATATAGACGAGACACGTGGTGCCCTCTTTGTATCGAGCCCTTGTTGAGTTTCTTAATTATAATTATTTAAATATTTAAGTTTCTTTTTATAAACAATCACATATTGTAACAATCTATTGTACATACGATAATTTGAATCTTCATCAACTAAATCTTGATCATCTTTACGAGATAATCCGATAAAAGTCACGTGTTTCACGTAGAAACCAAATAGGAAGAATCTGCGTATACTAACAGCTGGCCAACTATGGCTTAGGTACCACGAAGAAAAGGAAAGAAAAAATTCTGGACGCGTGTCGGGTATCCTGTTGGTTCCGTTTGACCGCTGACACAATAGTACGTGCAACCATGCTTCGAGCAATGGACGCTTTACTGGGTGGCTTCTACAATTGCATGCCCGGAATAATTAACAGCCCATTAAACCGTTTATGCATCGCGAGAAGACGCGTGTTTCGAACGCTTGTCCTCTGCAGGAATTTTGCTTCGACGTCATAAAATTTCGATAAGTGATATTTATCATAGAATTATATTTTATTTATGAATCTTTTATCGATCGTAAATATTTGTGAAATATTAATTACATCCAAACAAGTAATATCAGAAACCATTTGCTTAATATTTTTTTTTGCTTTTATTTTGTTAATGAAAATAATCAAACTTATGTTAAATCTTGTAAAATTTTTTATAATTGTTATATAATATGTTTGAGTTAAATTTATGGTATTTTCGAACATCTAAAATAGGAATATATATCAAATCTTTCTAATTCCTATATAAGTATATCATAGTATCAAAGACTGCTACCAGATGTCTCAATAATTTCTATTTTTTTGCAAGTATTTATTTTTATCTTAATTTATAAATAATATGTAAATTCCAAATTATTATATTTCAAATATTCATAGTAGTTTAATAGAATAGTTCTAATGATAAAAATTTTTAATAAGTTGATTATAAAAGTAAATAATTTATATATTTGAAATTAATTGAAAAAGAAAAAACATTGCGCAATTATTAAAAAATAATAATTTTCAAATGATTTGTATTTGTTTAACATAATATTAATTTATTGAATCTCTTTCTCTGAATTATTTTGATTTGATAGTTTTTTAAAATCATAAAATATGCAATGTTAATTATAATATCGATGAAACAAAATATAATCTTTTTTTTTCTAATGTTAAATTTAAGTAAAGTACGCGATTGAACAATTTATTATGATTATATTATGATTATATTATGATTTTTTTTACAAATAACATAATGTAAAATTTTGTTGTGTTGTAATTTATATTTAAAGCAGTACATAATTAGATAGTTTATATCATAAATGATGCAGTTTATATTCTTATATTAGAATATAATATGAAATAATGTTTATCAATTTCTTTAAAAATTTTTAATATAATTATGATTCGAATTAAATTTATGATATCTGAGAAATTTTTCAATTGAGTTTAGACAAAATAAAAGAATACATGGAGAAAAAGAAAAAGAATTTCATATCCCGTGACGTGTAATTTTATGGAATTAACTATTACAGTTATTTATTACACGTAATGTTTTTTTTATATTTGAAAAACACGCGACGGTAAAACATGGGGAGTATCAGTATTCAACTAGGTTGCAATTAACTTTAATGAATGGCGTAGCTAATTTAAATAATGGTACCACTGTAATACAGATGCTTCCGGTTATTATAAATTTACGTGATTTTTTCATCGATTTACTATAACCATGAATGAAAATTCTTTACAGTTAAATTAAATAAACATGAAATTTTAGATCCAATAATCAAATGTTTTTTAACTAATTTTATCGAACTTAATAAAAAACAATCGAAATACAATATTGTTGAATGTTTAATCGGTTTGAAATATCTAAATATTCAAATGATTTTTATCTAATTGGTATCGTTTTCATTTTTGTAATTAGAAAAATCATTCTATACTAGGATAAAAATTATTTTTTACAATTTTTATAATTTTTGTAATAATTTGATATATTTTTACTTGATTTCAGGTGATGTTCGATATAAGCCATTCGTAACAGGTGAACCAGAAGTTAAATCTGTTCCTTTAGACGGAACAGAGGATTTTTTAGTTCTTGCCACCGATGGATTAACAGATTACTTGAATCCTAAGGAAATATTAACTATTCTCTATCATGAAATACAACGAAATCCAAGTAAGTATATAATTATATCGTTTTTTTGTAATTAGAAAAATATGCATGTATTTAGCTTGATATTAGATTTCATTTCGAAAGCTACTTGACAGATTAGAAATTATTTATAATGTAAAAATAAAATTAGGAATCTTTTATTATTATGAAAATAATAAATAAATAAAAAGAATAATTATTTATGAAATAAAATAAGAAATAAATTTATTTGTTGATGTTGAACGATCTAATTTTAAATTATATTGACAAATTAAAAGAAGATTCGAAAAGGATTCATATTTTCGTAATATACATTTGTATCGCAAAAAAAGAAAAAAATGATTTCACAAGAAAGAAAAAATTTAGCTTCGTGAAAATTGAAATTGAATATTTGCCGACTTTCAGATATCCTCGAGTTTTTGAGGTTATAAAATGAGGGAGATACTTCTTCACTTTGTCTACGGTGTATGTTTTCCCCTTGCTTCAAGCATACTCCTCAAGTGTTCGAAACTGTACTCGAGTACACGTGTACTTGGCAAATATTCAAATTCCTGGGTTCCTCAAAAAGGAAACATTGCAGAAAATTATTTTTCCCGCGTTCATTTTATTGTGCAGAAGTTACTTATTACTATATTTAACGACTCTGTGTTTAATTATAATGATATTTATGATGTTTTAAATGTTTTTCACTTTTTATATGACATACAATTAATGATAGTATGAATAAATATTGAATATTTTGAAAAATATTTTTCAACATTTATAGAAAAAATTCTTCTTATTCAAAGAATAAATGAAATAATTCATTTTATAAGAAGTTTATCCAGATATTTTTAAAAATGAAATTAAATAGTTCATTGCTGAATGTCATTTTAGAATATATTCCTCTTGAAAAGCTATGTAAGATGCTGACACGTTCTTCAAAATAATTTATTTTCTTATTCTTGAAATGATTTTGTGGAATGACATCATGATAAGACAATCATTATATTATTATTAATACATTAATGTCATCAAAATACTTTTCTTTTCAAGAAGTTTTAACTTTAATAAAAGAACATTTTGTCTATTCACTTTGTTTTCAAATATCCAAAAAGATTATATTAGAATTATATTAAGTTTGAAAGTTATTTTACAAGATTTTTGATATTGATGCATCCCAAGAGAAGTTAATTTAAATGAGTAACTTAATATTCATAATAATGAATATTATTAATTATTATTAAATAATAAAGTATTTAATCATATTTACTATTTGTTCAAAGAACAAATTTTATTTTATATAAAATTACAAATTATACAAATTACAAATTACAAATTATAATTACAATTATCTCGCCAAATTAAAAAGAGAATCAAGAGAAAATGATGATTTCTGAATTGGAGAAGCATTTTTAGTTATGTTCCATTAATTTGGTTGATCCGTTGCCGTGACACAGAGAAAATTTCCGTATCACGAATAGAACAATCGAAGCGAATAATTATAGAGTCGTAGATGAAACAGATCCATGCAAAATTATCGGGGCACGTTAAGTCCTTATTAATTCGATTAGATTTACTCGAATATCGATATATTAATTAGAATATATAAGATATATATATATATAGTTATTTATTACAATGCAATAATATAAAATTTCTTTAATCTTTTTATGTCTCTTATCGCTGTATATTTATCTGAATGAATTGAGTTCCATTCAATAATGTCTTTCATTGGTTTCACAATCAGTTATTAATTAATCTTTAATGACACGTATTATGATAATGTAATGAATGAAAGTAATTAATTATGTAATGAATTTATATCAAATCATAAACGATTTTAGGGATTGTATGGAGAATTTTTTTTAATGCAATGTTCAAATATTTTATTTGCATAAAAGTCACGCTTTTATTATTTACTTGAAAATTATGTTAATAATAAATCAGAGAGAATGTTATTCGATGTGTTTACTCTTACTTCTCGTTTTAAGAAGCATGAATTCTTCTTGAAATTCTTGAATATTCAGGTCGGATTAAATGTGAAACTGTTTTATGGAGGATACGCAGTTTCTATTCCTAAACAATCTTTCGTCATAGAATCAACACATATATATCGTGTTTCTAATATCTTTTGTCTAGAAGAATTATTAACAATTATTATTTACAATAATAATATATTTCATTGGTATAGTTCAATTATTATTAAATAATTATTTATTTTCTCTACATAATTTCCAATAATAAAAATAGTAATTGTAATCATTGGAAATTAAATTTTATTTATATATATTTTAATCTAAAAATGATTTATCATTTTTCTGTTTTTTTAAAGTATTAGCAATATTTTTAAAAAATTGAAATCTAATATAAAACGCAAGAAGTATTTTTTAATTGTTGTCAAAACTCTAATGATGTTTAAATTATTATTTTTTTGCATTTTATCTTACTTATGGAGAACAGTATCGTCAATTACATTAAACAATTTTTCTATCTATTTCTGTTTTGAGATCTCGATATTCCTGATGATTGTCGAACAATAGATAAAAGATGTATATCTGATCATTCGAGAAAGTAAGGTGAATACCGTCTCGCAAAGAATTTTGCACTGGAAAAGACGAATCTCGTAATGACTCGTATTCTTTATAACCTGATGCCAACAAACTGTGTCCAGTCTTTCTTCGTGGCGCTGTCATGCTCTGCTTCTTGTTGCTCCAGGGACGGAGATCGGAATAAATTGCTTACTTGTTTCGTGAATGTTCTTTCTTTCCAAAGAAAAATTTCACAAATTTGATTTGCTACACGAAATTCCTTCACCAAGGTTCATCCATCGCTTTTCTTAAAATATCAATATAGAGTATATTATTAATATGTATAATCTTATATATTAAAAAAAATCTTATATATTTAAAAAAAAAAAATGATTATTTTTATTAAATGAAAGTAGTCTGAGGTGAAAATGCCAGATAAAATAGTCAATCCTAATTCATCGATAAAATCATAAATTAAAATCTTATATTAATTGCCTCTAAATTCTCTAAATTATTCATGGCACATGCAAAATATGATACGATTAAAAAATTGTGTCATTTATATTTCTCTTACATTTATGGCTCCTTGTTTACTTCATTAAACGCTTGCTGCATATTAAACAACTCTCTTCTGATTAATTCGTAAGCATCGAGCATGATCGATCATCCGCAAGGATTCAACATCGAAACGGAATAAAACGGACGTTCGTTTAACTTCATTAACAAAGCGAAATGGAACTGAACGTCAATTTGGAGAATCTCATTGGCAAAGTTTGTCCGATTTCATGATCGCGGCACAATTGGGCCAGTTCCTCTTGGCAAATTGCTCGAATTCCCATTGTCGAGATTCTATTTGAGAGGGTCAAGCTCCGGCACAATAGCGATTCCTAGGCCTAATTGCAGGAGCGTGTTGCGGGCACGTGGCGTATGGCACATCGTTGTCGAATATTTAACAGCGTTGCAGTTATGGATGGAGTTAAATCAATCATGACTAACGTTTGCAAGGAAAAATTAAAACCTGAAAATTTGAAAAAAAAATTGAAATAGAAATATAGAAAGAACTTAGAGACTTTTTTTTTTATACGAAATAAACTCATAGGAAACATTCGTAAAAGTAATGATAAATTCGAATTATATGCATGTTTAGTTGAAATTGAGGTTAAAGGACGAAGTTATCCTTCTTTTTTGGCAAAGAAAAAAATTATGGGAATGAGAACAGCTGTAAAAGTATAAGTGTCGAGTTTTCGTATTATTTGTTATAAATAATTATAAAATCGTATAAAAAAATAGAAAAGAAAATAGAAATTCAAAGTTGAATGACTTTTTGATCACGAACGCTCGCGATTGCGCGGTTGAACAGTGCTGAGGGCAAAACTGAGGCAAAACGGACAGCGAAATTAACGGAGTGGGGGCTTGAAACTTTAAGCCCTATTGGGCCTACTACATTGTTACCCGATCTTGTCCGATGTTACCCGAACATTGCTCCCGACTGTTTGCTGTTCTACCACAAACTGCTGAACTTCTCAGTGTATTCTTCGATCTTTGATGGAGTGAATTGTAATGTTAAAATATTGGTATTTTTGTTTTAAAAGAGCACAATTAAGATATCTAAGATATCTTAACAATTAACAATAATTCTGTGATGCTAGATCGTGAAAGTCTTAAATTTCTAACTGGTAAATAACATTGTCATAATTGTCATATTCATTAAACATGAATAGAAAAAATTTTTAAGTAATATTTCTTTCAAAATTTATTATATCAACTTAAATATTTGAAATATTTATATATTATTATATATTTATATAATGATATATAATTCATATATTTATATTTATATATTTATATGTAATATAAATATATTATTCTTTGTTATGACATATTTTAGAAAATTGTTACGAAGAAAATCTAATTAAAATATAACTTTCAATTTTCATTTCATTAAAGATTTTTAAAGATTTTAAAGATTTTTTAATGTACATAAAAATTGTATAAATATTTGAATGCAAATTGAATACATCGCTAGATGGCACTTTAAGTGCAATTACTTATGCTCGAGCTGACGCGATCAGTGAAGAATTTTGATCAGACATGGAACACTTACTTCTGGTTATTTCGAATTTTCTAAGATCCATTAGATAGATAAAATCATAATATGTAGTATTAGCGTTATGGGCGTTAATCAATTAATGAAAGCGTAATCTTTAAAATGTGCGTGAAAGTTCATATTGTTAAAAACAATTTTGATCGATCATTTTGTGCTTGAAAAATATCAAAATTAAATTTTAAATATCCTTTTTTCTTAATAATAAATCTATGTCTAATATTTTTATATGAAAAAATTAAATTCCGATATTTTATGATATATATTCAGAATCTTTAAAAATCATTCATTAAATTTCTATTAATTGCAATTTATAAAAAGATATTGGATATAAATTATCAAAAAACGAATATTTCAAAAATATCGATTTTAATTCAAGTTTAATAAAATAAAATCTAAATTTTCACATAATACATTATTAAATTTTTAAAAACATTAATACAATAGACTAATGTTTCCAGAAAAAACTTCAATTACACATAGATTTCTCAATATATAAAAATAGAAGAGTCTAGAACATTCTTTTTTAGCTGAAGTAAAAAGAAACAGTCAAGAAATGTATAGATTGGGCCTACAGTTATTTGGTTGAGATGATAAAAAAGATAACCGTTGGTGCAATCGATGCAAAGACAGGAGAGCCGCATTGCAGCATCCCTGGACGAAGCACGGTATATGATTGAGGAACGAAATAAAATTGAAAGCCGGGTTGCATGGTCTAAAGTGGGAAAAAGATGGAAATGTCTGAACCAGCATGGTTGTCGAGTGCATCCTAACAGGAAGAGTACGGTGGCACATAAAGCTCTCTCGTAGTAGGATAGAAACTCTAGTTGCGAAGAGAAATATTATCAGGTTTACATGTTTCTCCCTGTTTTTAATAAAATTGACACTGATTGCTAGACTTCAACATGATTAAAATTGATATAGCATGTGGTTTAATATAAAGTAAATTTCAATATAGATTTAATATAATATCTATACATATTGAACGAGAAGAATTATTTTTCTATTTATTTAAAAGAAAAAAAATTTTTTTTAAATTAAATTGTTGATTAAATTTAACAGTAATTTAACAAATTCAATAAAAATTAATTACAAGAGATACAAATTAAATTATATATGAATATCAAACTGACTTCATATTAAAATTTCCTTAATTAAAAAGAACAATTAAATTAATTTTCAAAAGCAATGAAATTTGTTTAATAGTGAAAAAATTTAATTGTAAGTAAACAAATTCAATAATTCAAATCAAATAATAATTCAATAAAAAAATTTTAAAATAACTAAAAAAAATATTTCAAAAGTCCTTTTATTTGCTCAAATAAAAATTTTTATTTTAAGAAATTAACTTTTTATATTAACAAATTTACAATTCTTTTTATAATTCTAAAATGAATCTTGCTCAATGTAAATTATAAATTATCCTAAAGAAAAATCACTCAAAAATATAAACTGTCGCAATAAAAACGCAACAAAAAGATTTGAAAAATTTCTCGAAAACTTTTCTATTCGTTCTCTCGTATTGGCGGGGCTTTAACCTGCGCCGTGACTACCTCTTCCTTCGTCCTCGGGCAAAAGAGTCGATGCTTATGGATCCTCCGACCATTCGCTCGTTCGTCATTCGTTTGTGAAGTCGTCTGACAGAAGGCACACCGACAATCCTCACCTGTCGGTAGCACATTTTCTTTTCCTTCCGGTGAATATTCCGGTTGACTCTTCGCCTTCTTCGTTGCAATCTCGCGAATAAAAAATTCCCTAGTCGATAGTAATAATCGGTTTAACCCGCGGCGAAACTTTTTCTATGTCTCGAAGTTTTCACGCAAGTAGGTTGGGGATAGAGTTTGTTTCTTTAGATTCTGGTCGACTCTCGTGACTTTAGAGATCCTTGGTATAAGTTGTTCGACAGAAACAGTTGATCGAATTTCAGTGTCTCGCATAGTGATCTATAGTGTTCTGATAGGAGAGGAAGAAGAGAATAATCGTGTAAATCAGTGAGGACGAATTACGATTGTGTTGGTAAGTTTGATGTGTAGTGAAAAATTATATATAAATATTTTTTTATTTTATTCAAATAATGGAAAGTTTGGTGAAAATAATGAATTTTTTATATTTTGTGAAGAGAAAAATATAGATTTTTATTTTAATTTATGAAAGTCAAAGATATTGTCCTTATTTTATTAAAATTTCTATTTAATAATAAAATATAAGTGAAATTAATAATTTTTTCATAAATTTACAATTTTTATAGATCTTGAAAATTTATACGTGTTAAGAATAATTAGATTTTATACAATAAATATTAATTTTTTTTTTAAACAATTTTTTATATTATTGTCATGAATATTCAATTGAATATGATGATAGGACGATTATATTAAAAAACTTATGACATTATTTCCTTTTATGAATGAACACATGAAATTTTAACCGAGATATTGGGTTTTTTTTTGATTTAATCATTATAATTACTTAAACATGTATTTGTTCCGAAAATGTCAATCAGCAACAAGTGTTTAAAACCATCCTATTTCTTGTGCATATTATTTTCGTTATAATATAAAGAATTTTTATTAATTGTATTTTGTTTGAAAGGAAGAAAGTATTTAAAAATAAAAAATATTTTTTTTAATTACTTATTCAATTAATTTTTTTTTTAATTATATTTGTAAAATAATTATGATATATGTGTCTTGTTTTTTTTAATCTCAATATATTTTAATAAAAACTTAAACTAATTAAAATTCAAATTCAGATTCAAACGATTTTTGATTATTTATGATCTATCATTGATTTTAAAAATAGTTTCTTCATCAAAATTGTCAATAAATAAATTTAAATTAAAAAAGAAAATAAATTAAAAAATAAATTAATCTCTAATGACACATGCTAAGCTGCTAGAAAATTAATGAAAAATTATGTAAAAATCATTTTGGTAGATTCTGTTCTCTAATAGTTATACTAATTATTAAAATTTACAAATAAACATTATTATTTCATCGATAGAATTTTTTGATTAAAAGATAAGATCGATAAGAAATTTATTATTATAAAAATATTTTACTTAGTTGTTTTTTCAAATCCTTAAAGTTAAATGCGATCATAAGTATTCTCGGCTTTTCTTCCTGTGAAAGACGTTGATTTTGTAATTAATATCGATGACAGTTCGCAAACAATGTTTCTTCCTGTTTCGTATTCAACCATGGTGCAAAGGGTATGCAATTATGCGCTTGTATACGCGTGATGCGAATTAATCATCAAGGCGGTTGTCGTCCTTTGCCATCTGTACATCATACCGGCCTATGTTTATAAAATAAACAAATTGTTTTTTTAATTATTTTTAGATATTTTCAAATATTAAAATTAAAATTCATTTATAATTTTCAAAATTATATATAGAATATTTAACATATTTACATGAAATTCTGCATGAAAATTATTCGAGAAATTTCTAAAAATGTGTTAATGAAAGATATTTCATTTTTTAGAATTAAAATTAAACGACTAAATGTGGAAGAATAATGTTTTGATTTCAAAGTAATTCATTGTTTATTGAATTTCCTAGATTTACATAAAAAATAAATTTTTGGAAATTTGGTAAGAAAGGAAGAGAAACGCGAGAATGATCATCGTCGTGTGAAATATATTTTCTCACCATGAGAATGTTGGCCGTTCATTGAAAGGAGCCCGGAAATCTCTTTCTCCGCGAAACTCCGGTACAGTCGTCTGTGAAAATATACTTCTTGGTCACGAACCATGCAATTATCGCTGCCGGCATTCTTTAATGGAATTCTTTTCGATTCTACGAAATAAAGAGTACTATTTTTATGAAAAAGTTAACCAAAACTCTATTTTAACAATTTTTTTATAGATTAAAATATTTTTCATTAAAATATTTGTATCACAATTATTATTAGATATCAAGAAAAATTTTTGCCAAATTTTAATCAAAAAATTAAAAAAATATTGATAAAAATTTTTATAAATATTTGATAGAAAAATCTATGTATTCTCAGAAACTTAGAATTTAAATTTATTCTTCATAAAAAAAAGAATTCCATAGATTTATAAATCTTCAAAAATCAATAGATCATACATTTAGGAACAATGTTAAACGTTAAATAAAAAATTCTTGACCTTCATTTAACCGACAAACTACACAATTTACATAGAATAGTATCTTTGACAATAACAAATAATCAAATGAACAATTGTAAGCGCCACTATTATCACGTAAAAGGCGTTGAAACATCAGCGTCATCCTTAAAACGTTTATGTGTATTTTGTTATGCAAATGCTTTCAATTTAGCAATTCTATCATGGCTTTCTACCGAAAGAATATATTCGCATCCCTTTTTATTCATCCATCTTCTGAAAAAAAAAAAAAAAAACATCATCACGTTACCAACTTACCAGGTACGCGTAATCACTTTGGTCGTTTACAAGCTATGCGGGATAAAAATTCCATGTAGGAAGAACACGGGTTCATAATGAGATATAAAAAGTAGTAAACACGGCCACTTTAACCAGAGACGTTTCTTCCGCTTCTTTGTTACACCCTTTATTTTTAATATACCAACAGCAACGTCACCATCTTCCTCCTCCTCTCCCTTCTCTGCCTTCAACTGTTAATCCTGCCAGCCCTTTCTCCCCGCTTCCCCTTCCATAAATATGCAGATGACTTTTAATTAGACGCACTCGGAATTCACTGCACGCTCATCCACTTGCAGCTGCACTTTAGACGCCGGTGTCACTCGGATCCTGTTTTCACTTGTTTTACCCGGATGATATTAAAACATCCATGCGAGCACGACAAAACCTGTCAGCTATTTCATAAGGATTCACAGCTGGGTTCAACTGTTCGTTATTTTACCGATGCTTTATAGTAAGGTTAGATGGTTAACCTGTTAAATGATATTGAATTAACCCGTCATGTGATGATAATTTTGATGTAATTTATCCTAAAAGTTTTTTTTTTTTTAATAATTTGTTGTTATTTTATTAACTTTTTATTAGATATGTATTAATGAATAAATTAACTTCTTACATGTTTTTAATTTAGTTAACAATATTTGTTAACTATGTATTAATATATCGTAACATTTAATCTTTTGATTAATATATTAATAATGTGAATTTGATGAATCTTAATTTTTTTTGTAAATCTTTCATTTGGAAATTCAAAAATGAATTAAAACTGTGTTAAACGTTAATGACTATTTATAGAATATGATGGAATAATATAAACAATATTTAAACTTGCGAAAGATCAATAACTATTTTTAGGTTAGCTCATAATCTAAAAATTAAAAAAAGAAGTTTTCTTCAATTTTAATTTATTTTTATTTTTCTATCACGAAGAGGATATATTAAAAACATATTTTTAAAAAATTTTTGTTATAAAATTTATTTTTGCAAAGTACGAATGTTAAAAAACTATGTAGTTTATTTCTAACACAAGCCATAGAACATTTACGCATACGAGCATCCGCCGGATATCCGCGCTTCTTGCAAACTATTATTTGCGCTGCTTGGAGAAGGTTCTTTCTTCTTCAACTTTACTCCTAGCCTCACTTACATTGTTAACAGTGTTATTAAATCTTCTTCTCGTGGAAGTAAGTCGACAGTACAATTTTAACACTCTGTTGCGTTTGTTCTGTAAATCTTGTGATTAGGATATCTTGCAGTTGAAAATATAAAATATAAGATAATACGAAAAATATATATTATAAAAAAAAATTATTATTAAAACCCATAAAATTATCATGTACTCACTATAATTCGATTTGATTTTCTTTCTAAAATCAATCATTTCAATGAATTTTTTTCTATAGTGTGAATTAAAAATTTTAGTCCACTTAATATAGATTAATGGTCTAGATAAAATAGTGATGAAAACAATTCAAAATATTTCTTCTTTTTTACGAGAGAAATTTTTTTTCAATGATATTTTTCTTTTTTGTAACACAAACATAGTATCGACCTGAAAGATCCTCCTAAAAAGGACAGGTAATCCCAAAGAAAAAAACATCTCAATTGCATAACTGCAGCGTGTGTATAGAGCAAGATGATTCTTGGTCGACTGTGGCGACACACGACGAGCAGGGTAAGCGTGGAGCCGCATGGCAACAGCGGAACCGTGTTAAAATATCGCAATAAGGCATTAAACAAAGGAATCCGGGAGGAGCTGAACCAAGACCGCGGTTACTGAAGCGAAACGGCTCGAGTGTTTCTTCGTCTTGAAAGGACTCGTCGAGTCTTCCATTCACAACACGATTCTTCCTTTGCTCCTTTTCAACGCTGATTTTAGGAATATACTCTTATTCCCAGCTTATTCTTTCGTCTAGACTTCTCTTTAGAGACTTCTCAATCGAGACACGGTAGATCTGTTTTCCTGATAAAATTGTCGACGTGCTGTGCGTAACGATTACTCATACGGTAACGTTTCTCCATGGTATTCGATGTTTCCTCTAGTTTCTCGGCTTTTTTCATTGTAACTAGTTCTGGTAAGCAGGTCATATCAATTGAAATCGAATAAATACGATTTCGTTTACGGCACTATCGCCATTGCTATGAGAACAATCTTTTTTTGTAATAGATTCATTCGAAAGTTTTTTTCCTCCTCTTTTTAAAAAAATTTCTAAAGAAAATTCTGTTAATTAGTCTGTAATGTAATATTCATTATTATATATAATTATTATATAACATTTATTTGGTTGCATATCTTCATTTATTTATCATGTAAAAATAGAAAAGTTGTTATCAATACATATCTTGGTTTCAATAAAATGATATAATAATTATTTATAATAGCACAGTAATAAATAGATAAGAAATATTTTAAAAATACTTCATCACAGTTTATTATATCATAAAAATTTATAAAGAATATAGTATTATATTCTTGATTTATATTATTGATTTTTCATACAAATTAACAATAAAATAGCATATATAATACTTAACAAACTTTTAACTTTAATTGATTATAGTATATACATATATATATATTGGATTCTAGATAACGAGATAAATTACGAGTAAAATACATTTATATCTTTCATTGAATTATTTATAGATATTTACAATTGCATGTTTAATATTTGGAAGAAACATATATATGTTGGGATAAGGATGACGTAGAAAAGATAAAGAAAAGGAATTGCAGAAAGGATGATGTAGAAGAAACTTGGAGGGGGCAAAGAGAACTGTAAGACTGAATAGAAGCAAAACATTTATAGAAATAACTGTTATCGATATACTGGCGTTTATGATAGATAATATTAAGATGAATTATATCCTATATGCATAATATGAATATATTCATGTCTATGCTCAATCAATAATGTATATCGCCTATATCACTATTATTACCCACAATCAAATCTCTATAACTTAGATACTTTTATATGAAAAAAATTTTGTTTTCTTCCAATTCGCTATGAGAAATCTCTATAAGTTCAATATAAATACATATCTCTATAAGTTCAATATAAATATATATAATAAATTTATTTAATTCAAATTATTTTCCAATATTTAAATAACTTATCTGTAATTCGAACTTAGAATAGTTTAATTCTTTATAAGGTTTATCTTTATCTGGAATTATTATCACCATTACTTTTATATTTTTTTTAAGCTTTTACAATTGAAAAAAAATATTATGTAAATTTATTGTATACATCGAATTTTCACTTGTTAAATCTCTTTTATTCAAAAATTTCAACATGAATAAAAGATAAAACTTTCATAACGTGAAGATTTATAATTGTATACATACATCGAATATAAATGCATAAATATCTCAATTAAACGATCACATTCAAATATAAACATTATAAAAAGTCGTTCAGCGGGGAAAGCTTCATAGCTGCCAGGCCTCAATACGGATCAAGATTTTAAATATATATTGCAAGATCAACTGCACATATGTATTAAAAATATCTGATCCATATAATTTTTAATATATGCGTACTTTTTCACATATATTTTTTCATGTGAATTTAAATATAAAATATTGAATGTATATTCAAATATATATAAAATAACACAAGGTATCCGTGTACTTAAAATAACGCATATTAAAATATGAAATCTACGTTATTCATTTCACATGTTATACATTCACATTAATCATATGTATACACATGAAGAATCTCTGGTCCTCAGTTGAGATACTCATTGTCAGTCAAAATCAAGAAATAGTAGTTTGTAGAGTCTCGCCGTTGGAAGGACCACTGGATTTCACGTCAGTGATGAGAACCACTTGTCCGTACTCGTCTGCCGGCGTATAGACTGAAGTAACCTAACCGCAAACCTGGTGAATCACTCGAAGGACGCTCTCCCTCTACCTCTCCTCCGTCGTCTCGCTCCTTTTTATTTTTCCGCCATCCATCGTGATTCAGGATGGGATCGGTTTAATCCTGCACAGTCGCAATAACCCTTCGAATGCATGGATACCACCGTCGACTCTTATTTTTCTTTTCGACTTTTCCTCGCTTCTTTCCGCGATCGAACAACCTCTCCAATACTCTAAAAGTCCAAACTAATCCTGATCAAGAGAATCCCTCGAGAAACGTCGATCAGTGTCGCGAAGTTGAATAAGAAGCGTCTCCGATAGAGGGCACCGTTGTTCCACTATTTCTCCCTCCACATAGCATAAAGTTCCAATTTCTTTTTGTAGTTGCATTTCATTGGATTTCTTTCTTTTGGAGATATTTTTCGTTTCATTATGTTTCTATCTGATAGTTACCGCCATATGCAAGTTTCTTAATCTTGTGTCGTGATTAAGTTGAAGGAAATTGTTTTTATTGTGCTTACATTGAATATATTTGGTTGAACATATTTTATTTTAGTAGATATGATGACCTGATGCTATTGTTTTAGTTTGTTTTTGTTGTTCATTTTTCGAATCATTAATAATGAAAATAATCGAAAGAAAATATGGTTTATTGATACCCTGTGTATCTTCTGTTTTGAATTTTACTGACGGTACTTCTAATTTTAGTAAGATTAAGAAATTATTTTTATGTTTTTTCTTCATCGTATACAATAGGTTATGAGCGTTATAACATTATTTCTTATGAACCTTTCAATTGTAATAATGTTCGTGACGAATGAGCAAGACCGTAATTCCAAGTTGGCTATCCTCCCAAGTGAAAAGGAATTGTATGACCCCGAAATCTACGGCCTTGAAAGTCAACCTTGATATTTCAAGTTTTAAATTATATTTTACATAATTTTATTTTTATCTTATATGTATATTGTTTTTATATCTGAAGATCTATTAATGACAAAACTTTTTCTAAGATTAAAAATATTCTTGATTATGATTATATAACACAGATAATTTAAAAATGATATTTCTATCTTTCTAAGATTAATACAATTTTTCTGGACGATCAGATACAAATATAAAAAAAAAAAATGAAGAAAAAAATTTGTTGAACCATAGTATGCTCTCAAGGAATGTTCGCTCTGCATTTTTATTCCTCAAGCCACATTAATTACTCTGTGCTCGTTACTCATTCGACTTTGCACCGATTCTAAAATAAATTCATAATTACCATGCCATACAAGAATCTAATCATTCGACTGGTATAAAACTTTTCATTTATTTTCACCTCCTTAATTAATAGAAATATATTTCTCGTGGAACGACAAAAAAAGAAGAGAAAATAACATGTTCAAATTTATAAACTTAATTTTAATTTTACTATCGATCGTGCATATTAATTACCGGAAATGATCTCGTCAATATGTATGATCGCCGATATTTCATTTTTGTTCGATTGCATTTCGTATCGCGATACGCATCGAACTTATGAACATTTCGTATTCGTTTCCTTTTTTCATCGATACCGTTAAGCATTTTTGCTACAAAATCGTGGTGCGGCAACGAAAACAGTTTCGCAATATCCTCTCCGTTTTTAATTGGACTAGTGTTTCCTCTGTTATTTTTCAACGTTACGAAGTGATGTAAAAATTATATTTAGCACGTTCAATGTAGATGACATGAATGTAAAGAATTTCTTATTTTATGACAAGTGACGCGTACCGTTATGTTATGAGTTTTTTCAATATATAGATAGTAAAAAAGAGTTTTCCACGGTTCTCATATACCATGTTCGATATCGGTATCGTTTTTATTGCGTTTTCCGCCATTTTATAATTGTTTTATATTGATACAGGATCTATTATCTGCCTCGTATTTCGATACGTTTTAGCATCGAATTCTACACTATTTGCGCTCAAAAATACCAAATAAACTCTTTTTTCCTCGAATAAAGACAAATTTTCGAAATGTTCGATTTTTGAATTTTTTTCATCGCTGTTTCAAGAAATACATTTCTCTTCTTCTTTGATATTTCTAATCTTGAAGCAATGTTGGTTCTGGTCGATTGAATCGCCATATTCGACGAGAGGTCGAAAAAAAGAATTGATCAAAATTGAGGAATGGGTCAATTGGCGAAAATGCGATATAAAACCACATTTCTACGTGCGGCTTTTTACGTTTATGACGCCAGCAGTTCCAATTTTAGCGGGCGTGCGAACGTGTACGCTCGCATCTGACTCACGGCGACATTCCACGCATCGCTTGTCGGATGAATTTCATTTTTGCTCCAGAAAAACGAACGAGACGGTTCCTGGAGATACATGCGATACGTCCACGACGCCTCTGTTAGAATCCCTCTCGCGGACAAAGAGAACTTGGAACTGCAAGATTCTTCTTCAAATAGATCTCGAAACGGGATTACTTTCCTTTCTTATCTATTTGATCTATTAACCTTTTTTCTCCGATAGTATCGAATTTTTATTTTAATTATATTCATCACGATGTATCAAATTCTTTAACAATAATTAATTTTCTTCACTCAGAACCATTTTTTCTGATTTTATACCATATTCTCTCCTATTCATTATTAAAATTACATATTTATAATTTATTTAATTTATTTTATTTAAAATTACATATTTATAATTTATTACTGCAAATATATAAAATTTCTAAATTACAATCGTACAATATTAATTTGAATTTGAAGTTTGAATTTCAACATCAAGAATTATTTTTATGTATCAAATTCTTTAACAATAATTAATTTTCTTCACTTCATTTTTTCTGATTTTATATCATATTCTCTCCTATTCATTATTAAAATTACTACATATTTATAATTTATTACTGCAAATATATAAAATTTCTATTACAATCGTACAATATTAATAATATTAATAATAAATTCTAATTACAATCGTACAATATTAATTTGAATTTGAAGTTTGAATTTCAACATCAACAATTATTTTTACGTATCAAATTCTTCAACAATAATTAATTTTCTTCACTCAGGACCATTTTTTCTGATTTTATACCATATTCTCTCCTATTCATTATTAAAATTACATATTTATAATTTATTTAATTTATTTTATTTAAAATTACATATTTATAATTTATTACTGCAAATATATAAAATTTCTAAATTACAATCGTACAATATTAATTTGAATTTGAAGTTTGAATTTCAACATCAAGAATTATTTTTATGTATCAAATTCTTTAACAATAATTAATTTTCTTCACTTCATTTTTTCTGATTTTATATCATATTCTCTCCTATTCATTATTAAAATTACTACATATTTATAATTTATTANCGCAGACTTCTCCCCTCCTTCGCCATTTCGTTCAACGTTTGAACGATTTCAACAGCTGACAGGCATTTCTCATCGAGGAAGTGTCGGGTCATCGACCTTTACACGCGTTTTCCCTACGATCTGTTGGCAAGTGAACTAGACCCGGGTATACTGTTCCAGGTATCGTAAACTCTCTTCTTCGAAGATTAAATCTACCCAACTTGGCTTCGATTTAGAGTTTTATGGGACAGGTGAAAGGAGCCACTGTTTCATTCTCATTTTTATTTCTCTGTTGATTCTATCTAATTATGTATTGTATGTATTCTACGTGTGTAGATGATTAAAGTTAGGTTAGATTAGATTGTACAATTATAATTAATAATCGAAGTGGTATTATTAATTTTGTTATTGCTATCATTTATCACTTTTAATTATTATATTTTTATACTGTAAAAAAAATTTGTTTTAGAAAAAATTATTTAATTTTTAGAATTTTCTTTAGCCTTACATGAAAGAGGGCACACGTTTTTTATTCGAACATAAAAATGAATTGAGATTCGAAAAAGATCGAACAACGCTGTAATATAATATTAACTAAAGGATAAAACAAGTGGAACGCAAGGTATGTGATGTGCAGTTTTAAAAGATTAAGGTCACACGTACGATGCATAGAGGGAGCAATGCAATTAACGGTATCGATCGATCGAATTTAATCAGAAAGGTTTACTTTATCGACTGCATGTCACCAGCTGTGTAAATTAGATATAATAACCGTGGTGGAAAACGGACAAAAGCCTTTCCATTTAGGGCTCGGGAAATCTGTCCAGTGAAACAGTTCTCTAATAAATTAAGCAGATATAGAGGGTAACCTACCGCAACGTGGAATGCTAGGAAATAACTTGGACTTTGGCCAAACATCGTTACCAATTTTCTCGCCAACGTGTCTGACTTGGCTTAAAATAATAGGATCCTTTAAAAACCTGTAACAACAATAAGACCAAGTTCAATGTATTCAGACTATGTTTAATCTCGAACTGACTAAGATAAATATCGAATTCGATACATATTTATTGGAAAGCAAAAATTAAATAATTAAAATATATCTCTTTTGACAAATCATTTTCTTTTTTTTTTTTTTAGCAAAAAGGCTATTAGAGATCAAATTGATCTTCGTTTTTTAAAGAATTTTAAATTTTGCCGCCATAATGTATGATTGATATCTAAGTATTACTTTTTTTTTAGATTAATATTTGCATTATAATTATTATCATCTCGTTAATTTATCATATTTTAATTAATATTGAAAGAATAATTGAATTAAAATTTTCGATAATTATTTATCTATAGATCATTTCAAAAAATTTATTTATAGGTTAGGATTAAATTTACAAGTATTTTCTGTTTATCATATTTTATTAATCATCCAATAATATTTGAACAATTCAAATATATAATCAAAAAAAAAAAAAAGAGAATAATTAATTATTTATTTACTCGCTCATTAAATTATTTGTTTAATTTTATTATTTTATATTCTGAATTTCTTTCGTCCTATATTTTTAATTCAAAATTAATATTAAAAAAAAAAATAATTAATATTAAAAAATGTTGCACGTTATCAATATTGATTAGACGAGTTAACGACCCTATTATGTAAATCATCAATTGACGGAAAAAGTGATTGCAAGCTTTGGAAGGAAGGATAAGTGGGAAGAACCTCTTAAATAGAACCTCGGCTCATAAGATACGTCTATCACAGGAAGGAGGAAAGCGATTAATTTCATGCGGTAGGTGTATCTTGAAAGCAGTTCCGTAAGCGTTAATCAGTTGATGGCAAAATTACACCGGTGTCACGTCCTGAATCTGTAAAACTTAGTAAAATTACGTGTACCAGAGAGTGACTCACCTCATTAGCATACTGCGTTATTACGCGTTACGTCATTGGCAGGAATAATCAAGGAGATCAACGAACGTCTTTTTGCTTCTTCCTCTCTTATCGTTCGCCTTCGTTTTTTCGAATTCGTAAACATTAGAAATAAGAGAGGATTGTTTCGATAGAACAAAGCGATATTAATTCGGAAAAATTTTATTATTTTTTTTTTAATGGAAATGAATAATATTTAAGACGTCTCTAAATTTATTTAAAATCGTATAGAATTCAAAGAAAATCATTCCTATAACGATTTTATATTCTTTTATGTATTGCTGTATTTTATATATATATATATATAATTATAATCGATAATTAAGAAGGGAAAAAATACATTCTTCATTAGAAATAGGAGAAAAATTAATTTGCGACAAGGATATTGCGTTTCATTGTCTGGTAATTTCGATTAATGAGAAGGGAAGTTGACGAAGCTTGAAAATTAAATTGTTTGTCGCGCCTGTATTGACACGCGGATCGAATGAAATCTTAATTAGCAACCTGTGGCGTTCTATTCGACTTTATTTTCTCCTCTCTATTGATGTCTCTCCATGAAATCAAATTATTGTAATCGAGTCGTTATTATTTTAATAATAATATTAATGCACTGTGATCGGAGAAGAAAAATTATCTATTTTACATCAACATTAATTAATATAGTGATTAACGATAGAAAATTTTATATATTTTATTTTTACATTTCATTGTTTATTTTTTAATAAAAATTTTGGACAGTTTATCGCATTTTTTTTTATACGAATTAAGAAATTTCGAGGATTATTTGAATAATATTAATTGAGTAATATTCGTCTGTAGTAGGAATCTTTATTATTGGTAGAGATCGAATTAATTAAATTCAACACGCTTTCTGTTTATATATTAGTATTGTATACCCCATTTAATTTCTTGATAATCATCATGTACATTTTTATTAATTATCCTGATAGCACGTTAATGTTAATAAATTATTTCTTTTTCTTTTACTTTCTAATAATTTCTATATATTATGCAATATGTCAAATGGAAATAGTAATAATAATATTGCTTTCATTATTTTTTAATCAATAATATCTTTTTCTATCATTGAAAATATGTGAGATAAAATTTCTCATATTTTAAAATATTCTATATTTTTCTTATATTATTATTCATAAAGGAGAATAAGATAATACAAATAATTTTCTTTGTAGAAAATTGAACAGTTTCACAGACTTTTCAATATATATTTCAATATATCATGAGAACAATGATATTTCAATTTTTCATATTATTTTATTCTTTTTATACAAGATTCTTGGATCGAATATTTTTAATTTTTCCAATTTTTTAGATTTTTAATCTGGAAAAAAAAATTATTTCTCCACCATGTTAGAATTTTTGAACAAAATTTTTAACGTACTCTTGACTCTACTTTGTCCATTTCAATTTGTTTCTATATTGTGAGCTTTCAAAAATATTGGAGAAATTCTATCATTATATGACACTTTTTTTAATCTTCTCTTCTTATCCTTAACTTTATCTAAACTTTCTAAAAAATTATGGAAAGAATATTTTCAAACGATCTTTTCTATCTCGTGCAATCTTTTAAAGTAAAATAACAAGTGATCTCACCGCAAGTTTCATATGATGAAATACGACACCATTGATGATTATACCAACGATCATACGAATAATGCTCAAACCTGTATAAAATGTGGGAAACTGGGATATTAAAATCCATTCATTTTAATTTTAATCTTGATTCACAGTCTTATTCATCCTATTTCCAGCATGATGCAATTATTTTTTTAATACGCAGATGATCATTTCTTGATATACGATGTGAGAAATGTTCTTTTTTCATGAAATCTTGAATCTTATCACTATTTTTTTTTTCCTTTTTGTTTAAATAAAAAACGTAACTCTCCTGCTTAATTTCTATTGTTAATTCAGGCGGAAGTGACTACCGGTTGAAGTACAGTTACCGTCTAATTCGTGACTTATTCGCCGATAAAAACTCCTCTATAAAGAGACATTTGAAACCATTTTGACTTTTTGCCTCGTCCATCCTTGCGCCATTCTTTTCTATCGTAAGAATATTATTGTTAACAAATAAAATAGAATTACAAATTCAATACGTAAAATTATAAAAAAAAATGAGAAAAGAATATAAGAATATAAGAAATATTGGAAAAATTTGTTCGCAATAATCGGAAAAAACTTGGAATAATTATTTTTAAATTATTTAAAAATAGTTATTTTTAAATAATTATAAATATATATTTTTTTTATTAATTCACAAGTATTATTATTGACGAAATTTCGTGATTATTCTCGGTTATAGAAACGGTTTCCATTACGTATTCTATAAATGATGGTTATTCAAATTTCACGAAGGCAACAAATATTTTTGGGGGCAAAATATTTCCAAAGGCGTCGCGTTTGTCGCGACCAGATGTGACTTCTCTATTTTAGAGGTTGCCCCTTAAACTCTTTAGTTTTCTTGCTAACCCCTCCTTAACTGAAAATAACTTGGAAACTTCAAGAGGAAGCTAAGGAAGAGGAGACGGAAAATTATTAGACCGCGTTAAGACAAGAATGTACTTTCGAAAACGGGACAAGGAAAAAAATAATTATCCATATCTATGCAACATTATTGTTATAAATAAAAATTATTAATATATATATATTTAAAAATTATAATAAATTTTTTTCGTTAAAAGAAATGATTACGAAAAATTGGCAACGGATGGAATTTTCTTCTCGAAATTTTTAAAAGCTCGAATACGTAAAATTTCAAATTAAAAATTCAATATTTGAAATCTTGAGCTCGTAAAAAATAAAAAGCGCGAACTACTCCAACAGACTCCTTTGAAACAGAATATTTATATAGAAATAGACTTTACAATATTTAAAAAAAAAATTCCGAAATTTTATTCTATGAATAAAAACAACGAAAATATTCTCCATTTCAAATCCCTATCATTTCCCAATTTTTTCCAAAACGAGAAATATTACAATATTATTACGAAATTTTCTTCCAAAGATAAAATAAAAACGAAAATATTCTTCAAATTCTTATCATTTCCCCAATTTTCCCCTAAAACGAAAAACCCTACAACAATATTATTATTGGCAAAGTGGAACCGGTTTCGAGGCTCCATCCTCACACAATATAAAAATATTACAATATTATTACGAAATTTTCTTCCAAAAATAAAATAAAAACGAAATTATTCTTCAAATTCTTATCATTTCCCCAATTTTCCCCTAAAACGAAAAACCCTACAACAATATTATTATTGGCAAAGTAGAACCGGTTTCGAGGCTTCATCCTTACACAACGTAATCCGAACAACGATAATAATAGAATATCTCGAACGAAAGCCAGGGTACTGCTATTCTCTCGGTGCTCTTCCTCGAAGACACGACCTTTCGGCTCGGTCCACGGATCGCAAGCAGCAACAATGCCAGCTGCACTTGCCACGGATTCCGATCATTTAGATTGGCCAACCCCTTTGATCTTTTCATCGTTTCACGCGATCCATGCAACTAATCCCATTCCACGGTGAAAGGCCACCCGCCTCGATACAAAGTGCCTCGGTAAAAAATCCCCCATTTTCTGCGAATCTAAACGGCTATGCGCCACGCCACACCTACGCGCGTTTCGTTGCACCCACATTGCATCGTTGCCTTTCTCTCCGTGATGAGGGATTATCGATGATACAGCGTGATTCCGTTAGAGGGATGCGAGCGCCGCCATGCTTGTGTCGATCCACCATCTTGTTCCACCGTCGATAAAAATGTGAAAAATGTTGTTGTTCTTCTCGAGTACAGTTAATCGTGGGAGAAGATATTTGCAGGCAACGTGTGAAATTACGCTTGTTGTGCTTCGTTTTGTCGATTTATTTTCTTAACACTTGCTTTAATCCAACTTTATTCTGTTATTCTTTATAAAATTTAATATTTAAACTTCGTATGCAAATCTAAATTAAACATAACCTATAAAATGTAGTTAGAATAAAGTTAAGTGAAATAAGAAATTTTCTTGATTTGATTGTATGTGTCTTGATATTGTCGTATATGTATAATACGTAGGTTAAAATTTGTTAATTCTAGTCATACAATTATCTGTCGAATGAAGATTTTTATTTAAAAAAATATATATATATATTTATCGTGGGGAAAAGTGATACAATAAATTTTATAATAATGTTTCATTACGATAATAGTTTAATAGTGTTTATTAAAAGCGAGAGGAATAAATATTGTAGATTTATAGACGGTATGTGATAAAATTTTATTTATCCGAGCTACGATTAGAACGATGTTTCAGTTATGATCCTGTTAAACGCGGTCGATTCGATCCACTTGTCTGAACTCCTCTAAGTGAACGCCTATTATTTGAACGAGATATTATAGATATTATAGTGGGGAGAACTGGTAAACATCTGTTATAGCTCTATATTCCGTGTAAACTTACGTGAACTATCATTGAAATTCTCTTATACTATTTGCCCTATTTACAATTTTCTTTCGAATGTATTAAAAAAGATATATATATATATCTCGAAATTTTTTTGAAAAATTTGTCATAATTTTTGTAATTTTATCGTAGTTGTCTAGTAACAATTTCTCTATTATTAAAACGCGAAAAAAGAAAAAAAATTTCACGTAGTATAGATAATGAAATGGAAAATTTATATGTTAATTTTTCTATTCTTGTTCGTATTAATGTCACGGCAGGGAAGAAACGTAATTAAACAAAAGATAGTAAACATCATAATGAAATACCATGGGTGTGCCCATTTACTTTGTAATATCGTGCACGCGAGTTATAACGTTGATGGAATACAGTATTATTAGTTTATATTTTAAAAAAAAATGTTATATGTATATTCATTAAAAAAAAAAAAATTCGAAATATATTCTATAAATTCGATCTAATAAATAACGTCAATGGAAAAACATTTAAAATAGCAAAGATAAAATTTTACGTTTCTGAAAATTTTGATCGAAAGATTTTTTTCGAGATTTATTATATTTTGCAAAACAAAAAAAACAAAAAGAGAACATATTATTCCATAGCACTATATGTCTACTTCATACACACAATGAAAAACAATGCAATCTCGTGAAAAAGTGAATATATTATCACTCTCCATCTCGAAGAATGAGAAATAATTTGGAGAAGTTTTTCGATGATATATGAGTGAATAGTAGCAACCTGTTGAAGACAACCGAAATCCAATTTACGGTTGAAATTGAATTGGTCGTGTCTCGACCGATAAGTGGATTGTATTTACCGAATCGCTATCCATTGCGATGTGTGCAGTTTAAGAAATATATATGCTGGTCAATTTCGTTGTACTATCGTAGAAACAGTCTGCACCGATTAAGATAATGATCTGTTGCGTGCTTTCCAAGATATCGATACGTTCTACTGGTCGATCTTTAATGGGTTTCGCTTCACTGAGAACAAGTACCGATGACTCATCATTGTAATTTGAAGAATTATGACTGTAGACATCGATTAACGATCGTGGACTCCTTCTCTCTCCTTTGCAGAAAATTCCTCTAATGAAAATTAGAATTTACTTTAAACTTTATTTTCTCTTTTTTCTTTTTTATTATTATAAATGTATACACATACACCAGTATTTAAAGATATTATTCTTTAATTTTCCAAAGTTAATCTTAAGTAAACTTTTAACTTTTGTGTTTCTTCGCTATATAAATAATTATTACGAGGAAAATAAATGAATATACGTTAAATTTAAGTTTAAATTACTCGAATAAATTTTCGTTCAATCTTAGGTTAGGTTATGTTGGCACGTTTAATTCAAATTTGCACAAGAAGTTTAAATATTAAATTTTATAAAGAATAATAGAATAAAGTTGGATTAAAAGCAACATAAGTGTAATATTCTTAAAGAAGAAAGTTTTTTTTTTTTTAAGTGTAAAAAAACGAACGGTAAAGGATAACAGTGGCATTCTAACCTCATCTCGATGATGAACATTCGAAGATGAAGGAAAAGGAAGGCCTGACGTGAGTCGAATGATTTAATACTTTCTTGTGCTAATTTATGAATATATTGAACGACAGCCCGATGAAAAGTTTCAAATTAGATCGACAAAACTGCAATTCATCTGCCTCGTATTTTCTGGCCTGCCGCGTTTCCAGTCAATTTAACGGCCGTAATGTTGTCCGCAATTTTCTTTTTCTTTTTTTTTTTTCTTTTCTTTTCTTTTCTTTTTTTTTTTCTCTTCCTCTTTCTCTCCATGTGTCGGCAAAGAATTTGAAAACGGCGGTGCATTCATGGACGAGTGAGTAAGCTTGTCCGAGTTTAGATGCCTTTCTCCGTATACTGTCCAGTTTCCTATTTGCAGACGTAACGTTAAAAGAACCTTGTACATATTACCTCTTTCATGCGACGAGACGACACACTTGATAAATCCATTACTATTTAACGGTTGATTATTATTTTAAAAAGGATTCCATTAGAGCAGTGGTTCTCAATCTTTAACTTAATTTAAAAACTAGATAAAATGTTAGGTTAGGATTCAATATTAAATTTTAAAGGCTAACAACGAGTGCAATTCGTTCGAAAAGTTTGACGTCGAGTAGAAAAATGGCTTCATAGTATAGGTTATGTTATTTCTTTCATAAATTTTTCTGATTTTCTTTTTTTCTTTTACTTTTCTTAAATTTTCTGTCATACATATCCACATAATAGAGATTATATTATCGTAAAGCTATTTGTATTATCTCTACACGTCTTCTACTTCTTTAAACACTTTTTTTTACATAGAGATACACGAAGAACAGTTAACTAGATATCTAAGTTATCTTAAAACGGATGTGAAAAAAAGCAATTTAATGTTTATCCATTTAACAAGATAATTTCACATAAATTTTATAGTGGCTTAAACATATACTTTTACATTTGAATGGCGAATTACTGTTATTTATAATGCTTAAATTAACGGTTGTTAAAGATAATTACATCAACTATGTTCGATTATTTGTTGATTTAAAATAAACTTACTTTATTATAAAGAAGAATTTAAGATTATCATCTGAGCCAAAACATTAATACGAATTGTACGTAATAAGAATAAAATATTCCAATAAAATTCGTTACGGAAGATCTAGTAAAAGGATCATTTTTGGTAAAAAATGCAGAAGAAATTTTTGCGATCAACAGTCTCAAAGGAAGGAACATTTCTCTCAAAAAAAAACGAGACCAAAGAAGAAACAAGTTTTCGCAATTTAAGAATCTTGAAAAGGAATTTTTGATAAGATCGGATTTCAGATTCCAAGATCCCCAATCAAGAATCCCAAAAAAGGAACTCGAGAGAAACGATTCCAAAACTATCGAACTATATAAAATAAACGCACGAAGAGGAATCGAAAATGTGATCGATGAATGGAAAGCGGTTCGAAGCGAAGTCGAAACTTAGTCAAAACGTGACGTAATATCCGGACGACTTCTCGCGAGGTGGAAACACCAACAACTCGAAGCGAATCAACGAAGTGTGCAGACACCACACGTCGATCTCTTCTCCTCCTCCTCCTCCTCCAACGCCGTTTTCCGTTACTTATGCGCGTCGTCTAGTTTTGCCCTCCCGGTACATTGCCACATCGCATTCCACGAGTGTGAATCATTCGAGAGAACCTGACGTAGATACCGCGAAAACGGCTGGTCACTTCTTCTCCTCTTCCACTCGTGAACTCGCGTTCTACTCGATGGAGGAAAAAGACATTGCTTTCGCGAAGGGAAAGCATCTTTTTTCTTTTTTTTTTTTTTTTTCCAACGACCCAAGAGAAACTTTCGTGTCGTGTTAATAACCGTTCGTCGAAGAAAAATCGATGATTAAAGCGCGTGTAATTATCATATTAATTATTATAGCGATCGAGGATGAATCGATAGTTGTAATCGGTTTCTTCTTGTTTATTAGCTATTCAATGATTAATGTTGATAAATTATATACACCTTTTCGGTTAATTATATTTTTTAATTGTAATTCTATCTTTTTTTATGAACAGAGAAGTGGATATTCTCTGGATAAAAGTTTATTTAACGATAAAATATCATTGAAGTAAATATTCATTGTAAATGAAATTATGAAAGTTGTGGAAATATATAGTAAGCAATGTATTTTGGAACAATTTAACATTATTTTTATTTATTGGTTTCCCTTCATTTTTACAAATTATAGTCAAAAAGTCAAGAGACAAATTTATCTAATTTTAATCAATTTAATTTAATTTATTTGTATTTAAACTTACAATTTTTTTTGTATTATTTATATTTTATATATTGTAAAATAATGGAGATAATAATGGAATAATCATGGTTTCTTCATTTCGTTTCATAAAATTTTATATCACGTATCTTCTCTTCGTTCTTTATTATATTTTCTCTGATTTTGCTTTATTAATCAGACACTTGTTACTTGAATGTATTATCTCGAATTTACTATTTACTGAAATTTTTAGAAATTTTCAAACGCATAATGCGATTTCAACGAATTTTATAGCATTCTCTAAAATCTTATTTAACGACTATTTAAAAAGTTTTGATATTAGTGGAATTCCTAACGGATCGTTGTCTTATTTTTGATAGTAAATTATGCGAAACGTTAAAAAAACGAAAGTAATTTCCTAACCGGTACTTATGATTCATCACGCTTACAATGAGTCGTAAAAAGAGTGTGAAATTTCAAGCTGTCCTTGTATCAACCTTTTGTTCCTCGTCCTTGATCTTTTTACTTGGCAGACATTAATGTACAGCTTTCGTTCGATTCTTGTAAAGGATAAATTTATCGCAAATAAAATTTCAAAATGATTTCTCTTGTATTTAAATTTTTTGTTGTGTCCAATAATAAAATTAATTCCATATGTTCATAAAATTCTATTGTATAATTTATTAGAATTTTTTTCTAATTTATATATTTTTTAAAATAATAATAGAATGTAAAGCAATATTGTTTCATTATTATTATAATTTAATATCAAATTAAATCAGATAAATTATTATTATATAATTAATATAATAACGCAAAAATGTAACATAACATAACATTGATATATGAAGAATGGTTAGGAATTCGACATGTGTTAACCAGGATGACTTATTATTAGATCAAAGTTTTATTACCAGTATAATACGAATTAAAATAAAGGCCATAAGTAATATTATAAATCATATTCTGATTTTGAAGGATTAAAAAAGTAAAAAACCATAATTGTTTAATTAAAAATAATTAACATGATGGGAAAAAATATTAATTCTTTAAATATTAAAAGATTTCCAACTTATTTATTTGATTTCGATTTTAAGCGAAAATTTAATGATAAAAATAACAATGATTACTCTTCCATTTATAAAACCAGTAAAAACCAGTTACACTGATTACTATTAATTACTATCACCCATGATATAAATGAATGTAAATGCCATCTTAGTGGAAAAGAGAAAGGCTAGTCAATTTAAATTTCATACACACGAAACCTATCCAAATAGCGCCATCTATATTGCAGACCGCAATTTCGAATCATGTTCAAGTCCCCTAACCTCTTTTAATGTAATTGTCCGATAGACGCTTACTCGTTAGCGCCCTTTGTTTGTAGATCTAACAGACGATAAAGACTCGCATTTTAATCTGACTGAGTAATCACATTTGATTATCGAACTTTAAAACGAAAATTTGATTCATTACTATAAAATTAGAAAGCTTTCTTTCAAATATATTTAATGAACTGAAAATTATAATAGTATAAATCAAAATGGTATTTCATATTTATAAAAATTATAATTAATGCTTTCGTGATGAAAATGAAAATATATTTCAATAAAGAATGAAATAAGAATTTAATTTATTATAAAAGTAAATAAAAGATACTTTTGAAAATTGAAACATGATTTAAATTATTTAAATTTTGATTTATATTATTGTGATTTTCATTCCATCTATTTTAAAAACTTATATTTTAAAGTTAATTATGATTTTAAAATCATAATTTTTATTAGATGAACAATAAGATATTTATTATAAAATTTTTTACAAACAGCATCAATGAAATCCATAAAATTATTCACCAAGTTATCAGTTCTTTCGAAAGTGCATAAAAGTGCATAAAATTTTAATATTTTGCATCGTTCGTTTTTTCTTCCTTCACAAACTCTGTATCAAGGACCAGAAACCGGTATCAGTCTTATTCTCATTGTCAGACGCAAGAGATAAACTCTTCTCTCGTCCTCCTTCGTACTTTCCCTCTACTGTAATGTTTTATTCTTGTTCGCATATTCTTTCATGATTGTTAATCATAGGATGAATTGTACTAAACAATACTCACCACGTATATCAAAGTCGTGATAAATACAATGTTTAATAATCGGATTAATTAACATGATTCATTTGTATAGTAAATTAAATTACTTATAGTTTAATTTACATACTCTTCATATCACAAATGAATTTTATGTACAACTTACTTGTCCTATTTAAGCTTCTCATCTTTTCTCCCCATATTAAGAGACTAAAAAAAGTGTTTGAATTTATTTATAAGGAATTTTCATTAAATATTTATAAGAATTTATATTCATTTAGTCAGAAACAATTTTCAAGTCAATAACTTTCTTTCTTATAGTAGTAAATTATCCTTAATAAAGTTTCATTTGAAATATGCTTTTTTTCTGAATATATCTTTTGTAAATGGTGGAATTCATATTGAACTTTGTTAAATGTTTAAAATATATTCAATAACACATATGGTGGAAAAATTAAAAAAGTGTTCCAATTTTATGAAAGAAAAAATTTACATTTTGTATAAACAGAACAATTATAGATACTTTGTAATCTTATGTTCTGTTAATCTGACTATAAGAACATTGGAAATGGCGATCGCAAAATTTTACAGAGCTTATCGTACTGGATGACGTGTCCCGTGCTCATATATGGCTCTCCATACATATGTAAATAAACGCGGAATAAACGGAACGTTATAATAACAATGAGCAACGGGTAAAATGGAGGGGGTAAAAATACAGGGTCCAGTAAATGTGTATAGTGAAAGATGAAGGGGGGCAGTGTGACGCATGGTTTACGACACGAGGGAACACCATTATTTCCCCTAACGCGTCGAGAATGTCGAACGCTAATCCAGCGGATGGACGAAAGTTGCTTGAATATTGCGTGTATCAATATGCATGAGGCACACTGGCCACTCGAGCTATTTGGCTTCTTTGGTTTCGGTCATCTTCTGTCCTACAAGTCGACTTTTCAACATTGAAACAGTTTGTGTCTTTTAAATTTGCAAATTTGTTTACTAAGTAGATAATTTATATCATAAATTTCTTTCTTGAATTATAATTCAAGATATTTTATGAAAATATAACAAAAATAGCATATTCAAAAACATTAAGGAATCTATTAATGTGCGTATATCTTTCCTTATATCGAATAAATGAAAATTTCGTTTTAAATTCGATTTGATTTAAATTGTTACATGATGTTCCCACTTTCGTTGTTCGAAGATCCAACAATTTCATGTATCCTGGCACACTACGTACCAGATCGGTATCTTCACGAACGCGAACAGCAGACGGCAAGTATGTTGGTTAGAGAAGCAAGGGGGTTTCCGAGCGATGACCGAGACTTGGGGTGGGGGTTGCGAAAGGACCAATCAAGCTGAGAGAACCTGACGAGGGTGGCGTGAGTCATCGGTAACGGTCTGGTGGCGACATCCGGTGGTCGGCAGTCTGCCAGTCGGTCGCGAAACGCCACGCCCGCCGTTTGAAATCTGCGAGAATCTTTTTCTCGTTTGTGTACTTCGATACACGGGCCCTCGTATGATCGTTTTGCGAACGCGAGGGAAACCGGGCCGAGTTTGCGCAAGCAAATTAAACAGCGGTTACGAGAACGATTTTTCCAGCTGACCGGGAGCCGGCTTCTTCGTCGGCTAGTGTTCTGTGACGGCTATCTGCTTGGACCACGTTTTCCAGTGCCGGTATATAACATAAAGTGAGTTTACAATCGTATCGATTTTGCTGTTTCGATATTGTTCACGGTTTGAAATTTTGGTGTCTGTGGCTTGAAAAATCTAGTGTTAATCGGAACAGAATATATAACAAGCCGGTGCTTAGCAACTCCATCAATTTTCTTTTACCGATTCAAAGAGATTCTCTTCTGAAATCTTTCGAATAGGAGAATGGAATGAATTCAGTTATTTTAGTTTACTGTTTTTATGTGTATGACAGATATTTCATGTAAACAATTGATAATAACATCGAAAAGGGTCACATGTGGTTATACGTCATGCCGATCAAACCGGTAAATTTATTCTATATTTTGCTCTATCACCAAATATTAAAAATATAGAAACTGTACAAATATTAAATATTTAAGTAACTTTTTACTAAATTTTTTTTTAGCTTATTGTATACGATTAGACAATATATTGCGATATATTTATTCTGATGTGATATGAGCATTTAATAAAGTAATTTTTTTTTTGCAATATCAAGTAAATAAAAAAAAAATGTTTATCATGAGACAAATAATTTAAAATATTTTTGATTTTTGAATCTGAATTTTATATTGAATTTTGTATTGAATTTAAATTAAATCTAAATTATTAAACTTTTTTTTTTTGAAGTTGATATTAATTCTGCTTCTTTACTACATTTTTTACTATATTCATTTTAATTATTTCTATATTTTATTAATAAAGATGTATAAAAAATAATAATTAAAATAAAAATAAAAAAAGTAATAAAAGATAATAAAAGACCGTTAAATGAATGTCCTTGTGCTTATTATTTAGTTTATATATATATATACAATATATACATGAATATATTTATGAATAACTAAATAAATATATAATTAACTACTGTAAACATATTCAATTTTTCGAAAATAGTTGATTATTCTAAAAAAAATAAGATTTTATTTTTTATATAAATTTTATTTATTATTATTTATTTTTTCATAACGACGCAAAAAAATATATAATTTGATATATTTTTTTATATAATAATGACATTTAAGTATTACAAATTATTTGTCGTATTTTATTTATTATATATTTTTAAATTTTAAACTATTTTATTCTTCATAAATGCATTGTGAATTATTTTTTATATATTTCAAATTAATATTCCCGCTGTTATTATAATTTCAAATTTATAATGCTAGATGGAGACACTAGTCCCTTTTCAATAAGTATTATAATCTAACCTTACAAATATCGTGTTGCGGGTTATACGAAACGAAAGAAATGTGCACTTTTATGGTATTAAAATTTAAAAAGACGAATCACATTCGTTTCATGAAATATTTGCAAAATTCAGAAATTAACTTATTCGTGATATGAGTATAATGTATAATACAGGAAGTAAAATTGAAACTCTCGAAGGTGGCCGCGAATTTTCCCCGGTCGATAACTCTAGGTGTATAGACCACAGAGCAATAATAGACGCCGTGCTTAATTGCATTTTATACTATCATAAAATGCTACGATACCAGTATTGAAGACAGAAATGAAAGCAGAGTAAATGCGGTAAGCCGCAGGTTTCTGTAACGTAATATCATCGTATACCGGGACAGAAGTTAAGAAAAAAAGATGACCGCTGTTCTACACCACACCATGCCGTTTAAAAAAACCGATTGAGAAAACTTTCTTGAAAAATAGTAAATTTCTCTGGGATATTGAAATATTCTATATAAAAAAACATGACATTATAAATCGTGACTTATCGTCATGTTATATTTTCTAGTAAAAAATATAACGAAACCGTTTCTGAGAGGTTAAAAAGATAAAAATAAATTTATCTACTTCTGAGTTATTTTTAGGTTATTTTTTTGTGCTACTGGAATTTCATTCGTTGAGAATTGGGATGAAGGATGCATTGTATTTTAAGAATAAAGAGAAACAGTAACAGTAAGAATAGTTATAAAATAGCATTTGAATTTAATATTTTCATATTTTTTTATATGAAAAAAAAGTTGTTTATTTGTTATTGAATTTTAACGAAAAGATCGTTTGCTGTTTCGATAAAAGAAACATATCAACGAACGAAATAAAAAACGTACATCTTCGATGGTGGTTTCTATATACCGCAAATCCGCCGCTACGTGCATACATTTTCATAAAAATGTGGAGATCCGCTTTCTTTCCTGTTAGCCGCGGGCGGAACGCGATACGGCATTGTGTGTTACACTCTCATGTTAATTCTGGCAATAAAGATGAGTGTTAAATGTGCTCTCGTTTCCTCTCGTTTCGTAAATGCGTGGATTCTTCTCAATATAACTTTATGATTTCTTTAGATGTAGGTTCGATCGATTTGTTGACTGTCATGATTCACATTTAAGAATGCTAAACAAAAATTTTTATAAATTTTGAAATTTATAATTTCTTACAATTAATAGATATATTTTAAGTATTTTAATGAATTTAATGATTTAAATGAAATACCTTATATTAAGTAAACCTAATATGAAATCGTTTTGTATTATAAATCGATTTTGTAAAATCATCAAATTATATTTTAACAAGAAAGGTTATGGTTTTTTTTTATTTTAAATCAATAGTGATTTATAAAAAATGTAATTCAATGATGACAACCAATTTGTTTATAATGTGTCATTTCATTGCTTTTTTCGCTATTTCATAGTTGACAGTAATCATCTAAAATACATAGAATACATCATACAATATAAGCATCATTTCAATAGTGACTTTAACGTGCAAAAATTTTATATAAATGTTCTTTTATATATGTTTATGTGATTTACAATTACTTTATTTCAATAATTCATTCATTTCTAGAAGAAATATTATAATAAATTATTATATATTTATGTTTTTTTTAAACAATTTAACGTGATTAATAAAACTTATATACTCGGATTAATGGAGACTATAACTCATAAAAAATTTAAAAAAGTAAAACTCAAAATGCAGGATATAGAAAGTAAAATCTTTGACAAATTTTTGATGCTACGACAATTTGAAGGTTAACAGTCCACTATCGGAAAGAAATATAATGCGATCATTCAGATGTGAGAAAAATGTGTAGCATAAAATACCAATTTATTTGAATAAAAATATTTGTTAATTTTATGATAAAATAGATATTTTTCAAAATATTTTAACTAAAATGAAATTATTTCTTAAAAAATATGCTAAAAAATGCTTGACACAACTTGATCATAATAATGATTTCAGCATACATTAACCTTTAAACGATTATTATCATATCTGTTGATCGTATCATATATAATGTTAAATATATAATTCATTTCACTGTAAGCTCTTTAAAATCATTTAATTGTGTAAAATCTTTGAAAACTTCAATGATTTTCGATAAATGATAAATTTTTAATATTATTCTAAAGAATAAATTTCTCTTTATATCGCAATATATCAAATAGGTTAGAATTAGATGATCTGTCATAAGGAAATCTGTCATAAAATAACCTCTTTACAACTTGACATCACTAATTCCTTTATTAATTTTTTATTAATAAAAATAATGAATCTTGAAGTGACTCATTCTAAGATTTTAGCAATTTAATAACTTCTTCTTCTTTTTCAAGAAAATATTATACAAGTATATAAACTTGTCAATAAAGATCATTACATATCATGTTCTGTCTGGCGCAATGGATAATTCAAATATTAGTAAGACATTTGGTTAGGTGTGGCTGTCTTTCAATCTTGACTCAAAGTCAAGATTTATATTTTTAAACTGGTGAGATATAATTGACTTAATTTCTAGAACTTTATCTTCAACTAAAGAGATTGCAATATGTATTAATTTTTAATATTGACAAAGCTTTTCTTTATCTGTAATTGGAAAATTGTGAGATTAACTAAGAAAGCTATTAAATTCATATCTGAACAATATGTGTATATCTATATTTTTGTTTTATTATAAAGAATCTCTAGAATAAAATACTTCCATTATTAACATCTTGAAAGTTAGAAGAAGGTAAATGAATCTTTTGATATCAAAAAATTCTTAACCATTAAAATCACAAAATATAAACATTAAATTAATAAATTCAAACTCATTTAATTAAGATCAATTAATCAACTATTAAATTGACAGGATCAAAAATGACAAATATTTACAAATATTTACTTTCATGCATAAATTTTTCAATGAGAATCCTCACTGTTAATGAATTCCTCACTCCGTCGAACAGAATACGACGTGTAGTAAAATTTTAATGGAAAAATCGCGAGAAAGGCTGGCGATACTGGCGATACTGGCGATCAGGGCCGATGAGCATTGGTTCAACGATCGTTCCGCGAGCGGATCTTGATTTATGCGCGCACCACCTATATAATTTATATTCCTTAGATACAGTAACATTTCAAAGACGGTTAAGTCTCGCAGTAGGAAGTTTCGTTTGCGATCGCGAATCGAATTGGCCCGCTTTCTTTTTATCTCCTATATTTGATTCGAATGAATCATTGTGATCGTCGATACTTGGATGTTGCAACGGATGAGAGATCATTTATCTTCTTTAATTGTGCTGTTCTTTCTTTTTTTCTTTTCATGTGATTTGAGATTACGTTCTAATTTATATATTTTGAGTTGAAATTACACTGCTACTTTAATCAGTTGAATTCTTTCTTCGATTTTTTTCAATTGGAATTTTGTTTAATTAATAAAAAATTCTTAAATTTCACTAACTGTGAAATTTTTGTTCGTTCAGAAATTTTGTTTCATTGATTTTGTTTCATTAAAATAAGATTTTACTTCGTTAACTTTGGCTGAGATTTTACTTTGTTAAAGATTTTACTCTGATCAGAGTAAAATCAGACCTTTGATAATTGGCCAACATTTTCTTTTGTTAACTGTTCCTTTGTTTTGATAATTGGTTGTTACTATCCATATCTAATTATCAGTTCTTTGTATATACTTTGATATTATTTATATCTGTGATATTATTATATATCTAAATAAAATAAATCTTTAAAGATAGTAATGATTTTCGATAACGAAATATTTCCATTTATCAATTAATAAAGAGAAGAAATATATTTTATATATATCATAGAAATGTACAAATTTGCATTTCTTATAATTTGTTGTAATTATTGAAAGTTAGCTTGTAGAATGTACTAAAGATAAATATCAAAAGATAGAAAAGGAAAAATCTTTCAATTAGAGAATTATTGCAGCAAAGAGAGTATGATCTGATTAAGTATCGCATGTTTCTCTGCATTATTTGAAAGCCAGATTATTATGATGAGTTATACATTACACTCATCGTTTATATTCATCATTTAAAAATAACAAGATAAAGTCACGAAAACTTCTATCTTTCGTTTGCTGATTGTCTTTCACAAAAGTAAAGTTAACTTCTAACCAATTAAAAACAAATTGCCGTAATAAATTATATCTTAGACTTTCATCTTTTCTTCAACTAAATGTTGAAACTTTTCTCTTCATTAAATAATGAAACTTTTAAATTGTTAAAATGCAGATATTGATAATAGATAATATATGTATTTTAGCAATCAAAAAAATTCTTTTTTTTTCTTTTCTCTAAAAAATCTAATTTTTGAAAAATCTTTTTTTTATTTAATCTTCAATTTATTTTTTTCAAGTCTTCTATCATGTTTGAAAAAAAAATCTATGCAATTTCATACATCAATTATGTAACGATAAACAAATTTTAAATTATTTAAAATTTTTGTTTTATGTACGAAATGAATTAAAAGTAATTCGTGCAAACAAAAATCAATGTCCATTTCATACTATAGAATTCGTGCAACCAAATATTATACCCGTCTTTTAGGAAGCCCAATCAATAATAGTTTGTTCAACTCCACTCACGAATTTCCATGGACACGGTATAAACACGGCCTACAGTGTACAAATTTTTGATATCTCCTTTTGATTTCCACTTTAATTTACTTTTAAAAATGTAAAAATATCATTTACGCATTTTATCCTATCAAAAATATATTTTTATGTAATTATGAAAAAATAAAAATTTGCAAATTATCTGGTAAAATTCATGTCTTAAAAAGGATTGAGAAACACTGAGTATACATTGATATAGTATATATACAAGGTGTCCTCTAAGAAGAAATACTTCAGAAATTAGATATTTAAAAAAAGTGAGTAGAAAAAAATATTGTTTGGAATATGACTTAATACATTATTAAATTTTCTTGTAAAAAATTATAAATTCATTTCTAAAATTTTTCTTGTTTCAATAATAAATCATTATTATTATTATTATTCATAATATCAAAGAATTTATTATTAATTATTGTAACTAGTAAATTTCATTAATAATAATAATTGAATTTTTTTAAGAAAATTCTTTTCTTTTTTAATTGTAAGATTTTAAGATTGTAAGACTTTATATTAAGAAATATAATTTTTTATATCACAAAAAATATATATATATACATACATATATATATATATATATATGTATATACAAATAATATGGAATAAAGGAGACCAGTATTAACACAACTGTCTATTGTCCGTTGTTGCATTACCGTGCCACATGTAATCCAATATTTCCGTGTAATTTAAACTCTTCTCGTCTGTGCAGTACATTGCACGATGAAGAGGTAATTTCTCATCATGATGTTAGCACATTCTCTCATTGCAGAAAATTTCATTCGCGTTTAACACCCTCGCTCAAAAGTCTCATGATATTTATCATATTTCTTCGAAAATTAAAATCATTACGTATATTAGATAATTCAAGCGATAAAGAAAGTTCATGACATAAATAAATTTAATCAAAACAAATAAAATTCATCATGCTCAACTTAATATTTTTAAATATTCCAAAAAAATAAAATTTTATCATTTTCGTCATTCTTTACCTAAATATGAAAAATATGTAATTTTTCTTGATTATGTAAACGTTATAGTAATATATGTAAATATTATTAGTAATAAATTATTTTATCAAATATATTTACATTTATTATTATACATTTAAATATTTAAACGTAGCATATTTTAATTATAAAAAGCAGAGCACATATCTCCATATATGAATGAACAAAACCTGACATAATGTAATCAAAATGACCCAGTTTTAACGGATCACACGGTATAATCGTAAAAGTGTATCCTGCTAAATGTGCGTCCCTGAATGCAAGTGCATCGACCTATGTGCCACGTCTACGTAGGTTTCCTTCCCACCCTCTTTTTCACCCTAACATGTTTCTTTTATTTTCCCTCTACCGGTAAGTTCCTCTTTACCTCGCTGATTTTTCGGGCTTTATATTTGCGTCGGTAATTATTCTGCTTTTTTTTTCGTCGCGATAAAAAGTATTCATCTTTTCCCCATCATTAATTCTCTCTCGCTCTCTTTTCTTTTCTCTAATTCTCTCTCTTTGCTTTTCCACCGCGTCGATCGGTTATCCTTTTCCTTCCCTCGCGTCGAATATCGGAAGTAATTTAGATTCTAATGGATCCGGAAGAAATGAATGCAATTCACATCATGGATGGATAAGAATCGAGCGATTCTTATTAAGAAAGAAATTTTTGCGATATGATCGATACGAATCGTTTAAATGTGAAGAAATTCGTAGAATATTCTACGATATTGTGAATAAAGAAGTTTTGGAAGAAGTGATTTTCTTAAAAGAAATTTGAAATAAATGATAATTATTACAAAATTTAAATTGAAAAATTTAATACAAAATCCTTTATTATTTTTGTATAAATAATTTATGAAATTGATAGTATTATGTACAATTGAAAACTGTAAAGTAAATATCAATCATAAATCAATTTTTTAATTTTAATTACTATGAGAAATTATTATATCTTGCAAAATTAATCTTGCAAATATTGTATTATATATATGATTTTTAATTTTCAAAATTTACAATAAAATATTTTAATTTACTAATTATTTCAAATTCTAATTTTAAAACAATAAATGCGACAAAATTAACTTAAAAAAAAAGCCTAATTTTCATGGTAATGAATACATATTTACTATGTAAACATGTCTTATATATAATGTAAACTATTAATCAAAACTATTAATCATAAATTATTCAACATCTTGTTCATCAAAATGTTATTACATAGACATGTTATTATCTAAAAGATTACAACATATAATCAAAATTATTTAATGCCATCTTCCATTTTTTTATAAACAAGATAACATGCTAAAGATAAATATTATATAGCGAATGCGGAAGTATCGAAAGTGAAAAATCGATCGATTACCATTTTATAATCATTTATCAAATTGACATTTCAATACTTATATTTAATAATTCATATAAATGTTATATCATGAAAAATATCTAATTTAATTCACACATAAGTATAATTCTCTCATCGTTTTAAATTTTTCTTTTTTCAACTTGGCCGACTTTGCCAAGTATTTTCTTCTCACTTTTCATCACTATTTATCATTATTCATTTCTATCTTTTTTTTTATAACTCTCTCTCTCTCTCTCTCTCTCTCTCTCTCTCTCT